>NC_053166.1:63355227-63664914 GCF_016835505.1 Polypterus senegalus
ATTAGCTCCACAAATGAGACACACGGGTTTACCGGCAATGTCAGTAAACATATACTCAGCCTCCCATCGGTTTTAAAGGCTCTATGTTCAGAATCACCTTTTCTTCGGCATCGTGTGGGCTAGCCGCAATAACTTGCAGCATCATAAGCTAGACTTGATTAACGCGGTAAGTGTTCGGCAAGGCAGCTGAAGCGCTGCATTATGGGATCTGTAGTTTATTGTGTTACCAGCGCTTCATATCCCCGGGCCATTAATAACAATAATATATAAAATGATCTCGGGCGGATATAATTACGCCGGGCGGATGTGGCCTGGGCCTTGAGTTTGACACATATGGACTAAATAGAACTTGAAAAGATATATTTTTTCAAATGTGATCGCGCAATTCAGATCGAGTTGACGCGCACTACAGTACATCGAGCCCGCGTGCTATTGTGGTTTTGCCTGCGTGCCTCAATAAGTTACCCTCCCCTCACTCTTACTTTTTTACCGTTCATCTAATGAATACACTGAGTATGGCTTTACCAAAACAATCATTGATCGCGAATAAAGTATCCATTATTCATAAAGCTTCAATTGTTGATCTGTCTTTCTGCGTTAACCGCATATTATTTCATGCGTCTCAAACCAAGGGGATGCGAGGCTAAAATGAATCATAAAGCGTGCGTACACTCTCAGTGCATCCCCTCTCGGGAATTGAACCTCGGAAGTCAGCGCTAGAGGCGAAGCCTCTAATGTTGCGCCAGGGTGTGTGGTTCGTTTATTTGACAGTATGTAGATCGGGGTGTGTGTGTGTGTGTATATATATATATATATATATATATATATATATATATATATATATATATATATATATATATATATATATATATATATATATATATATATATATATATATATATATATATATATATATATATATATACAACACACACACACACCCCGATCTACATCTACGATCTATATATACAATATAAATATATATATATATTACTTTTAAAAATGCAACGTATAGTTTTGTCCAGGAAGAAAGCAATGTTGCCTCAAATCAATGGCAACCTTTTGTAGGGTGTGTCCCTGAGACTTATTAATTGTCATCGTGAAGCAGAGCCTTACTAGAAATTTGAATCATTTCAATTGAAATGGGAGATCAGAGGGTATAACGGTGATGCCAGGAATACATTCAGAGTGTGGCGCTCTGCTGTTTTTTTGTGGAGCTGCCTTCACACAGCTTCTCCACTGCTTTATAAACGAACGCCATATATGGCCATCGTTTCTCCTTGCTTCGCGATTCTGTACTGTTTTATTGTTCGTTTATTGCGATTCTTACAGTTATTGTGTAGCTATTCAAGACTTATTTTACTGTTCAGGTACCCATTTCCTTTATTTAATCCGCAGCTTGTACGTTATTTTTTGCTCATTTATTACGATTATATAGATATTTATTGATTCCCTTCTTTAGCTGACTGCCTGCTCATATAAGACGCTCCTCTTGTTTTCGCGAAACAGCCTTTACACAGCTTCTCCGCTCTTTTATAAACGAACGACATATAAAGCCATCACCTTGTCAATTGTGTAATGCGTTTTTTGAACAGGTTTGATGCATGGAAGTGATCACTCTGTACTGCGTTCAGGAAGTTCACGTGAGCTGCTCTCTTGTGTGATGTTGCGATGTCCACGGCTTAATTTAATATTAGCTAAGACCCGGCACTTAAAAGTTTCTGGCTGCACTCCGGTTGTAATATGATGAAGCTGCGCGAGCTCACTCTTAAGAATGCAAAGTATAGTTGTCCAGGAGAAAAGCAATCTTGCCTGAAATCAATGGCATTGTTTTGTAGGGTCTGTCCCTGAGACTTATTACTTGTCGTCGCGCAGCAGAGCCTTACTGGAAATTGGAGGCATCTGAATTGAAATGGGAGATCAGAGGGTATAAAGGGGACGCGAGGAATACATTGAGTGTGGAGAAACTCTAGAGACAGCGTGTATTAACTTGTGGATTTTTCTGTGAGTATTTGGTGGCAGCGTGACTAAGTTGCTTCTGCAAGACCGCGTTAGCTGTGGAGCTCAACTCGGAGCATATTCTTTTCCTACCTTGTCATTTGTGTAATGCATTCTTTGAACAGGTTTGATGCATGGAAGTGATCACTCGTACTGCTTTCAGTCAGTTCACATGAGCTGCTCTCTTCTGTGATGTTGTGATGTCCACGGCTTTATTTAATGTTAGCTAAGACCCGGCACTTAAAAGTTTCTCACTACAGCAATTTGAACTCCGTTACAAAGTGATCCAAAGTCTCGTTTATACCTTGTGTCTTCTCATTAAAATTGTATCTCGCGAATAAAGTATTCTGCGTTTTTCTTCAGCGCTCTTTGGGAGCCGTTTCTTCTTTTCTACGTATGCTGGTCACAGTCAGTTCACGTGATTACGTGTGAGGCGTGATGATGTCTGTAATGGAAGGATTTTTCTCTGTAAAAAGCAAAGGTGAAATAAAGAGAGCAGATGGGCGTTAGTCGCTTCAGCGCAGAATCAGCTATAGAAACTAATGTTTTGGGAATAACAGCCGGGAATGTTCTAAAGATACAGCCAAGGCTATGTAAGGAGTTGTTTTTCACTTCGATAGGCTTTTTTCACATGTAAGCATATTACTGTGTCTTCTGGTATCAGGCATTAGTCTCAAGGCCAAGTAGAAGAAAAACATAGCGCTGTGTCCCATAGAAGGAGGGGGTTTGGTGTATGCTAAAACTGATCACTTCTGCATACACTGCTTCCACGTAGGCCGCTTTTGGGCAAGGACACCTAATTAGTATATAAGGGAAGGTTCCGCCCTCAGTTTCTTTGAACGCTCAACCCTGGGGAAAGGCGCACACCGCCCGGTCTTATCTGATAAAAGGCACATGGGTTGATCCTCTGACGAGACTGACATGTGGGCTCCCTCAGTCTACTGGTCTAGGATGATGGCTCTGGGTCTTTTGATGTATGTTACTGTATGTATGTATGTTATTGTAAGTATAAGTTTGTCTCTTTAAGCATATATATTTATTTCTATAACCCATTCATATGTATTTATATGTTATAATTGAATAAGTAAATTTTATTGAAGTATCGGACCTCTTCTCTCTGATTTTTGCCTACTTATGTTTTAATCCCCTGAACCATTTTCCCAAATCAAAACAATGTCACACGCAGGTCCGCCCCCTACGGCCGTCGAGCTAACGTTCATTACAATATATTTTTCAGCCTTCCACCCACACGGGAATTTGGAGAATTAGTGATGAGTCAGTGAGTGAGTGAGGGCTTTGCCTTTTATTAGTATATGTATGTTTATATATGTGTGTGTGTGTGTGTATAATATATATAATACACACACACGACAGCAACACTCATAAAAGTGACAAAACAATTACATTGACAATCATGTTACGTTATTTTCAAAATGTTTCCTTTTCTTTTTCATTACTTCTTTAACACACTACTTCTCTGCTGCGAAGCGCGGGTATTTTGCTAGTTATATATACACGAGTATGTATTAATATTTCCATTTACACAAACTCTTTAACACTAGAATCCCTGAAACCCAAGAAAAAAGTCGTAATGCCAGGTCACTTTAAATTCCTTCACATTTCATCATCATCTTTGTCTTGCAAATGTGTCATTCAGCACATGCAACAAATAGCCTTCTATCCCATCCCTCACTGAGGTAGTTAAGTCAGATGCAAAATTCTCACAGCTGAAATCAGTGTATCTGGGTGTAAAACATCTGGAATTGCACAGGGTAAATATTATATCGTTATTAGGAATACATACATTTCCCAGGTCCCCTCCGTATTTACCGTTTTGAGTAGTGAACTGCTGTTATTATTATTACATAATAAAAACATACATTTAATTTGAGTCTGTTACAGCCAAGGTAAAGTTTTGCTAATTGTAAAAGATATTTCTGAAGGGATATAAGCAGATACACAAACTCATTGTGAATCATGTCTTCTTGGTATCTTTTTGTTACTTACATTTTTTTTAAATTCAGTGGTATCTATACTAATAAAAGGCAAAGCCCTCACTCACTCACTCACTCATCACTAATTCTCCAACTTTCCGTGTAGGTAGAAGGCTGAAATTTGGCAGGCTTATTCCTTACAGCTTACTTACAAAAGTTGGGCAGGTTTCATGTCGAAATTCTACACGTAAGGGTCATAACTGGAAGCTATTTTTCTCCATATAATGTAATGGAGTTGAGTTGGAGATGGCGTGGGGGGAGTTTCGTGTGACATCATCACGCCTCCTACGTAAGTACGTAGAGAACAAGGAAGAACTCCAAACAGCGATGAGCACAAAACGCCATTTCACAATTGAGAAGGCACAAAAACATTATGAAGCAAATGATGCATACAAGCATATTCATAAGTACAGCTACTGCGGAAACAAAGCACGACGTGAACCGTAAGTTTATATTAAATTAAGTTCATAGACAGGCTGCCACTAGCGTTTGTAATTTAGTGCCTGCCCATATAAGGCCGTCCATCAGCGGCAATCCAATACTGGGAAGCTGGGAACCTTTGATGCAAGAACACCAAGCGGCTCACGTGAACTGACGCAGTGCACAGACAAAAAGCAACAGTTCCAAAGAGTGCTGAACAAAAACCGAATTACACAATTGAGAAGGCAGCAAAAAAATATGAAGCGTCTGATACATACAATCATATTCATAAGTGCAGCTACTGCGGAAACAAAGCACACGGTGGAAAAAGTGAATGTCCCGCTAAAGGAAGACAGTGTAAAAAAAACCCGTGTATGCAGTGTGTCAGGTCTCAGATAAAGAGGAAGACGAGCTGTTTATTGATGCAGTAAGGAACTAATCGATGAATGAAACCTCTTATCTTTACAACGATTGACAAACACGGAATGTAACTTGAACACAACACATCGTACAAATCGACCTGATTGAAAGAAATAATGATAATCAAATCCTTGATGACAGCAACATTCAATAACACTCACAAAACAATTACTGTATATTGACAATCATGTTACGTTATTTTTAAAATGTTCCCTTTTCTTTTTCATAACTTCTACTTCTCCACTGCGATACGCGGGTATATATATATAAATGTATATATATACCCCGATCTACAGTACATACTCTCGCATAGACAAGCCACACGCTGTGGCGCAATTGTAGAGTCTTAAGCCTCTAACGCCGACATTGAGGTTCGATTCCCGAGAGGGATGCACTGAGTATGTCGCGCTACCGATTCATTTTACCTTCGCATCTCCTTGGTTTGGGACGTATGAAAAATATTAGGTTAACAGAATCATGTTACGTTATTTTTAAAATTTTCCTTTCTTAGCACAAGCACAGCTGAGAAGCTTCGATGCATGTACTCCATAAGCGTTAAAAATAACGCATTTAATCACACTTTCAATTCCAAGCAAACGGGAACTTTTGTCAATGCATGATTTCCTGGTACATCCATTACACTGATGCACACATCACAGCTACAAAATGTTAGAGTCGGAATAAAGCGCGTTCCTACGACTGATCATTTCGACTACCCGAGCGAAGCCTTGATAAAAGCATGGTTTTGTGCACACTGAAAAGCAAGCAAAATTAGATGCATTACAGAAAGCGGACTTTGTGGCTCTTACTGGGGATCATTGGACTTCCGTGACCGTTAGTAATTCTAAATACATCTAATTACAAAATGTTCAATGATCACACTGTTTTAGCCTAATGTACAAAATAATTTTGGCTAATGTTACTCAGAGTTTAAAGAGTAAGCTGGTCAAATTACCTTTTATGTTTCTGACTTATTTTTTAAGAAGAAAAACTGCACTTTATGTTGAAATTTTGGTTATTATTATTTAAAGACAATACTATTCTGAAAATGTACTTAAAGTACTTAAACTACCACTTTATTTTTAAGTCTGCCCAATTTTAACCAGGGATGATATTTTTGTTTCTGTTTTGAATTCAAATGCAGTTTAAAAGCTTTTTTTCAGAAATTAAAACAGCTTCAGTTTACAATATTCATGTCCATGTCTATTATTTGATTCTGTCGCCCACTAAAACCCTTTTAAATTAAAAAAAAAAAACATTTGCGATTTGGGGCAAATTTACGTGTGCGATTACATACGATTAATCAAGATTAATTCTTACACAGCCTCTAATTAATTGGATTAATTTTTTAATCGAGTCCCACCTAATATATATATATGTAGATTTGTATATATATGTGTATATACAGTATATATGTAGATATGTATATGTGTATATATACAGTATGTGTATATATATGTATATATATATTTATATATATATATATATGTTTATATATATTTATATATATATATATGTTTATATATGTGTGTGTGTGTATATATATATATATATATATATATATATATATATATATATATATATATATATATATATATATATATATGCCAGCAACACTCATGACAATGACAAAACAATTACATTGTCAATCATGTTACGTTATTATTAAAATGTTTCCTTTTCTTTTACTACTCCGCTGCAAATCGAGGGTATATATATATATATATATATATATATATATATATATATATATATATATATATATATATAGATAGATAGATATGACAACACTCATATCAATTACATTAACAATCATCTTACGTTATTTTTAAAATGTTTGCTTTTCTTTTTCATAACTTCTTTAACACACTACTTCTCCGCTGCGAAGCGCGGGTAAAAGCACACTTGTTTCATTATACGTTTGCGAAAGTGTTTATTTTTTAATCCAGTAAAAACTTGAATGACATCAGATCTGCCTCTCTTGCACATGTACACACACAGCCATGCATGAAAAACATTATTATTTGAAAATGCTATGTCACTTAAACATTTTTTTTCTCCCCGATCTTTCCCAAACTCCATGTTATGGTGCATGGTACAGAGAATGCAGAAACAACTTCTTTTTGGGTGCATACACTGTCGGAATGGCACTATCAGATCTAAAAATTGCTCATGTACTAAAGTGACGTTAGCTGCAGGTGGAAGTTCCCGTCCCGTTTTACTTATGGTGCCAAGCAGCGTTCTGTTGCAGTGCAGCAGTCTATTAGCCAGAGAAAGCAATGTGAAGAAGTTGTCAGTTGTGATGGTTTTGCCTTTGCCCAGAAATGGCAGCATAAGTTTTATGTAATTGTTTTACATCCGAGATATCTGTGGTTTCATCACATAGAATAATGAAAAACTTTTCTGTGTGTATATTTTTCAGTATGTTAGATTTTATTTCTGATGCTAAGAAATCCAGGAGCTCTTGCATTATTCTTTCAGAGGTGCAATGTGCATTTCTACCAACATTAAGACTTTTGAGTGGTAAAGGGAGAGCCTGTTGGATATTTAATTCACACTTGCACTACAGCAGGTACGCATTCTCGACATTTCCACTTTAATCTCGACATTTCTACAGTATTCTCTCTGTTTATCTCGAGATTAAATTCGACATGTTGACTTTATTCTCGTAGTTTGTCATTAAAGTAGAACATCATAAACTAAACTTCATCTTAAAATGAATGTTTAATTTACTAGATTTTCTCAAACCCCCGTCATAAATTATGTAGCAACATGTCGACTTTATTCTTGTCATAAGCGTCAAGATTAAAGTGGAAATGTCCAGAATAAAGTCAACATCTCAACTTTATTCTTATATAGTTTTTTTCCTTCACTTTGTCCGTATTTTTTTTTCTTCACCGTGGTCCTAATACGCTTCCGTACAAAACCCTCAGCAATTCAGCGACAAAACTTTTGTTCAGGACACAGTGTGTGCTGCAAGGGTTTCTGCACACTTTTTGCAATATGGACGCAGGTCCAAATATGAGCAAATATAAGAACGGCAGATGGGGTCACTTTAAGCAGGAACCACAGTGAGTGCTGCAAGGATTTTTGCACACAGAAAACACCTAATGCTTAAACAACTGTATGTGTATATATTGGTTTGCTATGTACTTTACAAGAAGAGAGCTGCTGTACGCTCAGCCGCACTACACAGACTGCGCGAACGCTGACAACAGAGATATCACTTCCTGACGCCTTTTTTCTGATATCTGACAGGCTGGTTTCACTAGACTTTTTTTTTTTTTTATCAGACCTCCTCTTGCCCGTCCACCTCCACATCCTTCCGCTCCCGCTATGAGCATGTACAGCCCCCTCTCGCCCGCCCTCCTCTCCATACTCCTTGCAACTGTATTAAGCTGCTACACCCCCACTATTACCATGTACAGCCCGCTCTCGAAACCCCACCTCCCTATAGTCTTTGCTTGTGAACTCTGCTCTGCCTCGACACCCGTTATTAGCTTTAGCAGTATTTGCCCACCCGCCCGCTCGTCCCTTGCCATCTCTGCACATCATTAGATCTGCCTGTGCCTGCAGATCTGCGGCTGTCATCTCACAATGTCATGTGAGAGGACAACCGGGCGCTGAACTAAATTAGCCTGGCGACGCTAGGGAGAACACTGCGTTATAATTAACTTACCTATTGCAATTTGCAGGTGATGTCCGAAGCATGAAAGTCTGGTCCAGTTGTGGAGTGTGACGGCTTTCACAACGTTGGACCCGTTGTCGTTCGTCACACACATTTGTTTTTCCTCCTGAAGATTCCACGAGCTGAGGAACTCTTTTAAGCCTTTGGCTATATTTTCCCCTCTATGGTCCTCTTGGGGGAACTTGTTTCAAGGCACTTGTTTTGTAGCTTCCAGTCTTTGTCCACGTAGTGTATTGTGTGGCTCATGTAGGGGTCTGATGTTTGGCTTGATTACATGTCCGTGGTGGACACAAAAAACTCCACCGATAGTAATGCATTTGACACCTCAGTACGGACCTCTTCATATAAAGCAGGCAAGGCGACTTTAGAGAAGTATTTCTTGGTGGGCAGCTTGTAGCGTGGATTGAACTTTTTAAGCATCTTTGTGAAACCTTCTCTTTCCACACTCTGAATGGGCATCATATCCCTGGCTAAACAATGCATCACTGCATTAGTTAGTTCCCCCCAGCGTTTGCTACTTTTGTCATAAGGCGTGCAGCTATTTATAGCTACGCCGATTGTTTGTTGAGTCAGCTTCTTTGGTCTCACCACCACGCTAGTTGAAGTGGATGCCTCTTCACGTGCTTTAACAGCTTTGTTGTACTCCAAGTGCTTCTGCTTCAAATGATGAAATAGGTTTGTGGCGTTTCCTCCCTTCGCCACGATGGCCCGCTTGCATCTGACGGGCGAAAACCAAACCAGTTCCACACCACTGAAGTTGCACCATTTTTACAAACCAATTCTGGTTCATCTGTTTCATTTAACGATCCGCTTTCGCCCTTCTCATTCTCCGTCGCCACCATGCTTTTTCCGCCATGTGCGTATGAAAACAAAGGCACTTCGCATGCGCGTTTTACCCATATTCTATTGTGATATTTCATTTTCTTATCATTGTCTAACATTGTACCGGTATTACCATGAAAGGTATAATATGGCCCAGCCCTACTTCTCACTACAGTGACAATGACTGGAATGTTTTACAGACTAGGGTAGTTGAAACTAGCCACATGGCGAGTAATTTAGCCAAAATGTTGTCTGAGGCAATACAAAAATGGGAGTTAACAAAGACCCAGTAATCGTAACAGACAATGCTGTGAATATAGTCTGTTCTGTGGAACTGATGGAGCTCCTGCTCATTGGATATTTTAAACACACTCTCAATTTAGCCTGACAAGCACCTTTCAAAATACAAGCTATAGAATGCTTGCTTGACCGTGTGAGACACATTGCACCATTTTTTCCTTTATGGCAAGCAAGAAGTTGAAAGAGGAGCAGCGAATATTGCAGCTACCCACACATAAGCTAGTAATCAACATGGCGACTGGAGATGCTGGAATGCTTCCTAGAGTGGCAACCAGCAGTCTCAGCAGTTCTGCTGTCCCCTGAAGTGCGTAGGAACAAAAGCGATCTCTGCACTTTGACAGAGGTTGCCATAATGGTCATAAAAGATGTGGTTGGAGGAGATGAGCAGTGCCCCCCATGACTCTACAGTGATAAAGGACCTCAAGAGTGCTGTATACAATGGAAGTATCTAACGTAAGACACAGAAGAATAGAAATAACTGATTGTTCCTGTACTTTACAGTATTTAAATATTTTCCTTTGTATTAAACAACTGAAATCTATAGTGAGTTTCAATTGGATTTTTCCAATTAAGTTTACTCCTGACTATTTTCAACAGCAAGAATCAGATGGTGATGGAGCCGAGTAAACTGTGAGCATACATAGTTCAGGTAAACAACTCATTTGTATCTTTGGAAGAGGATGATGCCCCTACTCCACAAAAAAAGGCCAAAAGAATCTTCTGTATCTGCACTGATGGTTCTCTTTGGGTCATCCTACATACCAAAAGCTATAGTATTACAGAAAATTCCAACTGAAAAACCATTGGAAGAAGTGAATATATACAGGAAAGTACAACCTGTTCCAGTCTGAAAATCCACTGATCTGGTGGAGGGTGCATGCAGGCAAATATCCCCTTTTGGCTCATAAAGCAAAGAGGTATCTTTGTATCCCTGGGACCTGTGTCCCTTCCGAGAGGGTATTCTCAGCTGCTGGTGACACTGTTACTGCCTCACTCCACAAAAAGCATACAAGCTCCTTTTCTTGCAGAAAAATCTTACACTCTCAGAAAAGTGAGATAGTAGTCACGAAGGGGCTTAGTGTCATAGACTTTACAGCATACTGTCTCCACTTCAAAATCTTACACTCTCAGAAAAGTGAGATAGTAGTCACGAAGAGGCTTAGTGTCATAGACTTTACAGCATACTGTTTCCACTTCAGAAGTTTTATAAGACTATTTACAAGACCTATGTTTTTGCACTAATTTTCAAAGGGACTTTTTTCAGCTTCCGATTGTTGGTTGTTTATATTTTATATATATGGCCGTTTGTATCTTACTTATTTCACTGTATATTTAGTATGTGTCCCCATCAATGTTAAATAAAAAAGTTCATCAATGACAGCCTTTGACCCTTTAACCTGGTTAAAAGATGGCAATACCAGGCGAACTGAGGAGGAGATTAAAACTGTTCCTACTCTTCCTTCTATAGTTGTGGTTAATGGAAGATTACTAGCAAACAAGATGGATTAGTTGAGTCCATAAATAAATCTTCAAATTACAATATGACTGTAGGCTGGCTTCAGACAGTGTATGACAGACAAAATTCACAGCGTGAAAGATGCTTGCGCTAATTATGAGTAATAAATAGTGTAATTCTGAACATACAGAATTTAAAGTTAAACAATAAATCTGTGGCCCACACCTAAACAATTACTATGTGCCAATTTATCTACACTGAGACACTTCCAATGTTTATGGTTTACATTTCTTCTGGCAGCACTAAATCATGATGTGATGTCATCAGTTCTGTAATTACTCTCCCCACCCCCTCAAGATTTGAAAACAATTATTTAGGTACCCATAATGAACAAGTAAGGGAGGTGCTTTTTAATAATACCAGGAATATTGTTGTGATTCAGGAAGTGCAGAAAAATTTGTGTAAAGTAAAAATGAATGGGGCCATGGGGCCAGATGGTATATTAGGCTGGCTCCTGAAGTCTGTTCAAGCATTTCTCTCCAGTTCTTCATTTGTTTTTTAACTGGTTCCTGAGCTGTGGAAACAGTCAACCTTTACCCCGTTCCTAAAGTCTCCAAGGCAAGCAATCTGAATTTCTATAGACCTGTGGCACACATCTGCTTTGCAATTAAATGGTTTGAACACTTCATAAAAAACACATTAATGACAGAGACTAACTGATTTTAAGATAACCTCCAACTTTCTAACTATGGTAAATAGAAGTGAGTAAGTTGCTAATTATCCTACATCAAATAAACACTTTTCTCGATAAGCCTGGTTCATATGTTAGAGCATTATTTCTGGATTTTTCTTCAGTTTTCAATACCATTCAGCCTCACATACTGATTGAGAAATCAAACGGTATGAATGTTAACTCATGTATTGCAGTATTAAATTTACATTGATTACTGCCAAAATATATGACACTTTTCAAAGGTCCTTTAATCGCACTACTTAGTATTACTGACTGTTTAATAAATTGGTGTAATAAGAACCATCTTACTTTGAATGTCAATTAGACCAAAGAAATTATATTTGACTTTAAATGGGAGAAAACTATGTCTACCCATCACTATTATGGGGGAGCAAGTAGAAATAGCAACTAAATAAAAGTAGTTATGAACTACGCCAAATAATTATCGTAATTTTAAAAATTCATTAAAAAATACTCTAAATGCAAGCAGCACTTATTTCTCCTCCATAAACTAAAAAGACTACCTAAAGCAGAAAAGGACCTCATGTTGTCCTTTCAAGTGTGAGAATCAGTCTGTCATCACCTCTAGCTGCATCGCCTGGTTTAGTAGACTGACAAATCAAAATTTACAAAAGCTCAAGCTGATTACAAACATATAACTAAAGTTACTGGAGTTGATGTAGATGTTTTGGTAAGTATATGCCAAAGGGAAATGTTTAAAAAATTGGAAATCATATCATTGACAAACATCTTTTTAATAAGGAATATTAAATATTAAAAAAATGCACAAGCACACTGCACGAATAATCTGCTTTTCAAATTATTTTAATATTTTGGAATTTCAGTGAGCATTTTTAGCCTGTCTCATTTTTCTTTGTTTTATTTCATTTCTGCCCATTATTGAATGAAACTGAGAAGACAAATTTTGTGTTTTTTTGCATAAGCACGATGTAATTAAAAACCTTGATTACAAAGTGTTACACTTCACCAAAATGACTTTCCTTTGGTTCCTGTAGAGAAAAGTCAAGCAAACTGACACCTGTTATTGGCTAACTAAAAAGATTACAATATGCAAGCTTTCAAGGCAAATCTTTTTAGTTAGCCAATAAAAGGTGTCATTTTGCTTGACTTTTCTCTACATTCATAATGGTTAACACGGTACAACACCCTGGTACTTTGGTTCCTAGAAACTTCCATGTATCTATCACTTTACTTTTGTCCACGTGCTGCCAAATTATGTGCAATAAAATGTGGAACAGGGCTTTGGACCCTTCGAATGCCAATACCAGTGAGACATAAAGTTACATAACACTTCCACTATTTGTATGATAGGACCACCACCCGTCCTACTTTAGGCTCTCATATAAACACACCAGTGATACAACATGAGGTCTTATGGTCCCCATTGGACATTAAATACTTTAAAGTGATCTTTAAACCACATTATATGGGAACAGATAATTAACATTATGTTCTACATTCTGGTGTATAAATCGTAACAGCCGCTAAATCTGTGGGCTGCTTGTTCAACAAGAAACAGTGTGTGACAAGGGTACGGGTGCAGAGACTACTATTACATAAGCTTAACAGCTAAGATCATTTTATGTTGGTTAAATGGCTTAAAGAAAGGTGGATTAAAGAAACTTTTAATCCCATAAGAAATATTTAGACGCATACTGCAGCAGAAACATAACGGTACCGTTACTAAAGTTCCATGTACAAATAATTCTAAAACAGAAAGCAATTTCAAATATTTAGGTCCATCTTATTTACTAAGCAAACACAGAATGTTGTTAGCACAAACATGTTTATTCCAATATTAAAACAGGGGAGTAAGAAATCACGTTTACAAATATTTTCACAGGACCAATAATGTTTTTCAGACGGTGGACAAATCTGCCTAACAGTAACATTTAGATGTATTACGGACTTTATTAGAAAAAAAACAGGCAGCAGAGATAAGGATACATTACATCCCTGTGTTTGAGACTCTTTCTGCTGGGGACACTGAAACGACATGTTAAGCTACTATGCGACGTTCCGTCACAATGTAAACATTCACCACTTCCGCGCCTCGTGGGCACTTAACAGGCCTATCATCACGCGAGGGGAAAAAAACAATAACAACTATTAAGCCGGGATAGCTACGGTTTGAATGACTTCCTATAACCTGGAAATAACTTGCAATACTACCAATAAGTATCTTTGTTTTGTTGAAATGCACCTACAAAAACAAATGCTTAATTCAGGAGCAAGAACTGCGTTTAGTCTGGAGTCCGAATGAGTCCAAATCAAAGCAAGATTAAAATCAAGAACTCACCCTTCGCACGCACGATGATAGCAGCTGACGTACTTGTCGTTATAAACTGAACACTTTTACAAAAAAACGTTCATCGCAGCAATTTTAGCACTAAATGAAACATATCAAATTTGTTTCCACAGCTCAGAGCGCGCCTCACCTGCCTTATACTCAACGAATAGAAAGCGCGCAAGTCGTGCTGTCATTAAATAAACGATCATTGTAATGCTGCCCTCTATCGGACCGGAAGTCTGAACCATAACGCGAGAATTAAGTCAGGTTTAGAATTTACACCCTGTCTGTACATGATAAGTACATACAAATTCTAAGTAAGTTAAAAAATACCCTTCTGAGTTGAATAATTGTGTAACTAACAATATATTTTGTTAGAGCCAGCTATTTAAAAATACAGAATTATTTTGAAATAAAATACGATTATTCCATATAAAATACGAATGAGAGAACAAAATGTTTATAAATCAAGGACCAAGCTATAAGCATCATTTATCCGAAAATAATTCAATATTGTCCCTAATTCACGGTCCCTAAAACTGCACTCTTGTTTTTAAAATACAAAACCAGTCTCCTAATTTACACCTTTAAATCCCAAATGAAACTTTGATAGGACGTTTTCTCGCAAAAACAAAGATCTATTTTTCAATGCAATATTGTCACCATTCCTGATGTACCGTTTCACTGTGAACATTTTATTGCAGATATACCCTGCAAATACATATTTGTAGATATGTCACACTGTCATTACCTGATTTGGACCAGAATCACACACCTTTCCTACTCTGTTACTTTTTCCTGTCTGTAAACTTCTTCTTTGTGATTATGGCGGTCCGCACTCCACATGAAGGTACATTACCACTACTTACTGTACTGGAGTGTGATATAAAAATGGCCAATTCAGATTCTCTCTCGCAGACCTGTTTTGAGCAAAAATGTACGCACTACTGTATAAAACGTATTGACCAGTTTTTAGTTCCTAGGATCATTCTCACTCCAGATCCTTTTATATTTCCCCTTACTTTCTAAAACATTTCTACTCTTTTTATATTGTATTTGTGACAAACCATTTTCACATTTTCTATTATTTCTGCTAACATACATAATTTACACATACCATTATTATGCTTTCCAATAATTACTAACGTAGAATTCAGTCCATTATGTCCAAGTCCCTGCCTTGTCAGCCATGCATCCTTCTTTCCTTTCCTACAAATAAACTTCACTTCCTCCCTTCCCATACTAACTACTATAACAGTCTCTGGCTTTTTAACTGACTTTTAGCAAGACTCTTCTTTTCATTCCCGTACTCAATAAAATTGGACCACTATATTTCAAACTATATAACAAATAATAGACCTCCAGTAACAAGTTATGCAAGGTTTCTAGACTCAGCAACACCAAACCTAAATCTGCACATATTACAACTTTCTGTGGTTTAACATGCTCTGCCCATTGCAATCCAGACTTTCACCCAGTCTTTTCCCTGAATTTACACAAAAAATGGAATTTAAATAATAATTAATCTCTGCTACATACACCTCCAACTCACTTGTTTTATTTTTGGTACTTCTAGACAAGCTATTTTTAATGTGTTAATGATTTTACTTTATTTTCATGTTGTTGATGGAAACTGATTTTTACCAAGACACGATTAAATAAAATTTCGAATGTAGACATTACTAATGTTTCTAATGGCTATTACTGTTTGAAATGACCACTTTTTAATTTATTATTCACGTATGACTGCCAAGCCTCATTTTCAGCAGCCATTTCTTCAGTGTCCTAAAGATAAACGTTTTATCTTATTCTTAATTAACATTGTTTAAATACTGATTAACTTCTTATCTTATTCTTAATTAACATTGTTTAAATACTGATTGACTTCTTATCTTATTCTTAATTAGCAATGATTAAATACTGACTGGCTGTTAGAGAAACCTCTTTAATGGAATTGGGACCACTGAAACCTGTTATTCTGTTCTTAAAAGCCAGTAAGTTGTATTATCTTAGGTTGCAAGATACTGTCATTCCTAAAACTCCATCCTGGGTTAAAAAATGGCCAAAATGAAATAACCTTCTCAAGAAACAATGAAGTTTATTCTATGTGACAGACTTACAAGAAACTAAATATTTCACACAAAGGTGTCTATTACTATTTTGAGAGAGGTTGGCAAACTGGATCCAACCACAGCAGAAAAAGAGGGGGAAACACCAAGATGCACAACTGCAAAACAGAAAAGTACATCTGAGTCTGTAGTTTGAGCAACAAACGCCTTAGATGTCCTCATTTGGCTTATCCCTTAAGTAAATACCAAATAACACTGTCACCTGTGCAACAGTTAAATGATGACTTTGGGGTAATGACCTAAGCTTTAAAGAAAATGCCATATCAGAAACTGCCATATAAAAAGAAAAGGTTAAAATGGGCAAAAGTACAAAGACATTGGGCAGAAGATGACTGGAAAAGCGTATTATAGTTAGCATCCTGGCATCATCTTTTCTCTGTTGCATATAAGAAAGAGATAACATTAGATGAGTGTTTATTTTTTCAGATTGCTAATGCATATATTCTTTACTAAAAGCTGTAGTAACAATATTGTATATTTATCCATTACCATCCCTTACTGTACCAGAATGCAGTGTTAGGTTTCCTTATTTGCTAATAGTCTGGTGCCCCATATCCCGTGCCTATCTCTGTGGCTGCACGGCATGTTGCGTGCCCTCAGTCACAGCAGCTCACTTCTATTGGTCCTTGAAACTGAAGTGGGTAAGAGACATGATGTTCATGTCTGTAAAATTAAGAAAAATGTAACTTTACAGTATATAGAGATGTATGAAAGATAGCTTAGTAAAACGTTATGCTTCCATGACTACTGTGTACTCAGTAATTCCATTACACTAAAATCAAACTCATAGCTCCTCTATTAAAGATTATAATGATTCAACATTTTTCTGACTGTATGATTTATCTGTAAAGTGCCACAATGATTGGCTCTCTACTATGTTGGAATACAGCTCAACACTTCAGCACAGATTTTAAATCTCAACCATTACTTCTTTGAAAAATGTTATGTTTAAAAATTGTGATCTACAATTAGCCAAAAACACTGCCCATTTAACAACTAACAATAGCACATGAATCTTTTATCATTTGAGTTGAAATCTGCTCTTTGAAAGAAAATTTCAGCCACACAATATTGTAAAATGACATGAAAAAGAACATATTTTATGTACACTACTAGTACATGTAAGTTCTGCAATCACTGATATTTTTGTATATGACTCCCTGATACAGAAATATGTGATGAATAAAAGATATTTGATAAAGTGACTAGAAATTTAAAAAGTTAAGCACAAATTAAGCTACTTTTGAAATATGTGGAGGATTTAAATTGTCATGAAATTTGTGATGTTGCTTAATCCAGTAGTTAATCTAACATACATGTCTTTGGGGTATATTAAAAGAAAGCTGAAGTACTAGGAGAAACTTCCACAGAGACACAGGAAAACATTAAAACTCTGCATTAACAAAGCCTAAACGTGGTGCTTAAATCAAGGAGGTTAACAACACTAAACAATGCGGCACCTAGAAAAGATTATCTACACATTCAAAATTACAGTCTTCCAAATAGCAGAGTATTCAAAACAGAGAATTTAGAGGTGATCAATGAGTTTTGTTTTTAGTACAGTATTTTAAAGTACCAAAGATGGGGGAAGCTTATCTAAATTGAAAATTTTGTAATAATCAGAATAGCATTCAGAGGACAGATGTGATTGAACCATTAGTACAGAATCTAGTGAACATAATATAATAAATCACAACATATTTTGGCAGACCATTTATTTAATTGCTAAAATTGTCAGTTTAATTTTAGTAGGGCAAATTCTGAACAGATCAGGTCACAAACTAAATAGTATAAACTGGGAAAGGCTTTTAAGTGTGGAGGCAGTTGAGCAGATGTGGGACAGGTTTAAAAGTTTTACATATAACACAGGACAAGTTTATGAAAAAACTGAAAATTAGTAAATTGAAGAAAACTCTGTTGTGGATACATAATGAGTTAAAAAATAATTTGCAAGGGAAAAAAATGGCTATATAATGCATATAAGACAACTCTAGCACTAACTATATTGTTCATGAGAGTATGAGAGCAAATTTAAAAAATATTACAGAAAAGATTAAAAATGAGCTAAAGAGATTATTTTCAATTTTTTAGTAGCAAATGTATGTATGTAAATAAGAGGAGGTAAAGAGCATCAAAACAGTTAAAGTTAGCTGGAATATACTGACAGTGAAATAGCCAATGCTCCGAAGTTGCATTTTTTTTCTGAAGTTAACAAGTATAAAGAAACGGATCACTTCCTAACTGTAAAACGTAATATTGAATTTAATAGACGATACTGAGTTGATACAACTTAATTTTTATAAACTTGTTAATAACACTCATCTTAAATAAGTCATGTGTACTTTTAGATGTAAAAGCTTAAGTAAATTAATGTCCTTTAGCTGAATTAACTTAATAATAGTAAGTATGTAAACACTGTGGCAGTGGGGGCGGAATTTCAGTGAACTGTTCAACTATACTTGGTGCGTTTTACGGCCATTTTGTGGACATGCCATAACAAGTTTACAGTAGGTGCAGCCAGATGTCATCTCAGCAGTTGTGCTCGTTGTTGTTAGCAAACCGGTGACTGTGGTATTTGGCACACTAATTTGGTGAGTACCTTTCTTTTCATCCTTTTTCACACTGTTTTACTTTTCTTAATGAGCGCCAGTCTGTTGTGCTTGCACGGGAGAAAACTTGTGCTAAACTCTTCCACAGCCTTTGTCCATTATCGCAGAAAGTCGGTTGCTTTTTCTTTTTTGCTTTGCTTCTTGTCCATTGACAGCATTCCTTAATTTGGGATGAGAACAGGAAAGTGTTAAACTCGCCCACAATCACGTTGTGAATGAAACAGTGCGTTTATATATTTTTCCTAATTTATTTGTTTGTAGAGTTGCGTGGAGCAAATGTAACGTGCAGAACATTAAGTGATTTAGTAGCTGTCTTGCAATAATTTTCCCAGTTGTCTAGTCAGGGAGGGGAAAACATTTTCAATCTTTAATGTTACCTGCGCTCCTGGATCCCCGATAACCTGCATTTGAAAGTCGCACGCATTCAGCGTCCACTGTGGACGTCATGCTAAGTAGCACATGTTGAACATGACCTGCTTTAGTAACATGGGACATGATTCTCAAACATTGTGGCAAACCGCTTTGTTATCTAATCTAATCATACTCCTTTGTGTAATTATTTATAGGATAGTTTGTATAAGTAACAGGCAAAATAATAAATTTATTAAAGTGTTAAATTAGACTGATAGTTTATCATAAAAAGGTTGGAATTGCCAGAACCATTACAGTGGAAGCTCGATTCACGAACGTCTCGGTACACGTACAAATCGGTTTCCCTTTCAGTTTGTGCACGCCGATGATTTCTACCGTGTTGCATTGTTCTTGGTCAGACATGCGTGCTTTCGCTGTGAACTCTTTGTGCTCTATTTCATTTCCCTTCTGGTTCGTACACACAGATTACTGTATTTAAGCATGTGTTCAGCCTCTCCCTGTTCATTGTTCTCAGTCAGACGTGCATGCTTTACCTGTGAACTCTTTGTGCTCTACAGTATTTTGTGTGCTTTTGCAGTTAACCATGGCTTCTAAGCACTGTAACCTGCTCTCCACCCAGTTCCTCCTCACTTCATGCCAGAACTCGACTCATGCAAGGTTAGTTTTCTTGGTGACACTCAATTTAACAACTTAATATACTACAAAATCAGATACCGAGGGAAGCTCAGCCAAGAAAGAGATCCTGGCAATGGTCCCCACTGCCAAGCCAACGTCAATGGCCGGCGTTCTTTGATATACCAAATTTCTCAGTGGATGTCGAGTACAGACTTAGACAGTGAGATCTTTCCTTTATGAAGGATGGGACTCATATGACCATATCACGAGATATGAAGCATGACATATTGGAAAAACTTGCTGAAACAATGTACAGTTTTAAGGCCTATCCTGACAATAATGACTTCAGCAGTGTTGCAAAAGCACTAATCGGCAAGCACCCATGCCTGACTGAGCCTGGTCCTCAGCCTGGATGGTACGGGTAGAAGAACAGCCTTAAGTTTAAGATGGCAAACTATCGCTCCAAGCTTCGAAAAGCTGGATGTGAGGATGTTGCAGTCAATGGTGGTAAAAGAAGCAGAGCCAATCCAGTGGGAGAGGCATCTAGTAAGAAGTAAGAAGTAATTGATTACTTAAGGTTGTCTTCTTCTCCTTCTTCCCCTTTCTCTTTTTCAGGTTTGCTGAGTTTAACAGAATTGCCAGTAAGAATCTTAAAGGAGATTTCTTTCAGGCTCTGGACCAATACACACCAAGCTTCATCCAAATGTTCAGTTGCAAAAAAGGAACTGTTGTAAAGAAGCTGACAGAACTGAAGCATCAAATTGACTCGATGGTGAGTGATTTATAACTCTTTTTCATCATTGTTGTTCCTATGTTGTTACTTCAAAGGTGTACCATGAAAAGTTGCCCCCCTGTCTGATTAAGATCATGTCATAAATCTGTTTTAAACCATACTGTGAGGCATTGCATCAGACAAGGATGGGAAAAAAATTACCAGATTCTCAAAAAACTCCCTTAATTCCCAAAAAATGTTTATACACTAGAATGGGGTGACGAGTGTATAAAAACTCTATTAAAGGTTTTTAGATCAAACAATATAGTCAACAATATAGTCATTGTGTACTGCAAACAACAGGTTTTGGGTTTTTTTTGGAAGAATTAGGTGTCAAGTAGGCTACAACAGCACCTGCTGAGTACACTACATGTCTTCTTTTTATTTGCATCAATATAATCAGTCCTGATTCACATTTTCATGGTTTTACATTTCAAATTTGCCTCACTTTTAGTTGAAACACAGATAATATAATTTTCTATCTCAGTCTGTGCTTATTTCTCAGAAATTGTTTCTTAGAGGAGTTTTTCTGTATCAACAGACACCAGATGTGACTGCACGGCGTACAGTTGTCCTCAAAGGCCTTCCCATTGTACTAGGCGATGACTCCAGTGACTTATACGTGTCATGCTTCGTAAGTTCTGGAATACAAAAGTTGTTTGTCTACTAAACTTTGCATTTGTCCAAAATAAACAATAGTGAAATATTAATTTTGCTAAATACATTAAATGCATTACTTTTAACTTGCAACAACATATATGCCCTGTATGATGTACAACTACCAAATTATGCCTGGACAAAGAGGGTAAAATAAATAATTAAGGTACTTGGCATGCAACTAAAACAACTTAAACTTTTATTACACTGGTATTACACTGTTTCAGCCCAGCTTTCATTGTTAAAGCATTGAGCTAACTACAGTACTTGTGTTGTACCAGAGGTTCAGTAGTCGCTTCCACTGTGAGCAGAAATGGTAAAACAACGGTCTGGTTGAAACTGGTGTCTTTAGTTCCGGGTGTCCAAGTGTATACTAGATGGTTCTAGTATACTAGATAGAGTAAATTTCCTCAGATTACACATTCAGAAAGCAATATTTGAGACCACTATGAGGGGACAACATTGCCTCCATACCATTACTTTGAGATGGCTAATCACCAGAGTATCTTGGAACTAATAGAATTATTTTGTTTCTGTTGCTTCTCCATAGGACACCACAAAAGAAGAAGCCTCTCTGACAGTTGGTGTCTTGACTGTTCTGAGTGAAGATGCCCCAAGTTCTCTGCCCATATCCACAGCCATTGTTCTTGAGGGAGGTATTGTCATGGATAATATCAAAAACTTTCCTCAGGCAGTTTGCCTGTTTTTTGGGCTGACGTATGTGTTACACTTGGACTATCCAAAATACATTGCAAACACTCTGAGATTCATCCAAATGGTCATGCTGGGTCTGCAAGGCAAAAGCCTCTCACCAAAACTGTTAAAACTTAAGAACAGTCTGTTGGTAAACTATCCGAAGACTCCTTTGTTCTGCAAGTTGCACTTTTCTCTAATAATTGTTCTGTGTGCTAAGTGTCTGCTTCTATATACCATCGAAAGTTTTATTTTTGTGAAAAAATGTACTTGCACTTTATAAGTAAATAGTTTATTTTTTTTTTAAATGTTTACTGTTTTGAGAAGATGGCATGAAACTTAACCATAATAAAGATACATCTTTTTTATGATTTCCTTAGAAGTTTGTTTATTTTACTTGCAGTACTTGCAGTTATTTGCAGTACCTGATTACTTTAAGTCATTAATACCTTAAGTCTTCAATACATGTTTTAAGTACTTCAGCACTGGTTTTAAATAAATGTCTGGAGGTGCCTCATGCTCATATTTGATGTCAGAATGGGAAAACATGTGCAGTTAGTTATTTAAACGTTTTGGAACTAGATTTTGCATTTCTAAAATAAATGTCAGCTGAAACAACTCAATGTGTGTTGTTAAGACATTGTTTTAAATGGTCATTTAGTTTGAATATTGGTAAATGAAGTAGTAATATAGCTGGTACAGTAGAATTGTGACAAAATTAATAACCAGGGCTATGAACAATTTGAATTAAATTATTTGCTTAAGTTAGGGCAACTGAGTTTTATCCTGTACACTGACAATGAAAACAAGTTTACACAAAGCCATTCATCCATTATCCAACCCGCTATATCCTAAATACAGGGTCACGGGGGTCTGCTGGAGCCAATTCCAGCTAAAACAGGATGCATGGCAGGAAACAAACCCCGGGCAGAGTGTTTACACAAAGCATTTTCTTTAATTTAAATATACTGGATAGCTTTAAGTTCTTTTAATTACATTATGTAATTACAGCATACTTAGATTTATTAAGTTATTTTAAGTTCTGCAAACTTAAATAATACAAGTTAATTGTACTTATTTTCTCAAGTTTTAAAAACTTAATTTTTTTGAGGCAATGAGTTTGCATACTTTTTTTAAGTAAAGCCAACTTATTAGGTTTTACAGTTTAGCAGGGACTACAGATTTCAAAATTGTAGAGCAAGAAGTGTCGCATATATTAAACAGGATGAAACCTAACAAATCACTAGGATCAGAAAATATTTATCACATAGTGCATGAAGAAGTTAATAAGTACAAATTTTTAAACCTTAATGTATATTTTTCAAAAATCT
The DNA here is from genome assembly GCF_016835505.1 of Polypterus senegalus. NCBI lineage: Eukaryota > Metazoa > Chordata > Cladistia > Polypteriformes > Polypteridae > Polypterus > Polypterus senegalus. The sequence goes on from NC_053166.1 coordinate 63,378,548, forward strand.
CTGCTCACTGGCGAAATTCCTACTGGAAGCTAGCAAACATAATGACATTATATAAAAAGGATAACTGGGTGGATGCAAAGAACTATAGGTTCAGTAAGCCTAGCATACATCATAGTTAAACTAACAGAAACAATTATTAAGGAAAAGACTGAGCATATGTCAGGAAAAGGTGTATTAGGAAATAGCATGGATTCACTAATATGCTTGAATTCCTTAAGAAACAAACAAAAAAATTATTATCAGAGTGATATATAATATATATAATATATTATTTTTATATTATGAACCTATCATGATTTTCAGAATACTTTTTACAAGGTGCCATATGAAAGGCTACACAAAAAGAAGTGGAAATTCATGGCTATGTGTGTAAGTGGGTAAAAAAATGTCTTTAAACATCAGGAGCAAAAGTTTTAATGGGTGGAAGCTTTTCAGAATTACTTGGTCTTAGGTATCCCTTAGGGATGAGCACTGGGGCTGCTGCTATTTTTTATTATACATTAACAATCTGGATAACAATAGAAATAAACTGGTTAATTTTTCAGATGATACTAAACAATTTGGAAAGGTAGATAATGTAGTATCAGCTCAGTTGTTAGTAGCTGTAAAGCACATAGACCTATGCTTGGTCAAATTTGTGGCTAGTGAAATTAAATGTAAATAAATGTATGGCATACAGTATAGAAAGTAAAAATAGTGGCTCTCCATACACAATGGAAGGTTTGAAAATTAAGAAGGATTTGAAATCTGATTGGGAAATTGGAGTTATAGTGGACTCCTCATCATCTACATCCAGGCGACAGAGAAATGATTAAGAAGGCTACATTTAATTTTATAGGTCATAATGTGCTGATACAAGCCCAGTGAGCATATATGCTTAAGTTATTTAACTCACTAATGAGGCTTCATCTGGAGTATTCTTTACATTTTTGGTTCCATGTTACAAAAAATTAATAGTGTTAGATAAAGTTCAGAGAAGAGCAACTAGGCTGATTCTGAGAATGAGGAGCATGTGCTGTGATGAAAATGTAATCTTTTCAGTTTAAGTGGTGTCATGATTTAAGTGTTTTAGCTGTGAAGAGAATTAAAACAGTGGTTCACATGCTGTTACTTTGGAAAAAAAAAATAATACTATTCAACAGAAACGGAAAACTGCAAATTCCACTTTCAAATTATTTTCAAAACAAGATAACTGAAAGTGTGAAGTCGCAGCCCTTTATGTACAAATAGCTAGTCATAAAACACAGAATACTTTAATGTATTACTCACATTAAAAAGTCACTAACATTACGATTAGCTAACACAGTAAAAAACGATTTTTTTCCACTTAAGGTTCTTATTGGGGAACGCTGGAGCTTATCCTGGCAATAGCTTCAAGCTCAAGGTAGGAACCAGTTCGGACTATCGTAGTGTCCACTCACAAACATAAATACAGTGTGCCAATTTCAGATCGCCAGTTAATGTGTCTCTCGATTCTTTGCACTAAGGAGTTAAAATTCCAGTGCTTGGAGGATCACACTACAAGGGGAATTACATGCTAGGTCCGCCCCGGGCAACTATCGAACGCGTGTATTGGACCCAAGGTGGGACTTACATATACAGTGGTGTGAAAAACTATTTGCCCCCTTCCTGATTTCTTATTCTTTTGCATGTTTGTCACACAAAATGTTTCTGATCATCAAACACATTTAACCATTAGTCAAATATAACACAAGTAAACACAAAATGCAGTTTTTAAATGATGGCTTTTATTATTTAGGGAGAAAAAAAATCCAAACCTACATGGCCCTGTGTGAAAAGTAATTGCCCCCTGAACCTAATAACTGGTTGGGCCACCCTTAGCAGCAATAACTTCAATCAAGCGTTTGCGATAACTTGCAATGAGTCTTTTACTGCGCTCTGGAGGAATTTTGGCCCACTCATCTTTGCAGAATTGTTGTAATTCAGCTTTATTTGAGGGTTTTCTAGCATGAACCGCCTTTTTAAGGTCATGCCATAGCATCTCAATTGGATTCAGGTCAGGACTTTGACTAGGCCACTCCAAAGTCTTCATTTTGGTTTTCTTCAGCCATTCAGAGGTGGATTTGCTGGTGTGTTTTGGGTCATTGTCCTGTTGCAGCACCCAAGATCACTTCAGCTTGAGTTGACGAACAGATGGCCGGACATTCTCCTTCAGGATTTTTGGTAGACAGTAGAATTCATGGTTCCATCTATCACAGCAAGCCTTCCAGGTCCTGAAGCAGCAAAACAACCCCAGACCATCACACTACCACCACCATATTTTACTGTTGGTATGATGTTCTTTTTCTGAAATGCTGTGTTCCTTTTACGCCAGATGTAACGGGACATTTTCCTTCCAAAAAGTTCAACTTTTGTCTCATCAGTCCACAAGGTATTTTCCCAAAAGTCTTGGCAATCATTGAGATGTTTCTTAGCAAAATTGAGACGAGCCCTAATGTTCTTTTGCTTAACAGTGGTTTGCGTCTTGGAAATCTGCCATGCAGGCCGTTTTTGCCCAGTCTCTTTCTTATGGTGGAGTCGTGAACACTGACCTTAATTGAGGCAAGTGAGGCCTGCAGTTCTTTAGACGTTGTCCTGGGGTCTTTTGTGACCTCTCGGATGAGTCGTCTCTGCGCTCTTGGGGTAATTTTGGTCGGCCGGCCACTCCTGGGAAGGTTCACCACTGTTCCATGTTTTGCCATTTGTGGATAATGGCTCTCACTGTGGTTCGCTGGAGTCCCAAAGCTTTAGAAATGGCTTTATAACCTTTACCAGACTGATAGATCTCAATTACTTCTGTTCTCATTTGTTCCTGAATTTCTTTGGATCTTGACATGATGTCTAGCTTTTGAGGTGCTTTTGGTCTACTTCTCTGTGTCAGGCAGCTCCTATTGAAGTGATTTCTTGATTGAAACAGGTGTGGCAGTAATCAGGCCTGGGGTGGCTACGGAAATTGAACTCAGGTGTGATACACCACAGTTAGGTTATTTTTGAACAAGGGGGCAATTACTTTTTCACACAGGGCCATGTAGGTTTGGATTTTTTCTCCCTAAATAATAAAAACCATCATTTAAAAACTGCATTTTGTGTTTACTTGTGTTATATTTGACTAATGGTTAAATGTGTTTGATGATCAGAAACATTTTGTGTGACAAACATGCAAAAGAATAAGAAATCAGGAAGGGGGCAAATAGTTTTTCACACCACTGTATGCTGTAATCGAGATCAATCCTGACGTTCGTCGTGGGTTGCCTATTATGGAATCCAGGCCTATACGACCTTAGCCCTTAGCCCCATCAGGGCCTGGACCAGTTATACAGCAGAACTAACTAATCAAGTTATTTACGAAACGTTGTAATCCCCCAAGCAACATTCATTGTTATTTACAGAGAAGAGTCTCTCACAGAGCGGTCCATTTGGAAGGATCACTTTCCTTTCCTTGACACTCTCAATTCTGGGATCTTTTTCATTACCGGCTTATCCTTGCTTTCCTTTCTGAAACCATATATTTAGTAGCACGTTATTAAACGCATCTTGAATTCTTAACAAACGTAACACTGTGTGCAGCCGTCATCTATTGTACATAACAGTACTGGATCACATGCGCAATACAAGTATTTAAGTGTGAGAGGACGCAGCCTATAGCTCAGTTCCAAAGAGCTTGGAAGATGGCGTTTTGCCCAGTGTGAACACCGTACTATAAAAACTAAAATGTAAAAACAGGATTATTCAAAAGCAACACAATGAAAACGGCAACTTCTGTAATTTTTGGTTAAGCAGGCGAAAATGTAGCTAAAAAACAAAGGGGCCTTTTAAGCTTTATTGCATATAATGAACAAACAGCCATGAGATATCAATGGATCACTTCACTTTGGTCTTGGTGTGTATACAAGGACTAAACGCATTTCAAGCCAATTCAATAATTTAGAACGAAAACTTTGGGAATTGACAGTTAATCATACTGTCTCCCTTGCTCCAATTACAATGCTGCCCAGTCCGAAATCAGTTCCATTGTATATTTTGCGACTGTGGTAAATGAAAATATTTTTAGCAGATAAGAACTCCTGAATGTTTCAGTTGTTTTTGTGTTATTTATTTTTCATTACATTAAAAACTACTTCATAACGGCGGCACAAACGTTGTGCTAAGTTTAACTGGTTATCGTTGGTGCTGATATTTGTGTCTTGGTGTTATTCGGCTGTTAATCTGTACAATAAATAATTAACCTAAATTACATTTTTATTATATACTTAGTTTATATGTTGTATTTGGGAAGGGGTGTGTGTGTGGTATAGAATATAGTTCTGTTCTGAATTTCAAAGAGAATTAAATTGCACTGTTTTTAATTTGTGAGATTGCACCGCTAGGGCAAACAGTAAAGTGATACTAGTACGGTTTACCATCGAATTAAAATAATTTCATGGCGTCACTGACACGTACAGTTTCTCCTATGACAAGGTTATGGGCCGGGGAGTGGAAGACAGAACCTTGGGTCAAAGGCATGTATATCTCATCCTGTTGTTTATTAAAAAATATCCATTTTAAAATTTGGGGTGTTCAGTTTCAGACAAAATGCAGGAGTACCCATATATTTAATACGTGCTTTATTTAGTGAAATCATAAGCTCATTTAAAAGAATATTTCAAATTCTGCTAGAAACTGTGGAATCACTACGCTACAGTGCCACGCCTTTCAGTTAGACGTGCATTGCAGGTGCAGCAACAGAGAATAACGGAAACGTTATCGACATCGGAGAGAGAGATCCACGCAGGTATCAATTTCAGGTGAAGCTAGGGGGATGGCATCACGCAGCGCTTTGTCGGCTTACCCCCCATGCATCCCCTCCCTCTATGTCTGATCAGATCCCATGTGCACGTTGAATGAGTGGGGCGGGGCTTCAATCAGCATCACCGTTTTAGCAGCACCGATTTCAAGAAAGAAAGAAAGAAAGAAAGGATTCCCTTTACCCCCAGCCCCCCAGCCTGCACGCACAATTCAACGATACGTGCAGTCAAACAGCTGAAGGTCCAGCACATTGCGGGTCTACGCTTCCCTGAGCAGAAAAGGGCGGAGAGCAGACAGGGCAGACGCCAAGGACTGGGTGTTGAAAGCTAAGTGCCTTTATAGTTCTGAACTGTAAGGATAACGACACGTTAGCAAAGCTGAATGCACATTTCTCTTCCGAAAGAGCAGTCTATCCAGCTTTTTAAATTCCTAAAATCTCGGGGCGTGCCAGCTAAAAATGCAGAAGGAGGACGATCTAGAGGAAGGGAAGCAAGAAGAAAAGAAAGTGAAAAAGGAGGTAACATTCTTTTCTTCTACATTGCACAGGAAATATTTTTTGCAGTTAATAGTAATACATTGTATTTTAAACCTGCCATTTATTTTATCTTTTGAAATGTGTGAACACAAGTGCATGTGCAATCCATATAAATATATGCATGTGTGTGCAAAATGAATGGTGCATACGTCATAGACGTCAGTGAAAATTAGGCATTCTGTGCACATGAAAACTGATGTAGCAAAATTTGCCGTGACCCCATTAAAAGGGTGGCGAGGAGTTAGCAGCAGTCTGCATCCTCCTTGTTACTAATGCTTAGCTATATTTTCGTTTAGGTAATTTATATATCACCCACTTGTCTTGTAGCTTTCTCTTTAATGCTTTAGGATGCTGTATAATTTAGAGATTTGTCATGAAACCAATTTGCAGTGACATTTACTCTGATAAAGTAAATAAAATATCTATTCATTCTTCAAAGCTTGTGTTAAAACGAATTACGCCTAAAGCATAGATCTTCGTCTGTTAGAGAAATAAAGACATTAATTTTGCTAGGCAGTATATCTTATTTTTAGGATTTACATATTTTGCTGTGCCAACAGCTTCACAATAAATGGTCATGTCCTTAGGTATGATTAAGAATTACATGATGTATTTTTCATTTTATTTGTTATTTAATTTCTTACCTGTTTCATGGATGATTTAAAAAGACTTTTCTTTTGGTCAATATCTGCATGGGTGTTTCTCAAGGCACCACTGGCTTTCTTCCCACTTCCCACAGCAGGTTAGAAAATGGATGGATGCATAAGATGTGTTAGGTGTATTTTTTATTCTGTTGCCCAACTGCCACATTTGTTAATGGATACAAAAGGAATTATTCTCAGTATTTCCAACACTTTAAAATGAAAGTAGTTTTTGAAAGTGGGTTACTGTGTTTAGAAAAATGAGAGTAAACTAGTTTAAACTACTTTATGCAATACACTATAAAAAAAAAAAAAGCTGAAAGAAAACCTAGAAATAAAGCATTGTTTTCAACACTCCTAATGAAATTCCATTTGTAAAGCCCCATGTTGATTTTTCTATTTATCCTACACCATTAATTTTACAATAGTAGTGTGAATTTTTTTTTAAAGTAATATAATTTTTTTCCTTAATTAAATTTATTAAAAGGATGTAATGTTCCATACAACTAAGTCAAACTTAACAAAACTAAATTCAATTCAACCCCCACCCATGTAAAAGTAATATCTTTAATAATCATTTAATCTTCCTAGCTGAATATTATATATATGTTGATATTAAACATTGGCAATAAACCTTAAGGAAATAAGGAGATATATTTAAGCTACAATAGCTTAGCATGGACTGTAACCCTCACATCAAACGTTTAGCAAATGAGATGAGACCATTACGTTCATCAACCTTATGTGTGTTAATCAAACCACAGACTGCATGAGCTCCAGTTACAAAATAAATTTATGTGCACAGCAGGACTATTGTGGTGACTCTGCATAATGTTCACTAATGTAAAATGAGATGTCCTATGAGTTAATTAAGGTAAATCTACCTATCAGAGAGGATGTTCCCTCAGCTGGACTGTAAGGTGTCTATCATTTGTCTCTGTGCACTAGCAGCTCTTCTTTTTTTTACTGATTACTGAGGATCTGCACTGGTAACCGGATAGTTGCCAGTTCAGATCCCCATTACTGCAAAAGAGATTCTACTGTGCTGGGCCCTTGAGTAAGACCCTTAACCTGCACTTGCTCCAGGGGTGGCTGACCCTGCACTCTGACCCCAAGGTGTATGCGAAACCCAACAAGTTCCTAAAAAAAAAAACTCTCCAACTGCTTTATCAAACACATCTACCCTTCTCACATAATTACTGGCTCAATCAGTTATAGCATTGTCTGTGGAGATGCTGCAGTTTAAGGCTTGTGCTAATGAAATGTGTGTGTGTGCAATTCCGAGATTAAATATTTAGGTAGGTTTGAATGTAGCATTGTTATGATGATGACATTCACTTATATGAGTGTATTAGGAATAGCAACACCTTTCAGGCTTTCATGTACAACTGTGTCAGGAGGGCACTGAAGATGAGCAAGCAAACATCTAGCTAACAAGATGGAAACAGATTATTGATTAAAGGGGGCAATAGAGAGTAGCATGATTTACACAGAGTAACAACTGACTGCAACAGAGGTGCTGGAAAAAAAAACATATTGGAATGTAAATTGCATTTTGTAATGGACAAAGTATGGAATTTAAAGACACAAAAGAGTTCAATTATTGTCAACAAGAACAACAAGTAGTTGCAGTGAACTAAGAAATATAGACATCTGAAAATGAGAAAGCCATTGTCTGGCGTGATGAATCCTAATTCATGCTCATTTAGGCTACAATAGAAAACTAGTATGTGGCAAAATTTCTTTGAGTTAATCCATCCATCCTTAATGCTGTAGGCAGTGCTGGTTAAAGGTGGCCATACAGTGCTGAATAATGTATTTTCATGATACATGTGGACTTACTTGAAATAAAAAGCAGCTATAGTTCAATAAAATGGAATATCTGCACATTATTTTAGATCTGGTGCTTCCCTTTGTGCTCTTTTGTGTCCTTCATATCAATACTGTGCCCATCTGCAATTTAGCTATTTCTTAAAAATAATGGTCCATGCAGAAGCTAGGAAAGTCCAAAAATGGTTCCAGGAACACCGACAGTGCATTTATTTCAATCCTTGGTATGATATTTAATAAGCTATTTGGGGTAATTTAACCTGAAATGAATCTTGGAATCTGGGAGTTGACATGTATGTGGTGCCAGTGCTGCCCTTTCAACATATTGATGGGTCCATACCCAGACAAACTAAGATTTCTCTGAGTAAAAAATCATTACGTAGGTGTAGTCACTCGATTTTTAAGCTGTGTTATGAATATACTGTACTATACTTCCAGTAATACCCTAGTTAGACCACAAGTTACAGTCATTGAATTTTCTGAATCCAGTTATTCCAAGTCATGGTGACAGAGATTCAAAGCATATCCAAACAGACACAGATACAAAGCAGAAAACAAACATGATTAAACCCCAGTTCATTGCAGTCCATGTTCACTCATACTGGGACACTTTAGATTAGCCTAATAGCGACGTCTTTTTGTAAATGGGATATAAACCTATGCAGACTTGAACTGAATATTTAAATCTTCGCAGACAGTGACCATTTTAGGATTTCAGTCCAGTCTCCTGGATTTGTGAGGCAGCAGGGCCCCTCACTGCATGCACACCTCCTGCCCCCAATAACAATAAGTTGTTGTATTAAATGATTACAAAATGAGTTGTGGCTAACTTGACTTAAATCAGAGACTTTCATTAATAAATCGCAATCTGTTTATTAAGCAAATAACTTAAACATTTTTTTATTATGCAAGTGGCTTTAAATTGAAGATTTATCAAATCACTAAAAATAAAACATAATATAACATTAATTGCATGCTATGGGAATACTGTTTTGGGAAGCATCCTAATGATTGGTGGTCGAGAAATGGCTGTTAGAAGTGTGCATATCTTTTACAGATATATTGCTTGCCAGGGACCACAACTGGAGATCTGTTAATTACACACCTTGTATGCATCTCTGAGACCACCCTAGGAGCTTAACAATTACAAGTTCTAGCTTTAGAAACACAACAAACTGAATAAATGACGTGCAGAAAGTAACATTTTCTTTTTTTTTTTTAATTTTTATTTATTAATTTTATTACGATCAATACATAGCAATCAAGTTTTTACAAAAAAAAGAATTATGTTAAGAACAGATCGATCCCCACCCCTGAGAGAGAGAGCAAGCCAAACGGTGTAAAATTTAAGGCTTGTAAAAATACCTAAATTAATAAATTCTCTGTGCTTTATAAACTTATTTTAAAATATTGCTGATTAGATCCTGCCATGTTTTGAAAAAAGTCTGTACAGATCCTCTAACTGAGTATTTGATTTTTTCCAATTTTAAATAGTATAACACATCAGTTTCCCACTGACTTAAAAGAGGAGAGTTTGGGTTCTTCCAGTTTATAAGAATAAGTCTGCGTGCCAACAGTGTAGTGAATGCAATCACAATTTGTTTGTCCTTCTCCACTTTAAGCCCCTCTGGAAGAACCCCAAACACAGCTGTTAATGGGTTAGGAGGGATTGTGAGTCCAAGGCTGTCAGAGGTAATTAAACATTTTTGTCCAGAATAATGCTAATTTGGTGCAGGCCCAGAACATGTGACCCAGTGAGGCTGGGGCTTGGTTGCAACGTTCGCAGGTTGGATCATGCCCTGGAAACATTTTGGAGAGTTTTAGTCGAGACAGATGTGCTCGATATATAATTTTGAGTTGTATAATTGTATTCTTTGCGCATATGGAGCTCGAGTGAATTCTCTGCATTGCTACTTTCCACTCCTTTTCTGATATATTAATTGAGAGGTCATTTTCCCAGTGTCCTCTTGGATCTTTGAAAGGAAGGGATTGTAAAATGATTTTATATATTGTAGAGATGGAGTCTAATTCCTCAAAATTGAGCAATATTTTTTCCAGCGTGGATGAGGTACAGAAGTATATTTATAAAACAAAAACACAACATAGATTGCCATGTTAGTGGGAATTTAATCATTTACACGTAAATCAGAAACACTTGTTCAGTGTCCTATGAATAGTAATCTATATGGGAGTGTACATGTAGCAAAATCCTACCAATAAAGTAATGCAACAAAGTTAATCAACAGAAATGATTTTCTTTTCAAAATAATTAAAATTTTGTACACATAGAACTGTTCAGATACTGGAATATAAGATTTTATACAGAAATTATTAATACAATTACCTATTTCATGTTGTTTTTAATAATAAGCAGATATGCACCTGTTTAAGTCCATCCATCCATGCATCCACCCATCCATCAATCCCTTTACTTTACATGCCTATTTTCCCCTGATCAGAGTAAATGGGAGACGGAGCCAATACCAACAACAACAACTAGAATATAGTCACTAGTCAACAGGATATGCTAGCTGATTACAAGGCTTACTAATTTACATCAGATCAGTTTAGAACTGACATTCAACATAACATAATTTCTCTAGCCTGTGGGAAAAAGCTGGAATCTCAATCATACCCTATTACATGGTTTCTTGGCTGTGAGTAGATGATCAAGTGGTATGATATAGAAATGTATTGTGCTACTGAGTTGCCAAATTTTTAACATAACAATTTCAATTATGAAAAAAATATCCAGCATTGAAGTCTTCCAAAACTCATAACCTGGTTTTAGCTGAAAGGCTCTTTAGCTGCAGGGCAAGCTCTAGCTTGATCTTTTAATACATGACTTGCTTAAACAAGGTAGACAACTTCTCTCTGCAATTGAACTACAATACATTAACCTAAATAATGTAAAGTGCATTCATATTTAATCCCAAAAATGAAGCCAGTTATTGCTTGTATATTAAAATTGCATTAGTTTTATCTTTTTTCTTGGGTAGAATATTTCTCATTGTAAATTAAATGAGAACTATCAGTATGTATAGTAATTTAGTTCAGTAGACCTTTTACAGATGTGATTCATCAAACTGATGAATTTGGTCTGGGCTTGAATATTTTATAATGATATTCTTTTATTCATTTTTTTAACTGTAACTATAGTATAAAAAATTGCAAGTAAGTAAGTTGTTTACTCATCAGTCCATCCATTTTATTTTCTCATGTTTTCCAGTAGATACTTATTAGCATATTAAAAAAGAAAAGCACATAAATAAGTTTTGTATTCAGTTCAGTTAATTCACTGAAGATAGATTAACATAAATAAAAAAGTAACAGGAAAGTACAAATCCATTTAACATGTATGCATATAAGCATAGTTTATTTAAGCAGCAGTATAGAGATCCACACATTTTCTCTCAACTGATCTTGGGGGAAAAGAAAATTAAGACAACCTGGTCAGTTGGCAAAGCAGAAGAGAAAAGCAAAACTCCAGTTAACAAAATCCCAATGAGATAAAGAACTAGTGGCCTTCCACAGTTCTTTGGAACAAGAAAAGTCAAAGTCTGGTTAACTAACCTGAGGTGAGTAACTTCCCCTACCATGCAACATATATCCATCCATCCATTATCCAACCCACCATATCCTGACACAGGGTCACGGGGGTCTGCTGGAGCCAATCCCAGCCAATACAGGGTGCAAGGCAGGAAACAAACCCCAGGCAGGGTGCCAGCCCACTGCAGGGGGTACACACACCCACACACCAAGCACACACTAGGGACAATTTAGGGTCGCCAATGCACCTAACCTGCATGTCTTTGGACTATGGGAGGAAACCAGAGCACCCGGAGGAAACCCACACAGACACAGGGAGAACATGCAAACTCCACAACATATAATAATACATAAATACAACACATATTGGATGTCGTCAATGTAGTATAAATCATGTGATGGTTTAGTGTTGTGTATTTCAAAGCAGAAGCCATACGTTTCCAACAGCAGTCTGATTAAGGTAGCATTGCCACCACGTGTCACAGGGGCAATTAACTGCCAAAACTATAAAGTTTACATTACCTTAGTAAGTGAGGTACTAGATAGCATACACTAACTTTGGTGACATCTCTGAATAGAATGGCCCTCCTGTACCTGTAGAAGAGAAATGACTTTGTGATTGAGTCAGTGGCAGAAGTGAATGTTGAATGGAGAAATCTGGTTTTGAAAGATAAATCAATAAAGAATTCTTTATTAACATCCATGATTTAAGTAACTATGCCTTACTACAAATGAACACACCTTATCATATATGGTAAGCTGCAAACTTTATTGAAGTAAGCAGAAATTGTATTGTTTATTATGTGCAGCATATTGTCATAAAATGCACTTTATTTTCAAAGTTTTTGTGCTTTTAGAATTTTTACAATCTTATAGTGTAAACAACTATGGTAAAGTATTTATTATAAATATGCAATATGAACATCAAATATTAGGTAGTGAGTTTGTGAAATAATAGGTGTACTGTAAACACAATCCTTACAGTAAAGATAAAGATCATGTTAGTAACTTTTGTCTTTTATAATTTCTGCATTAGAAGGTGGAATGACGTTTTCCTCAGTGTACTGAGACAACCTGCACACTAATTAGTTAAAAGTCAGTGTGTGTATCTCCCCTGGCTTCTGTGTTTAGCAATGGCTGGATAAAATGACTGTTTCTCCACTATATTACCACCTCTGGTTGCAGACAGAACATCATTAGCCTTAGAGGAAACAAAGAAAAATATTTCTTGCTGCAGCAGGAAAGCATTAAAGATACATGCAGTGCTACTCCTGATAAACGATAACAAGGAAAAACTGCTAAAGCACAGCTGTGAGAGAGACCCTCCCCTACAGCGGTTAACAATACACAGCCTTCCCACTGTTACCTTGCACTGTATACCAAAAGGTGTGAATCCTGAGGGGCAAAACTGCAGCTGCTGAGCTTAATTCCAACCATTTCTTTTGTTCAAGGATGAATTATTTGCTGTTTTGGAGCTCGTATGTTTTACTTTTCTGAATTAATCTCTTGATTTCGATGTAGGGATGTGTTTAGTGCAAAATATTGTTTTATGTACAATTAATGGTTCATTTTCCTTTTGCTGCTTTTAAAACACTGGTGTTTGGAATTTCTTGTGGAGCAAGTTTTTGAAGAGATGAGCTCACAGTTCAGATTAGGTGTTGAATGCAGTGTGCATTGCTGTCTGTTTGGGATAGTACAAAAGAAGATGAATAGTACATAAAGAACTCAGGCTGCTCTCTTGTGTACGAGAGAGTCTTGACGAAAACACCAGCTTGCAGGGGGCAAGCACTGTCTGAAAACTGTTTTTTTATTTCACAGCTTTGGCTAATTACCTCATCCTTCCACATATACACACAAGCCTCAGAATAGATAATAGAAGGACAAAACACTCATATATTAGAGAAAACTAGAACTCAGCTAGATCTCAAATGCTGACTTAACTATTTGAATCAGACAACTGTTAAAAGTACAATTAAGCAGCAAATCAACAGAAAAAACAGTCTCTGCTTCATAGTAAAAACAGGACCACTGGCACTTTATTTGTCTGTTACTGTGCCAAAGTGATTTGGTTAAAGCAAAATTTCAAATGTTGGACAGCTCGATGAATTCCAATAATATAAAATTCAGATGTTAAACTACTGTCATAGCAACAGTGTTTACTACCTCCTCTTTGTATCATTGCTTCAAATATTGTTTAAGGAAATAATTTTAATAAATGATGCAGTTGGCCCAAAATCACGTCATTGTCACTGCTTTCATTTTCAAAAAGAAATTTCCAACAAGTTCTTGGTTATATGAAATATTTTGGGCTTAACCAATTTCACTTGTCAGTCTGCCTCCTGATATTAACACTTGAAAAGGAGCTTGTCATACAGCTAAAAGATGACTCTTTTATAGTTTTAAAATCCCTAACACAAGCTAAAATACTTTTATACATGTGTGTATAAAAGATTGACAAATCTATGTGTAAATGTGTAAATAAAGAAAATGTGAAGCATATACTATATGTGTAAATGTGTAAATAAAGAAAATATGAAGCATATACTATATGTGTGCATAATCATTTAAAATGAAGTTTTGATTATTAATTACTGCATACTACAGCAACCACACATATCTCTGCTACATTATATGCTGCTAAATAGCAGTGAGTTCATCTAAATGCAGATGATGGAATTAGTTGGAGTATAATCATCCCAGGTTCACAGTAGAGAAACAGTATGGTAACATCCATCCATTCATGTTTTTTTGGACCTGTTTAGTTAAATTTTAGTTTTTCATGGAGCAGCCCTGGGACTAAAGCTGGATTCTACACTAAACAGGTCACTAGGTAATTGTAGGGCCAATAGCACACATTTCCAATATTTTTGCTTAAAAATCTTCTCAACACCCCTTGTTTCTCTTTCCCTTGTCTGATAAAATATCATTTAGAAAAGTGGACTGGATAGGATATTGCGTAATGTATATTAGCTGGCCTCAAAAATAACTGCACTGGAAATTCTGACACATTAATATTAAAAAGAAGTCCACACTGCACCCTAGTGCAATACTAGGACCACATGACAGTCAGCAAAGATTCCATAGTGAGATCAGACTTATCCCAGTTTTATAAACATGCAGCAAAGCAAACATACATTGCTAATGGGCAGTGATCATTGCTTTGTTCAGGCTTTGTAGTATTAATCATAATAACTTAACCCCAGATTTACTTAATCCAATTCAGTTTTGTTGGAAACTGAAACCTGTCCTGAAAGCATTTGGTATAAAACAAGAACCAGCCATAGATGACAGCCACGTCTATGCAGGAACCATCAAAAACACATCCACATGAAGTCAATTCAGAATCGTTAATTCATCTAACACAAATGTATTTGAGGATGTGAGAGGAGAACCTTCAGCAAAAATAAAGCAGAAATTTGAAAAAATGTGCAGGTTCTAGTCAGGTAATGACTGAACATGGAATTTGAACACAGGATATTGGATCCATGAGGAGGCAGGGTTATTGTGCATCATATTGTGCATCATAGTATCAATTATCAATCAAACAGTGTTTATTTATTATAAAAAGATTAATAGTATGCACCATTATAAGTCAGATGACATGGTGGCTAGCATTGCTGCCTCTGAACTCCAGACTGCTGGATTGGAAGGTCATGCTTAGATATTGACTGTGTGAAAATTTGCACATGTCAACGAGTGTGGGCATGTTTGCCTGAGAATGGCCGGTGATAAACTTGTTTAGAGTTAGTTCTCACCTTGTGATCATTGCTGCTGGGATAGACTGTGGTGCCTGTGACCCCAAACTGGATAACAGTGACAAAAAAGACACTTTCAATTATTAATATTTCAATTAAAGAGAAAAATGGTTTCGTAATTTGGCTGTGTACATTTTGCAGTTTTAATTCATTTTTTTAATTTCTTTATTATTCTGTTAAAAGGCAAGTTTCCCCCTGGGGACAAATGAAGTCCTATCTATCTATCTATTGTGGAGCCAACCCGGACACAGACAGGCGGACATGTTGTAATCACCACTACACGTTTATTAATACAACTATTTACAATATTTAAAGTCCAAAAGTGCACACAAACAAACCCCCAATTCACAGTCCTGGCCACAAATGCCTCTTCTTCGGGCCGCCTCCACTCTCCTCTCGTGCCTCGTCCTGCTTCCACCCGACTCCAGCCTTGAATGAAGGGAGACGGCCCCTTTTATATTCTCCCGGATGAGCTCCAGGTGGCTACCGGCATTCCCTCATTAGCCACGCCCTAGCATGGCGGAAGTGCCGGCTGTTATCCCGGCAGCTCCCCGGGTGTCCTCCTAAATCTTCCCCCCAGCACTTCCTGGTGTGGCGGAAGTGCTGAGGTAACAGGTCCTCAAGGCATTGGGGCGCCTCCTGGCGGTGACCACGGGCCCCTACAGGGTGGGGCTTCCATGCCCTGAACCTGTGGCCCCCAAAGCAACCAGGAAGGCGACCCCCACGTGATCCAGGGTGGGCGCAGACCCACATCCGGTCCCTCATGGCGTCCCGGCCGGGTCATGGCCCCTGGCATCCCTGACACACTATCTATCTATCTATCTATCTATCTATCTATCTATCTATCTATCTATCTATCTATCTATCTATCTATCTATCTATCTATCTATCGAGTAATTGAAATCTGTGCAGTTTAAAATACTGTTTTCAAGACCAATACACTATAAAGACTCTGCCGAACAATGCTCACCATTCCAATCCATTTATTTCCTCCAAAACAATATCAAGTCAAGTTTTGAAGGTTTCCTAAAGTCCTACTGTCTACCATACTGCAGTACTTGATAAATTATTCCATGTGTCTATATGGTTTTGTCTGTGAAGGAAAAACTTCCTAATGATTGTGAAATTTACCCTTAACAGTCTTGATTCACTGTACTAATTATTTTCGTAATTTTAATCACTTCAGTCATGTCACTGCTTAATCTCCTTTTGCTTAAACTAAAGAGGCCCAACTGTTTTAATCTTTCTTTGTGACTCATCTCCTCAGTCCTTGAATAAACCTAGCCGCTCTTCTCTGGACTTTTTTCTAGCTTCTTTATTTCTTTTTTTAAGTCTGAAGACCAGAAATGTACAAAGTACTCAGATGAGACCTCACCAGTGTATAATAAAGCCTGAGCATAACCTTCTTTGACTTGTACTCTACATTTCATGCTATATACAGTAACCTAACATGCTGTTAGCTTTCCTAATTACATCTGAATGCTGTCTGGATGTTGATAGTGACACGTTCACTAAGACTCCTAAATCCCTCTCATAAGGTGTACATTCAATTTTCAGAACTTCCATTGTGTATTCAAGTCTAACAATTTTACTTCCTGCATGAAATAGCTTATCTTTAATTACATTAAATTTCATCTACCACAAATCTGTTCAAGACTAACAGATTCTAGATTATTTACTGATCCCCTAGCTTGGTGTTATCTGCAAACTTGTTTTTTATAATCATATCCAGATCATTTGCACATATTAAAAATAGCAGTGGCCCTAGCACTGACCCCTGAGGAACATCACTCTTAACTTCCTCACACCATCACCCTCTACTTCCTGTGTTTAGGCCAATTCTGCACCCATCTACACACTACATCCTGAAACCCTACTGCTTTTAGTTTCATGCCCAACCTCTTGTATGGGATGTTATCAAATGGTTTTTGAAAGTCAAGATAAATAATGCCATATGTACCACTCTGATTGTATCCTCTTATTGCTTCCTCATAGAATTCGTGCATATTAGTAAAACACAACCTCCCTCTTCTGAACCCATGCTGACTGTTCAGTAAAACTCATTTTCTTGCCGTGTTGCTCCATCTTATCCTTAATAATTCATTCAATTAATTCACTTGTGATGTATGTTAAGCTTACTAGCCTATAGTTGGATCTGCCTGGTCACCCTTTATATTTAATGATATACTGTAATATTTTCCATTTTCCAATCCTTCGTAATTTCTCTAGTGCTCAGTGATTTCCTAAAATATCCATCAAAGGTTTATACAGTATATACTGTATACTCTCCAACTTTCTTAAGCACTACAGGATAAATATTGTCTGGTCTTGGTGATTTGTTTGATTTCAGCCTATTTAATCTGAACAGTACTTCTTCCTGTACAATTTCCAAATCACTCAGTATATCCTTAGTAGTCTCTGTTATTGGTAGGAGGTTATCCACTTCCTCACATATAGAGACTTCACAAAAATACAAGTTAAGAGCATTTTCTATTTCACTCTATATTTTAATTCCCAGTTTACTATTTCTGATATACAGTACTTCATCTTCTCCCTGATTGTTCATTTTTACTAAAATACTGAAAGACTCGGTTTGGGTCATCTTTTGCCTTATCTGCAATATTCTTCTCTGACTGCTTTTAGCATTGCCCTACGATTCACGTTGGAGTTACCATTCTTATATGCCTTGTACAGCAATATTTTCTCTTGCATCTTTCTTTTTATTTCTTTAGCCACTGTAGAGTTTGTTGTTTTGTGTGACAGTACTAGTACTACTCCTATTATATTTTAGATCTAATTCTCCTGCTTTGCGTTCAGCTTTAGATCTAATTCTCCTGCTTTGTGTTCAGCTTTAGATCTAATTCTCCTGCTTTGTGCTCAGCTTTCTGCCCCAGGTGACTTTCATACCGGGTGTTACAGAAATATGAGCAGTTTCAGATTCCCTTTGGACTTTCTGAGGCCACATCTGCCTGGCATTTAAGAGCCCACCTTTTCTCTAGTCAACAGAAGCACAGCTGAGAAATTCATTTCCCAACAGGCCATTGTGTGTAATACTCATAAAATGTATGTATACATCGGCCAAAACAAACTCTTGTTAAAAAGCCGATAGATCGTTTCACATGGTCGAATATATATGATTGCATTATTTTAATATACATTTGCCAACTGTTGCTCTTTTAAGACATATAATCCATTGAGTGAAAGTTGTACATTTTTCCTTTTTAACTCATTACGTTTGTACATCATATTGCTGTTTTTCTTCCAGAATATATATGATTGCATTGTTTTAATATACATTTTCCAACTGTTGTTCTTTAAGGCCATATAATTCATGAAGTGAAAGTTGTACATTTTTCCTTTTAACACATTACGCTTGAATATCATATTGCTGTTTTTCTTCCAGTGTCTGTGTTGCATATAAATGTACACTTGTAGCTGCAACAGAGAGTCAGGTGTTACTTGTTGCCAGTTAAGTTAAACCTAAACATTGCCAGATGCTAAATAATAATTGGCAATAATTCATAGTTACATGTACTTATAAAAGGTTGTAGTGCTTTTGAATATTAGCATATTACTGCACTATAATTATAAAATGTCTGAACTTAAAAATACTGTAATACCACATTTAATGTAATACTTGCATTAAATAAAAATATGTCAAAAATATTCACACCTTCCATCTTGAAATTAATGATCATTAACAAATAAAAATTGACACCCTTAATAAACCTTAGAGTTTGATGATTGTATAAAGCGGGTTTATAAGTATTAGCTTCCAAAGTGAGTCTGAAGCTCACCATTTATTTTAGATTTTAAAGCTTGTGAAGAAAGACAGTGCTGGGAGCCACTGAGGCATACTCCTAAACTTCTTGCACTTGTAACTTTTAGGAGAATCTTTCCCTACTCTGTCTTTCACACTGTCTGTCTTTCTTTCTTTCTCCATCTCTCAAGTCATCAAGACTGGTATGGTTTTTGAAGTGGCACCAGAATGGCTATGTCAGGTAGTTATTATAGCTGTTCATCCTAGTCCGTTACTTTAGAACTATAGAATTAAGGTAGAAAGATTAATAAGGTCCAACAGTTTAATGAATCACATCTGTAAAGAGTCTAGCATTTGAATCTAGTTGCCAAAATGTCATCTATTTGAAATGAATTCAGGAGTGTCACTGCAGTCCACAATGTCTATGTTGTCATTTGTGACTTGCTCATTCAAGGACATCATTCTTGTTAATTTACATTATTTATTTCTGCTGTCATTTTGTTACATTAATGAGGGTAGATGACACAATGTTTAATGGATTCAAACAAGATTAGTACTCTGTCTATAATTCTTTTTATTTAATATATTTTTTAATTAAAATCTTAGTTTACTCATAGTGTCAGTTTGTCTGTCACATGTTCACTTGCACATCATCATTTGCACATCTTTGTATGAAGTTTTTCTTTTTAATAAATGCTGTTTGTGTTATTTATATGTGATGTGTTCTGTTTTAAGCAGCTCCAAATCTACCAGGTCAAATTAATTTACATTAAGTATTGGCGAATAAAAGTGATTCTGATTCTGAAGTGCCATCTGTTGCAACGAAAAATGCAATACTTTTCATTCCAATGGATTTTACATCTACATGCATTACAAAATACATTCCAATAGATCTAAAAGAGCAGGCATTGCATAGTCTAATGACTGTGGGCAAAGAAGAGCACAATACTGCCTCTTAGCATTCAATGTTAGAATAAGAAATGGATAAACATCCAGCACAATGTGTCATGAAAAGGATTAATCATTTTGTCATCATTGTATTTTGTATGACTATCTCTAGTGAATCTTGAGTCAGCCTTGCTATAAAAGGCCTCCCTAATCAGTTTATTCAGGCTTCTTGCATCCCACGAGCTGTTATTATTATTTTCAGTTTACAGTAGTACACTTGCCACCATGGAGTAGTAAAACATCCCAAGAAGCTTGTCACACACATGAAAGGACTTGAGCCTCTTCAAATGTAAGAGTCTTCAAAATATGAAGAGACTTGCTGCCTCCAAATATATAGGCACTGCCCTTTCCCATGCCCCCTTTATTTGTGCCCCCATAAGAACAGTATAATAATCACACTCATGACGCCAACTATAGATCATCGATAAACTTCATTACTGAGTCTGATGCAGCAAAGAAACACATACGGTACATATTCTGCATCTATACTGTAAATCCTGTGTTCTGGGCCAGGAATTCCGGTGACAAATAGGCTTCACTTTAGTCATAATAATAATATATATGTTTTTAACATGGAGATATGTCTCTGAACCATTTGCTTATTCCTATTTTTCCTATTGTGATCCTGTCCCGAGATGGTTACATCCTTACACCCAATATTGGACAAATAGGCTGCCAGATCTTGTGCCCCTAAATTGATTTAAGTAAGTTTGAAAATGAACATGTAGGTAGATTTTCCTATTACATTGATCAGCCACTCCATTAAAACCACTGACAAGTGAAGTGAATTACCATTGATTATCTCATTTTAATGGCACCTGTCAAAGGATGGGATATAATAGGCAGCAAGTGAACAGTCAATTCTTGAAGTTGATGTGGTGGAAGCAGAAACAATGGGCAAGAGTAAAGATCTGAGTGAGTTACTTTGACAAGGGACAAATTGTGATGGCTAAATGACAGGGTCAGAGTATCTCCAAAATGCCTGGTCTTGTGGGGTGTTTCCAATATGCAGTAATTTGTACCTATGAAAGAGGTCCAATGAAAGACAACTGGTTAACTGGTGATGGGTGCTTGGAATCCCAAGACTCATTGATGTGCATGGACTGTGAAGGCTAGTCTGTCTGGTCCAGTCTTTCAGTAGAGCATCTGTAGCACAAATTGCTTAAAAACGTAATGCTGGCTATGAGAGAGGGGAGTCAAAATGCACAGTGAATTACAACTTGTTGTGTGTGGGGCTACGTAGCCATAAACTTGTCAGTGTGCATATGCTGACTTCTGTTCCTACAATGAGCATGTGAGCGCCAGAACTGGACAATGGAGCAATTGAAGAAAGTGGTATAGTCTGATGAATCATGTTTCCTTTTGGATCATGTAGACAGCTGGATGCTGAATATTTACCTTGGAAAGAGATGCGCTATGGGAAGAAGGCATTGTGATGCTATGGAAAATGCTCTGCCGGAAAACCTTGGGTCCTGGCATTCACATGAGTTTTACTTTGACACATAACATCTATCTACTGTAAAGATTGTTGCAGACCACATACACCACTTCAAGAAACAATATTCCCTGATGGCAGTGGCCTCTTACAGCAGGATAATGTGACCTGCCACACTGAAAAAATTGTTCAGGAATGGTTTGAGGAACATGATGAAGAGTTCAAGGTGTTGACTTTGCTTTCAAATTCCCCATATCTCAATCCAATTGAGCATATGTAAGATGTGGTGGAAAAGCAGGTCCAATCCATGGAGGACCAACCTCACAATTTACAGAACTTAAAGGATCTGCCAGAAATCAAAGGACACCTTCAAACGTCTTGTGGAGTCTATACTTTTCTGGGTCAGGGCTGTTTTGGTGACACGGGGGGATCTACACAATGTTAGGCAGGTTTTATGATTAGATTTAATGCTGTGGCTGATTGGTGTAAGTTGGCATCATTGCATGGTTTCAGGTCTCAGAAGCATATTTAGATGTGTGCTTGTCATTTCCAGGGAATAATTTATTTGTGACTGCTTCAGAAATAGTATCTGAGAGCACTGTCTATTTGTAGCAGAACAGAACTGTGTCCATTGTCTGTCATAACTGCATATACTCAATGTTGATGTGATTTGGATCAACTGAAGATGGGTAACAGCAACAGAGCAATCTCATCTTTAAATGGTTAATAGCATACAATCTTGTAACTGAATGAACCTTTCTAAACAGGATCAGTTTGTTGGCAGGTATAAAATGTTAACTTGTCACTTAAGCAGTGAAAAATTAACACAGTCTGAAGGGTCTGAAGAAGAGGCAATATATTAGTCTCTGCTATTCAATCACAGCTTCAGACACCAGGGTGTGAAAAGTCTATGTATTCTCTCCATGTCTGGGTGGAATTTCTCTGATTGCTTTGACTTCTACCTACATCACAAGGACAGTAATTTTTAGCTAATAGATGATTCCAGACTGGCGAACTATGAGTGGGTGAAGATGTATTTACGAGTGTGCCCTGCAATGGACTGGCATTTTATCTAGCATTTGTTTGTTTCTCATGTCCAGTGTTGCTAGGAAATTCTCCAGCTCTCTGTAACTGTTTAAAGTATTTGTGATTATTTACTCTTTATATTCAGTCCATTCATTTTAATTCCCACTTAATCAGTTCAGTTTAATGAAAGACAGAGCGTATCCCAGAAACCCTGTATGCAAGGTGGGAACCAACACTGGATCAGGTTCTAATCCATTATAGGGAACACTTACACACATACCCACACTTACCCAAACAAGGCCTGTTTAAGTTATATTTAAATTAAATTAGCCTAAAGTGGATTTCATTTAGAGAAGGGGCAGGGAAAAGGGACTTCTGGGCATCTTCGCTTAGACTGCTGCCCCCACGACCCAGATCCAGATATGCAGCAGTTACAGTATACATTTATTTTTCTATATAGACATTGCAACAAAAGATGGCATCCCCTTGATGTCTCCCAACACTTGGAATGATTTCAAGGAAGTGATAACCAGGGAGAACCCAAACTTTAGAGTACTGCTGAAAATTAAATCCAGTTAACCTTGTGGGCTGTCCTCATGCAGGCCCTACCTGTCTATTGTGCAGTGGGTAACCAATTATTACAAACATTACCCCCAATCTATGTAACCATGGACTCTCAGTGAGCCTTTACTCCATCCCTTCTCCTAGCTCTAGACACATTAGGACCTCTAGCCAGAGGTGACTTAAAATTGTATCACTTCTGGTCATGTATTAGAATTAATTCTGTTGTCAAGTTGACCCATCTTTTTAGTACATGGAGGTAAGCCTACTTTTTAGGGTCTTCTTTGGGCACAGGGTGCTATTGTAGATTGGCTCCATGCTCCCACTGTTGTCTAGGAGCCTCTTGAACCTGACACCGTCGATAACATTGCACACTAGAACTGCTCTCGCCACGCTACCATGCCCCCACACAAAGACGCAAGTGCAGCAGTTAGAACTATTTATTTAAAATGGCCACTTTTCTCAGCCATGGACCTCACATTACCACACTATATCTATACCCATAGATGCCTATTCTTCATCCCTACAATGATGCAGGAGTGTAGTTTAAATGCCATCTTTGCCAGAGACTTAATGAGAGCAGAGGTCAAAAGCTTATTGGCAAGAGGAAGTAGAGACTGGGGGTCAGTGAATGATAGGGAGTAAAAAAGAGATCAATCCTGTGATCCATGAGAAGATTTCAATCCTTTATTTAGAGGACCTGGTTGGGAGGATCATTTTTCCTTTAGCGTAACTATTGTTTTGTCAATTTGTGTTTTTCCAGTGTTTATCCCTAACTTTTTGTCTTTTCTATCTCTCTATTATATAAAAAAATCCTGGGACGATACAAGACTTTTTCACAGAGATAATTTCAAATCCCGCAAGAAGAGACTTTGTGCCAAGAGATTTAACCACTCCTGGGGCCGGAAATAAAAGACAGAGTAGATGACAAAGTAGAACATTGTGAAGAGGTTCAAAAACATTAGCGTGATACACATGCAGAGCAGGTTAGAGATAATCCATCCATCCATTTTCCAACCCGTTGAATCTGAACACAGGGTGCAAGGCCAATCCCGGGGAGGGCGCAAACCCACCGCAGGACACACACACCCACACCCACACACCAAGCACACACTAGGGACAATTTAGAGTCGCCAATACACCTAACCTGCATATCTTTTGACTGTGGGAGGAAACCGGAGTACCCGGAGGAAACCCACTCAGACACGGGGAGAACATGCAAACTCCACGCATGGAGGACCCGGGAAGCGATAGAGATAATGAAAGTACTAAAATTCGAAAGTCTCAAAAAAATTATAGTAAATATCGCATTAGCGCAAACAAACTGAAATTATTACTCGGTGAAATAACGGAACAGTGAAAAGAGATCGAATATATGGACCTAGGTGACAAAAGTATGTAGATATTGTTCAGCTTTAAAGTTCAAGTCAGAGACTTATAGATCATCTAATTCTTGTTGCCATCAACAAGTAAAGTAGTTTTTCTTCCCATTGAAGAGGCGTATCCATGAGAATTAAAAGATTTGTTGCTTGTTGAAATTGAAATTCACATATACATGAGCGGCAGAGACATGAAGTGGCTGGCACGTAGTGCAGGCTGGGGGGTTGGTGAGCAAAGCGAGCAGGGGGCAAAGCCCCCTAGTATTTATTAAGTACAATTTTACTGGCTGTTTTGTTCTTTATGTGTAACTTTATTTATTTATTTTTTTTGTTTTTCAAGTCACTTACTTGAATCCTGGCACAGATTACTTGACATTTGTCAGAATTTTGGCATATAATCTTCAATCTTGTACCACGGAGAGCAGCAGGGACAGCCTGAACTCAGAGTGTGTAACAAGAAATTGGTATAATAGTTAGCGTGTTTGCCTTTTAACTAATAAAGAGTTTGATTCCAGCTCACTGCATGGACATTTTTCTTTAATTAAGCATTTCCCTCACTATTTTGTTAAGGCCCTACATTCTGTCCACAAGTATAATCTACCACCATTGCAACAATCCTGGCAGGGCTTATTATACAGCATGTAAAGCTGCATAAATCATATTTTTTGACATATAACATTTGGCCTTGCCTTCCTAGGAGGTGACAGGAACATTGAACAATTGTACCCCCACAGTAAGTTCAAATTTCATAAGAAAATGTGATCACTAATTGTATTTAGTCTAAACACAATATTTTTTTCCTACTTTACATATACAGAGAAATTTAAAAGTAATACCCAGGAAAAAGCTGACAAAACTGAGTGAGAGTTTCAAAATAATGAGTGGTATGAAATACTACAGTGTAATCTATCAACAGAGAAACAGCATCACATGATTTGATGGTGGTGTGATGGGTGCTTTTTAACCACAAAATCCACTGATCAATTCTTGCCTATTACATTGAAATTCTCTCTTTTCCTCACTTTTTTTGTCATGTTATGTTAGAATAACTGAAAGAAGTGAATTATTAGAAAGCATACGAATAAGAACAACTCCTTATCTTTAACTTGGCCTTCTTTTGCATTTTATTTTAGGACTGTGGGTCTGTGTGTTTCAGTAGCATGTAAAATATCATTACCATTTTCCAAACTCACTTAATCCTGAGCAGGGTTGGGGGGCTGAAGCCTATCCCAGCAATCATAGGATGAAAGGCAGAAACAATCCCTAGACAGGGTGCCAGTCCATCGCATGGTGAAGACACTCATACACCATTACACACACACAAGGGCCAGTTTAGCATTGCCAAACCACCTAACCTGTACGTGTTTGAACTTCAAAAATGACCAGAAATACAGACTATTACATAACAGAGAGAAAGAGAACAGAGAAATGTTTTTTTTTTCATAACTTTAGTAGCAAAGAGCCACATTACAGCTTATTTACTCTGCCTAAATTAGGCACTGGTTGAAGCTCTGTGTTGATCACTCAAAAGAATGTGATAAAAGCTTAGCAGTTTAATGTAGTAATGAGAAATAGCTGCTCAATGGATATTACTTCAATTATTTAGGATAATGTTATACATATGAGAGAAAATGACACTCAAGTCATGAGATACATTAAAATTTTCATAGAGCCTTTGACTGCAGTAATATTTCAGAAGCATAAAGAAATGTTAATTGATATTACAAAGTCCACAAGCCAGAGGTGAAAGTGGATGATAATTAGCTTATGAGCTGCGTAAGAGTGATTATACATAAATCTCTCACTCTCTAAGTGCCATGTCAGATGCAAATGGTAGTGATCACAGCCTTCCAGCTGTCTCTTTTCCTTGCCATACTAAAAATCTCATTGCAACTCAAGTTGTTCCCAAACCATCTCACAGCATTTCCACTGATGGTGTTTCTCTGCCTTCCTCTTGTTCCCTTTTCATTGATTTTGCCTAGCAATACAACACTTTCAATGCCTTCATTTCTGATGATGTGACCCCAAAATTTTGTCAGTTCTTTATCGCACTTAGTAAATGTCTTTTCACCTATGCTCTTTTTAATACTCTTTCATTTGTTACTTTATCTGTACAGGAAATATTTAGCATTTGCCTAAAAAAAACCATCTGACTACCTTCCATTGTTTTACTCACAGTCCATGTTTCACAACCGTACATTAAGGCAGAACAAATGTAACACCTCAGAATGTTCATCTTTATTTTCATTGCTATTTGATGGTTTATACTGTAAATATGTATTTTAACTGCATAGATGCTGTTTTTGCCATAGTAATACTTTCTTGATCTCTTATTCCCATCTTGTATTGGCATGCCACTCAGGCAACAAAAGTGATCCACTTGCTTGACATTTTCAGATTTTACTTTTAACTTGCATTTTGTCCCTAATTTATCTTTTGTAAACACCATACTAACTGTACTTACTAAATGTAACTCAGTGTTAGTCCCTTCTTCTCACTGTTTACTACTCCCACATTTAAAAATACTGGTAGTTCTTCATTTTCAGCAATAAATACTCATCTGCAAATTGAACATTGGTAACATTGACACCTTCTACCCTTATTCCTGTCATTTCTTCAGCATTTAATTTCACTGCAAAATGAGAAAATATCTGACGAAAGAACACAGCTTTGTTTTAGACCTCTTCTTATCTACTTCCATTCTGTAAATTCACCATTGATTCTTATAGCTGCCATTTGCTCCCAGTATAGATTTATTACTAATTGAATGTCTTTTCCATTGAGTGGTAGACTTCTTAAAATGTTCATGTTTCACTTTATCAAATGTCTTTGTGTAATCAATTAAGCACATAAATATTTTTTTGCATTTATATTCCTCATATAAATACATTTCTTATGATAAACGTTGCATTTTATACCTTTTTATTTCACAAAGCCACATTGCACTTTGGAAACTTCACATTTGATCTGTTTAATATGTCCCATAAATGTACTCATCAAATTTATTGTCCAGTGATTTTCAAATTCTAGAGCCCCATGTTTTTTTCAGTAAAGAGATAAATACTGATTTTATCAAGTCATTGGGGATTTTCCAGTGTCATAGAAGTTTTTAAATATTTTTGTAAAGCAAACTAATCCAGTTTCACAAGCTTCCTCTGTCATTTCTACTTTTGTCTGATCTCGGCCTGTTGCCTTCCCCTTGTTCATGGTCTTCACAAAATGCTCCAGTTCTGATTTTAATAAAGGTGAACCTGTCATTTTCTCTGTGAGTATTGTGAGTATTTTTGCATCATCCTAATAAAACAGTTCATCTACAGTATATATTCTGAACATCTATGAAGCACTTCATCTCTTTCTGTGGCTAATTTTCCCCTTTTTGTTTTTATGCCTGAAAATTATATCCTGTAAGATTTACTGTCAATTTCTTAACGTTTTTCTGCATTCAATTCCTGTATGCATCAGCAATAATTTCTTCATACTTTTTGGTTTGCCATTGCCTTCTGCCAGTTTTGTTTAAGATTAGCTCCAATAGCCTTTGACTTAATAACCTTCCACAACTTAAATAGAGCAGAGTTTGCTGGCAGTAACTTTCTAATATACTGCATTGTGCTGCCAAAATAAGTTGTTATGCCATGCTTAGATCAACTGTCTATATGACAATGTTCTCTGAGATCTGTTACAGTTTAGTCTGGAGTTACAAGATACCGTTACCATATTGTGCCGCGAGGAGACACTGCAACAGTCTTGCTGTCAGCAGAGGGCATGTACTGGCAGCAAGGACTTAAGCACTTGGCCTTCTTTTCACCCTAAGGCTATCTGGTGGCTCGTGCTTGTTGAACTAGACTAAAGTACTACACTCATGCTATCAGGCTGTGTCTATGACACCACAACACTATACAGTATATAATTACTTTAATGAAAAACAACCCAATTTAAAAAGTTCAATTAATTCTTCCAAAGCACTAATTTTTATGAGTGGAGCCTAAGGTCAGGTTCTTGAATATGCAGATGACTATAGACCTGAAAGCACAATACATATTTCTGTTCCTAAGGAATTTGAAGACTGGAAAATGTAAACAAAATGGTTGGAAAGATTATAAATATTTAATATTGATAATTTAATTATATCGATAATCCTGCTCAACATTGCTAATATGTTTAAGATATCCAATTTGTTTTAGTGTACCTGAGTTTGTAAAACTCTGGGGACCTGACTTCATCAATTATTTTCTTAAACCCTTTCTACACAACCAATTTTTTCCCTGTGTGTTTTGCAGTGCCAGCGACTTACACAGGAACGAGACGAAGCAGAGAGGCAGCTGAAGCACATTAAACGAGGTAAGTTCTGGGCTTTATTGTTGAGGGAGCTTATCTTAAGCCACACTGGGCAAATCCTACAGGAACATGAGAGGGAAAAAGTAAATTCACTGTTTCAAAAGGAAATGAGTGGAGCAGAACGCAGTAATTGCTTAAGGTGATTAGGATACCATACTCAATGATGGACCACACTTGTCAATCAGATTAGTTTATTATATCTTCTTTAATGCATTTTGAATTAGAGCTGTCTAAATTGCATAAATTACAATTAACCAATGTCTTCATTATAAGGGTTGTTAGGATAATGACAGCATGAAAAAATATAGCACCGGTGTGTCAGGCTGTAGTCTGTGTCTGAGATATTGTACAAGAAATGAACTTACCTTCTCTTTCAGAACTTGGTCAGAAGGCTGATATTTTAGATTAAAAGAATTGTTGCCAAGGTCAAGTACACAAGCTGTTGTGGCTTTTTTTCCTGTCAGGGATAAGTCAGGTTAAGTACGGACTTACCTCTTTTTGTACCTATTTTACTATAAAATGTATAATTTTGGTAATGAAAAGGAGTGCTTCTTGGTGAACACCTTCCCGATGCCCTTCATACATAAAATACATTAAAGTCTTGGAGTTTTGGAGTAGGTGCTGGTTATGCCCTGCAGTGGGCTGGCACCCTGCCCAGGATTTGTTTTCTGCCTTGCACCCTGTGTTGGCTGAGATTGGCTCCAGCAGACCCCCATGACCCTGTAGTTAGGATATAGCGGGTTGGATAATGGATGGATGGATAGATGCCGGTTAAGTAATTAGATTGGGAGATTAAAGATAAAATTTCAACTTTTAACCCTGTGGTTGTTTTTTAGTCACTTATTCATTTATTACAGAGAACATCCATTATGGTATGTATGGGTAGGATAGTGGTGAAATGTTTGGGCCTCAGATTTTATTCTGGGCTGCAGCTGGGCTCTCACAATATGTATTTGTGAGTGTTTCCTTTTCTGTAGTCCATGCAGTAAGATATGATTTTACCATTACGGAAGAGCTTATTGCAGTCAATCTGCTATGGAAGTGGTTGGCTCCACCATTGATAGGATGTAAGTTTTTGTAACTCGTTTTTTTTTAATCAATGAAAAGATATAAGAAACACTGTGTATGGTTTAGCTCCTGAGTGTCACATAGACTGAGAAACTGAGTTAAATAACCTTGGTGTCAAATCCAAAATTTATTGAGAGACTAGAACACACAGTATCAACAAATTGACTATCTTACACAAACAGCTCTGCTATATAGGGGGCCATTAGGACCATAGTGCACATTAAATTGAAAAGTGATGTCAAGCCTCTAGCTCTAAACTGTAATTGAAAAGACAGTAAAAGTACATTAAAGCCTTGTCAACCAACTGTGATGATGCAACATGCTGACCAAGGGCATCTTACAGACTGTAAATGCCTCACCATCCATTTTAAATATATTAGATACAAAAAGCTTGAACAGCATATCTGTGCAGGTCTCCTAGCAGTTATTAACGTTGTGATCTCCAAAATAAAATGGTCTTAAATAGCTAGAAAATTAAGAGATGAATCAGACAGTTTACGTATATTTAATTGTTCTCATTTCTTCAATAGCAATGTTGCCATTGAGAATGTGATGCGTGTAACTGCTAAGAAAAATACAGGATGGCAGCAATCACACAAATCCTGTCCTTGGCTTGTTGGACGTCCACATTTTAAGATGAAAATTAAGTAGCATAAAGTGAAGTAGCAATCAAATGAATGTTATTAATAATCTACCTCCTCTCCCTTTCCTATTCATTGATGTGTGGCTTCCTGATAGCTGTTTGGGCTGTCTGGTAAGATGACGGAGTTAGTAGGTCGAACCCTCGTAAACTGAGTGACACAGTGAAATGAAGACAGTGATTCTTATACTATATGGAGCCTGAGGCAGTTCCGTATTACTTACTGTATAAGCAGATGCCCATATTTTTATGTTGGAAAAAAGTAGAGCAAAAGCAATAAACAGAAATTATGGGTGATTTCAAAGAAAACTATGGTACAGTAAATTGCTTGTCATAAATCTGAATTTGGCAATGTAAAAACCTTTAAATCATCCTCTTTAATATAACCCTTGTGTGCGTCCAGTGTCCGTGTGTGTGTCTTCTGGTGAAGACGCGCGCGCGAGTCATACACACACCAGTCACACACACACACTCACACGCGAGACAAACAGGCACGCGCGACAGACAGACACACACACAGACACAGAGGCGTGCACTTAAGAGACACACACGCGAGAGACACACACACGTAGGCCCGCGAGAGAGAGACACACACACAGACACGCGCGTGCATTGTTGCAATGTTACTTTTCTTGGTTGTTTATTAAATTACAGATTTTTCAAATGTTCATTTTTTCCCCTGTGCTTAAAACTCATTAAAAAAAGAGTTTTTAGCGAACGGGTCATAAGGCTATAGCGCAAATTCTTGCAGTGTTAGTTTTCTCTGTTGTTCAAGGTTTTCTTAGTGTTATTCAATGTTTTTACATTTAGTTTACTATTACGCTGTGCTTTCTATGGTATAGTTAACTATATTTGTGCTTAAAAACTTAAAAAAATATATATTTACATACAGTTCATACGGTCTGGAACAGATTACGGTCGTGAACCAAGGTTCCACTGCATTACTGTCAGACAACATTACAGGCATTTCACAGAAATACAAACCAGTATTACTGAGAGAGAAAATTAAAGTCACACAATACAGTGACACATATTACAGCCACATACAAGGTCCCTTGCCATTTATTTATAGACTGTTCATACAAATGTTTATGCACTACTGTTCTAGCGCCCGTTATTTTAACGGGCTTAATGTCTAGTATGTTATATTTCTGCAAGTGACCTTCACAGGCAGCTCAGTGTGCAGGTGTTTAATAGGCCAGTCACTCAGTCAATTAACCTATACTTTATATAGCATCATACAAATAATAATGCACTCTACACAACATACTTGTATAACACTACAAAATCCAAGTAAACAGAATAAACCACAAAATCTTTCAAAACAATACAGCTTTCAAGGAAACAAACTTTGTGACAATGGACTCACTTGAACTGTCAAATTAATGTCAAAACACCAATGTAACAGAGGTGGATGTCACTTTGATATGGGGTGGCCATAATTCACAAGCACTCTCATGTCTTTACTTTCTTTCCTTCTTGTCTTTTATTCTACTGATGGTTTCACCTCTCATGATTTGATATTTTGTGAAAAATTAGTATCATCACAACCTATATGAACTTTGCTTCAAGTATGTCTTTTTGGCTCACAAATCCATCCCTAATTCTCTTTCATGGCAGTGAAACATATCTGCCACATAGAACACCAACAGAATCCTACCTGCTTGATGTGAAGGTTCCGGTGAGCTACATGATTTACCTTTTAAGCACCCTTCTGCTCTTATTAGATGAATCACCTGTGTGTTCCTTTATTCTTCTAATTCATGAGGAAGTCACATCACGATATGCAAAGTGTATGCTTTTTTTGTGTCTAAATCTTTAGGGAAGAGTTCCCAAACAAAGTGATAGCCCTGTTACATTGCTACGTTATGTCCCTGGTGATACTGGGCCAGACAGAAGTAAGTGTGTGTAAATGAAACCCTTGAGACTCTGTGTAAATCTGTTCCAACAAGGTGCTGAAGCCATTGTTTCAATGTGAAAATAAAGACAATGATTTTTAGTATATCCCCAATACATCAGGAGAACCTGTTATGGTTGTCAGATGAATTATGTGTGGATAAATAAACATTGAAAAATACCTCCAAATTTAAAGAATATCATAAAAGATCTTCACCATCAATGTAAATAAACAACAATACACATTCCATTGTCATATTCTCTAAAAAAAAGCAAAGCAAGCTATAATAATAGGAAAATGCAGCTTTGACAAAGGTACATTTTCACAGGATGCTCACAGTAAAAAGAGATATGAATGAATCTAAATAGCTTCTTAGAATTTCTAGCATGTGATCTACCATAGTAGCTTCCAATTTTCACTAATTACTCCCTTAAACCGACTTATAAGAATAAACTGTGATTTATGCTAGTGCTAGTGTGACTGCCTCTCATCTCCTCAGTCCTGAGTTCAAATCCTGATGCTGTCTCTCTCCTTATATGGAGATTACTTGCTACCTAAAGTCCATGTGGATTTTTTTTACTATGCACTATGATTTTAAGTCACATACAAAACACATACAGACTAGACTAGGTTGATGAGAAAATGCAAAATGTCCTGATGTGATGAAATGGAATCTTGATCAGTGCTGATTCATGTCTTGCTCACAGTGCTGCTCTGGATAGGGTCCAGCTCCCTGACCTTGCTTTTTAATAATCAAGTTAGGAAAATAAACTGAAAAATGGAAATAACAGGTATGAATAGCAGTTAGGAGTGGCGCACACAATGGTCATTTTCACCTGTGGCTTATCATCAGAAAGGAACCACTTCTACGTAAAAAGATCAAATTCCCAGCCTCAAAATGTAGAGAAGGACAACATCTTACACTACAGGAATGTAAACAGCTGGAAAGTAAGATAACATCCTTATCTATCCATCCATGTTCAAGCACTGTTCTATTCATGGTACAAAGTAATTTTCAAACAAAATTAAAAAATGTATGTGTGGCATAACCTTCAGGTGCATTCTAAGTCTAAGTTAACTGACATATTGTAAAAGTTGGAGTATTTCACATTTTCAGTTACTTCATCCAAGAGTCAGTTATCACATTTTTGTAGCAATGAGTCAAATTCAAAAATAACTAATAATAAATGCAGTTACATGCATAAATAGATTACATAATACACTTTTTTCAGAACTTTACAATATCATGTAGTTAAAACTGTAGCCTAAATAGGCTTGTGGTGGCTCAATAGCTTTTATATAGAGCAGAGTCCAATTCAAATGATGTAAAAATGGCATTGATTATTATGTGTTAAGTGCTGGAGGGTATGTGAGTAACTGTTGTACAATTTTATTAAACATTATGTTTTTGGAAGTTTCCCCAATAAAATCTTTGTTGTTCAATAGACCTTTATCAGATTTCTTGATATACTTGAACAGGTTTCTGACATGTATTAACCCTTTATGCTATTTATTTAAGAAATGCTATGTTGCTCTAAAATTATTCTCTCACACTTCGCCTGCTTCCATTCCACTTGCATCGGTTCCTCCTCAATCCTGCCTCTTTTTTTTCTTTCTTTCCTTTACAATCTTCCTTTAACCTCCAGTATATTCTTAAATTCATCTCTTTCCTAATTTCGCCTTACAGGCTCCATTTATTAGGTGCAGGAGCTGTCCTCCACCTGCCCCGAGGAGTGAATGAAGCACTTGATTGACCCACCTACATTTGCACGTGAATGAGCAATCAGCCAAGCACCATAATGAACCTTGAAGCGGTGCATGCATGTTCCCATGTGCACCTGCACCTGCCTGGAGCCAGCACTCTCTGGGAATCCTGATTATTTAAAATTGTGTTTTGCCACAAACCTCTCTTATTACAGTGAAAATTATCTTAAAGATGTGAATTCCATTCTAAAGGTAGACAGAAGCTGCTATTTAGGTATGAATAAACCGCAACCCACTATCAGTCTGTTGTATGTAATACTGCTAAGAAATGCTTTCCGCATACACAAACTTTAATCCTGCACTGTCCTTGCGGTTTGTAGCACAATCAGCTTCTTCAGACACCCAGAAACTGTATACCATAGTGCAGTGCTGGTGATGTGCCCAGTGCCTCTGATCTTCAGGCTGTTGATCAGCTGTCCTATGTTTATATCTGGGAAGCTGCACATTTCCCATGAGTTTAATTAATTTAAACACCATTTAGCTGTATGTTGATAAACTCCTTTCTTTACAATAATAATCTACAGGTAAGTAGATTAGTTCAGTTACATCAATCTTATATATGCTTTCATAATTTCATTCCTTTTCCATTCACTATTAGAAATGTGACTTTTATTTGTACCTTTATGATTAACTTACATAAAGCAGTAGGAGAAGGGTGCTGCTGTATAAACCGCTTGTGCGTACCTTCACCGCCATCTGACACACATAAATTGGGCTTCTGAGTAGCTATTGGACGAATAAAAGAGGAACAGGTTGAAGTTACCACTTACAAAGTAAAACTGAAACAGCAAACTAACTTGATGTTGAAGTCGCACAGAATGTTTTTTTTTTTTAAGATAGGCAAGTTTGCAGTTTCATCAATGCTTTTCAATGGGAGATTTTGAAATCACAAAACTTTGTGCAGCGTAATATGTTTGAGATATCTAAACAAAATTGAACTGCTTTGAAAAATTTCATTCAGACACACAAGCTCCAGATTTTAACAAAATTAGTCCACAGGGGGCTGAGTGATTTTTATGTGGACAGACAGAAAGCCAGACAGAGAGACAGACATACCTATCATAGTAGTTGCTTCTTGCATAATTAGTGAATGTACCTTAAAAATCATTATTCAGATTGTCTGGTACTTACGGATACAAAGAAATATAATATAGAACTTAACTGGGCAACCAGTCATTTTACTCATGTAAAACAGCCAAATACAGTATTACACTAGCAACCAAATAATGAAGCCATCACATTCCTTCAGGAGTTATGATCACCATATTACTTAAAGAATGACATAAAAACTCATTTTAGTAACAAGTGACATGTCTCAGGGATTCTCAAAAACCAAATCTTACCTTCGTCTACAGGATGCCAGCTCATCTTATTTAGCCTATCCCATCTGCCTCATGGGACGAGTTTGGCCTTATACAGGTGCCACAGTAGAATTCTGTAACACTGGGCCTTCTTGTGAAATCTTAGTTATGATAAAGTGCCAACCCATCTTTTGGGAACTGTAGGCTCCATATTACTTATGCTTATCATTTTGTTTAAGTGCCCCAATATGATAAAAAGCAAACAATATGCTTCACAAAGTATAAACTGATAAATTACTTCAAATGACAATAAACATTCATTGCATTACTTAGATAGAAGTAGCAGTAGCAGTTGTATCATGCGTACATAGTACAGTGGAATTCTTGACCAACATGCAATACTGTGCCACTCTCCATAATAATCATCCATCCATCCATCCATTATCCAACCCGCTATATCCTAACTACAGGGTCACAGGGGTCTGTTGGAGCCAATCCCAGCCAACACAAGGCGCAAGGCAGGAAACAAACCCTGGGCAGGGCGCCAGGGCGCCAGCCCACCACACCAAAATAATCAAGAATGTATTAAAACACATAACTTAAGTTTAATTGGTATCAGCTTACCCAATGTACTTCTCACTTCTGTTTTTTCACCTCCTACCTGTCACATTGTAAACAGTATGTCAGTAACACCTATTCAGTACTAGTAAAACCTGGCAGGAATCATTTTTGGGATTATAGCTTTATGTTCTGGGCTTAGAAACTAAAGCTTACTGTTTTTCCCCCAGGGGGTTGGGTGGGGTGTGTTTGTGTGTGTGTGTGTAGGTGTCTTGTATTTTTTTTTTTAAATGAGAAATGCTGCACTTTATGGATGTAGTGAGAATTAAATGCATCCGCTTTTGTGTTTTTAAAGTATCTTCTGTTACCTATTTTTACAATGTTTGGTCAACAGTCGTACATCAAGTGGGTGTAAGCAGTAGACAAGTTAGATTTGTTAAGTGGTCAATGTGTATGGTTTTGGGCTCATATTCATTTGATACAATGGCCATGACCACTCAGCTTGGTGGCAGATATTTTCTACTAAAAAAAGCAGACCTGCACAATGAAAAATTTGCAGCTCATCTGATGTTTTTATGAAGGCCAGATATTATATTTTGGTGATATGTACTGTATGCTATGTGTTAGGCAATCTGTTTCATTTTTTTGACTGTATTTGCCATTTTTTTGTTTGCAATGCTTAGTTAGACATGTCACAAGGTAATACAGTATTTGGCATTTGCATGAATTCATGCAATGAAGCGCATCGTCCTGTATTGCCAATTATGAGGTTTTACCTTGCACTAACAACCCCCACAGGTAGTACAATACTGAATCAAAAAAAAAAAAAAAAAATCCTTAGCTCCGGCTTTGGAATTGTTTTTTGTAGATGTCTTTTATGTAATACCATCTTTAAATATTCCGTGACCCCTTCATAACCTTTATAGCCTTCAATTTAACTGACATATTAAGTGTTAAACAAATGTCTTTGAATTCAATTGTAACCTCGCTGATATAGCTCATAGTGTGTAATGCTGTGGTTTTGGCTTTGCAGTCTAATTTAGTTATATTAATATATGATGGGCAAAATTAAAAGTAATATACTCAAACAGAAAAGTAAGTATTTTACCTTTTTTGACATAAGAAGCAAGTCATAAATAGTAGTTTTGAGACAATAGCTAGCCACTGGAAACCATAGTCCTAGGGAGACAAATTTAAAATGTCTGCATGCTGTATTGTTTAAAAATAAGTAGTAGAGAAGCCCCAGCCTTTTTAAGCTGCATTGCAGAATCTAATAAAAGCAGGTAGTGAAGACTATCAATTGTAGCAGCTGCCCCTCATCCTCAGGCAATACTCAAAAAGCTGCCAAAGGGCTGCATTTTTATCTGTTTTAGTTCAGAGCCAAGGATGTGCTCCAGACGTGTCAGGTCATCCCTCAATAAGAATTATAAACCCTGCTTTCTGATTTGACCTTCTTGCCAAGTCTCAGCTGTGTTCTAAAGGCAGTGATTCTTTAGCCAGCCACAGACATTAATACTGCTTTGCTTACTACTAGAGCATTTTGTATTCATTGTTTCCAAATGTTAAATCAATATCAATAAAAGAAAGTGTATTAATAAAAGATAATACATTTGTCCTTATATAATTGTCAATGACAAATTCTAATTGTTTCCTTTAGGATTGCTATTCTCTATAATTTATTATAAGAATAAATTACAACTAGATAGCCGAACGGAATAGGAATAGGAACAGAAAATGGTGAGAAAGGAATTCAGAAATCAAGAAAAGGGAAATACTTCTTGAAAGACGCAGTTGTGAATAGGTGTTTTGCTGGAGATGACAGATAATGAGTCGAAAGATCTAATTTCAGAAAGAGCTTGAATTTCAGCTTCACTACCATAAACTCCAGATGTTGCCATGTATTGATAGTACTCCTGACTTGTTGTGATAACTTGACTTGCGTTGGAAAGAACAACAGGAAGAACGTCTTCAAATCTGTCCCAATGTGATGTAACGCAATCTACTGCCCTATGTCATAGTGAGAGTGCATTGCCTTCGTCAACTGTTTGTGTCAAGAAATAGCCCACTGATAGGAACAGGCTGGATCCCGGAATACAGATGACGTTGCACAAAAACCTGTCAGCAGAGAAGATACTGTCGTTCATTTTATAACAAAGGCTTAGGAAACAACCGTCTCAGTATAACGAAAATAGCAAGGAGTGAAACCAATAGCAAAGACCGAAACCAATGCCAATGGTCAAGAGAGTACCTTCCTGAAGCAGGCTATGGAAAAGACTCCCAGGCGCAGACATGGCCGAAGTGAAAGGTCAAGCGGGCAGGCTAGATATCAGGTGGTGAGTAGCGGGGAACGCGGTAGTCCGAAGGAGTAATAGGACTTAAGGAAAGCAGCGTGGGGGAGTATGGGAGGCCGCAGGCAGCGTGGGGTAGGGTTTGGAAGAGGACGAATAGGAATTGAGAAATGCTGCATAATAGCCAGCATTTTTCATAAATGTGAATTAAATCAATTATTGTAAAAAAAGATACTCCTATAAATTGAAATGAATTGAAAATATATATTTTACAGTTGTTTCTTATGTGATATAATCCTTAACAAAAGAAATAATCTATTTAGACAGTGGAGGGGCTATTAATAAAAGATTAAAGGGACTTTCTGTAAATCTAACAAGGAGATACAGAAAATGAACTGGTCATTGAACAACAACAGGCCTAAATTTCAATGATGTCAAACAATGCTTTGCCTTCAAATGATGTGGACTTTGGAATGTACCTACCAGTGAAAGTGTATAGTATTGTGTGGAATTGTGAACTAGAGGTTTGTGTAATTGCCTTACAGATCCAGTGTCCTGGGTTCAGATTCTGTGCATTACGGCTGTGTATGCATTTTCCTCCAGGTATATCAGTCTACTTCCCATATTGTAAAGTGGGGATTAGTTCAATTGGCAATTTTAAATTGGCTATGTGTGGGTGCAATTGAGTCATGTAGTGAATTGTCATTTCATTCAATCAGGTTCCTTATTTACACCCAGTGTGGAAGGAATAGATCATAAAACTGTCAATGAACTGGATTAGGTGGGACTGAGAATATTAAGTTGTGTTATGTTACACATACTATGATGCTAAATAAAACAGGCAATTTTACTTGTCTCATAGACCAAACTCATTTACTTCATTTGTATGCACATGTAAGTGTATCAGGTAAACTTACATCCTGCTTATCTGTGATGACTCATTCGGAATAAAAATCCAAATATATAGTGAATTAAAGAAATTTAAATTTTAATTTCTTCATGCAATCCAGTTATAAAACATGATGAACATAATCCCACATTGCTCATAATACACATTCATTTATTTTCCAAATTCACTTATTGTAGTCATTGGAATTTAGAGGCAAGCATAGCCGTATATCATCCTCTGAATTCCTCCCAGGTATGTAGTGTCACAAGAACGACAAACAGACATCATAAAGGTTTGGGGCAGCCACCCATATAATATGCCTTGGCTGCAAAAGGTTGAAAATGAATGAGTTGATCACAAGAGTCCAAAACAGAAGTGCAGGTATGGAGACAAGATGGCAGCTTTAAAGGCCAGTGCAGGAAATGAGGTAATTGGGGAAGGAAGCAGAAGTGACGTCTTTGGAGGCGTGGTTGGAAGTGACCGGAGACAGGACCGGAAGCAGCGTTATCGGAGGTGCTGGAACTGGAAGTGATGTCATCGGAGGTGCTGGAACCATGCTGGATTTCTCAAGAATGGTCTGCAAGGGATTGAGAAAGACAGTTAGTGCACCTTGCCAACCCCTGGTCTGGTGTGGAATTACTATTACTTAGGCCCTTTAGCTGTCTCCTATTCACACATATGTGACAGTAGTTACAACCTGGGCCGAGAGGGGCACTACACCTAACTATGTTGTCTTCCTTTCTCCTCTCAGTAACAAGAAACCACCCAGTGATGGCAACTGACTCCACCCCTTCTAGTCTCTGAGCCATAAAAGTATGACGGCCCAGAAGGAGGTTTCTCTCTTCATGACTGAGCATACTGATAAGTCAGAGCTCCTTTATCACTTGTAACAAGATTACTTTGTCCCAGTTTCTAAGAAGACTGTCCTTGGCTGTTGTTTTGGCGTCATTGTGTTTTTGTTTGTTTATAATATTATTAGGAAGTAAACAGAGATGGCTGGGTTGGTGCTCCAACCTTTATTTTGTCACGACCTGTCATTACCTCACACGAACACACAGCGTAAAGTGATTCTTATATCATTATAGTACATATAGGAAAGTGTGTTTCCACTTTAAGCATTATTTAATGCTGATGGTTTTGTTGTGTAAGAAAGATACAGAAATGTTAAAGTTGTACAGCTGTTTCAGACTAAATGAGAACATTTAATATACTCCTAACTTAGTTTTTCTTTATGCATACAATTCTCTAATGATATAAGACAGCTTATGTGAATTGATTTGAACAAAACTACGCTAAAAAATGTTCTGTATGTGTACATTTCCACAAAGGCTTGTTGAGCTGCTTGACCAATGAAAAATTAGTAATTGTTTTGATTGGTTTATACAATCATAATGTGAAATGTAACTGTCTCTCACAGTGAAGTGATTTATTTATTATTTAAAGCAGCACTAAAATGCACTGAAGGAAAACATCTAAAAGCAGCATAACGTTTATTGTTGTGTGCACTCCTGCCTTTCACTGGCTCTACTGCCTCAGGCTAAAGGACTCCTTAACTCCAAATGGATTTGAATTCTCTTGTCTGCAGAGGGATCAAGACAACTGTATATTGGAGTCTGTTGAGTGAAACAACAAAAGTAAGGTTCTTTGTTCTAGAAAGCAGTACTCTTATTGTTGAGCTGGCTATCTAACATTTCACATCTGATGCTACTTTGATGGGCTAGTAATAATGAGCACTTATTTGTAATTTTCAACCTCAGGAGTTTCTGTAGTCATTATATGGTGATTATGGAGGATAATTATTATTGATCCAACTTACCCCACAGGGAAGAAAGTGAACTCTCCATTCAGGCAGATGGGATTGTGATAAAGGTGATGGCTGAGTATGGTGTTGTAGTTGTTGACTGTGTTGAAGTCTACTACAGTTTACAAAAAGTGTTCCAAGAAAGTGTTGTCTCATGGAAGTAACTGATATCAAAGATTTTATTTAAAGCAGGCCCAGACATTTGCACACATCTTTTTATCAGTTTTTTTAAGATTAATTGAAGAAAACATTGTTTGGTTTTGTCCAGAAGTTTTGAAGGTTTCATTTAGATTGCCTCCACATATGTCCAGATATGATGCTATAAGGTCCTCCTCTATCAAATGAACTCTGTGGTCACTCAAATATGAGTCACAGTTAGGAAGCACTGAAGGACAATGCTGATATAGATTTCCATATAATGCTATGGATGCCAATTGATGGATCAATCACACAGACGGTCTTTTTTGAGAGTAACATTAAAAAAACAAGTTAAACTGCTGTTTCCTTTTCGTGGCACTTTGCTTTAAATTGGGCCTAAAATGGTGGGTTAATCACATTAAGGAACAAATGTTGAGATGAGATTTTTAGGTAACAGTTTATTCACTTCTTTCTGTATAAGAGCAGGG
Source organism: Polypterus senegalus (assembly GCF_016835505.1). Lineage (NCBI taxonomy): Eukaryota > Metazoa > Chordata > Cladistia > Polypteriformes > Polypteridae > Polypterus > Polypterus senegalus. Next base: position 63,419,919 of record NC_053166.1, read on the forward strand.
CTCTAAAATCCATCCATTCATCCATCACCCCCATTTCTGAAACACCTTAGTCTAAAACTGTGTTGTGGGGAGCATCAGGTGAAAGTCTGGAGCCAGTCTTGGACAGAAAGGGAATCTGCTGCAGGTTACAATGGCTCACAAGCCCTTACACTAGTATTAAGCCTATTTAAAGTTGTCATTTAAATTACCAAAAAAGTGGGATGAAAGACTCAAGTACTTACAAGAAAAACCCTTACAAACATGTTGAGAATGCAAATTTTACACACAAGCATTACAAAGCAATGTGTTTGACGAATTTCAATAGGCAACTGATATAATTTAGAGTTAACTAATCATACATGTGTCTGATATGCCAAGGGAAAGAATCCGCATGGGCATAGAAAGAGGCTTACTTTTTATCAACCATATATTGGATCTAGTAAATTCTGTTTTTTTTTTTAGTTTTAACTATTTGTATTCGTCCTCTTTCAATAAGCAAAAGAATACATGCGCATACAAAAATCTCCCGAATGAGACCTCCTCAGGGTTACTAGCTGCCCAAAAGGAACAATAGTTCACAGAGCCATGCTCCATGTACACTGACAATGTTAGCACATTTCTTCAACAATTTAATTTCAAATAACTACTACTTGGTATTGAATAAATGATAATGAAACATGCATGATGTATGATGTAGGTGAATCAGTATTACAGCATTTTGTATTTTTATATTTCATCTAAGTCTAGTGATGCACAGTGTTCTGTGTCACTTGGGATTTTGCCTTGAACTGTACATCATGGGGTCATATACTTAAACAAAATGAGAAATGAACTTTTGCCTGTGCAAAATGAAGAAAGACAGCTATGTCTCCTGACAGATTTTCTTTTGTGTGTACACTGTTCCATTCAGTCAGCAATGTCAACTTCAGAACCACGTAGTTCTTTAAAAAAATATATGTTTTTTTGTCCCTGTGTTTAATTTAATTGTTTTTTATTAGATAATTTATTTTCTCTGAATCACCTCTAAAACAAATTCATGTTTTGAAATAGTCATAAGAAAATCAGATGGGTTGGTTGCCATCTTGGTAAATGATCATTTTTAGCATTTATGATAAAATTAAGGGCGGGATGTTGCCTTGGTAGCATTGATGCTTTACAGCTCAAGAGGAATCATTTGAATCCTGAACAAGGTGCCACCCTGGAGTTTATATATTCCCACTGTGTTTGTCTGGATTTCGACCCACATTCTTAAAGATACAGTTTAAAGGTTAAGTTGATTGATGAATTTAAATAGCACCAGTTGGAGAGTGTTCTCTGTGATAGACCAGTGGTCCATCAATAGTAGGTTTCTGCTTAATGCCCAGTACCTTTGGGTTCAGTAAATGCCATAGGAATCAGTTAAAAACTGATTTGTAATGACTGTAGAAAATTAAAGTGAATGCAGGTCTACCAAACTTTTTTAAGAATCAATTACAAACTGACTTCACTGCTGCAGTTTCTTAAAGTGAACATTTAGTGATAACAAATTATCACAATTATAGGTCAATCATTCTTTATTTTAATAGTAGTAGTAGTATTGTCACATGTGCAGAGTAATACAGTTATGTAGTGCCTTGAGTAAGCTATGCCTTAGATTAGATATTAAAATGACAGAAAAAACAAAAACTGTGGATTGTAGCACATAATAGCAGAACGTGAGTGCGACACAGTGGTTAACACAACTGCCTTACAGCTCGAAGAGACCATGTTTGAATCCTGGCTGGATTACTGTATGTATAGGATCCACACCCACTGCCTATATTTGTTTTTGTAGGTTTTCCTAGAGTCCAGTTTTCCTTCCACATGTCAAGAATATGTGTTAAATTAATTATAGATTTATAGCTTATAGAGTCATGGGGTAGAATGGTAGCTCTGAGGCTAGGGATCTGTGCCAGCAATTGGAAGGTTGGCCGTTTGAAGTCCATACATGCCAGAAGTGATTCCACTCTGTTGTGCCCTTCAGCATGGCCTTTAACCAGCAAATGCTCCATCCTGGGTATGATGTTAGCCTGCATCCAGCCCTGCAAGCAGGTCCTCCAACTTACACGGAGAACTCTGAGGTTGGTGGCAGGATTGGAGTGTGGTGGGTGCTGAGGTGTCACCCATTGCATGGCTGCACTGAGATCCTAATTTGGCATCCTGAGGTGGTTCATTGTGTGGTGGGAGTGGCAACGCACTGTATCAGTGCATGCTCCCAACCTCAGGGTCAGGTGTGCAGGATATAGAGAAATTCTTACTTCCATGTGCGAATCAACATTCAACATGTCACCTCTCTCTGGTGCCATGATTAGTGAGCCTTACTTTAAAACTTTCATCTTCCATACTTGAAATTTTTCATAACACATTTGAGAACAGTATTTATCATTAGGATTTAACAATTAAAGGCACAATATAAGGCAGGTAGATATAAATAGTACCGTATAACATATAGGTCTGTATAAAGGGTACTTTTTAAGCTTGATAGATGATAGACACTATATAACATAGATACATTGATAGTGGTGTGATTGGGAGGAACAACCTCCCTGATCTAAACTCGAGTGGTGTTCAGTTTTTGGACTTCTGTGCTGGTCATGGATTATCCATAACGAACACCATGTTCGGGCATAAGGGTGTCCATAACTGCACTTCACACCAGGATGCCCAAAGTCGCAGCTCAATGATCGACTTTGTAATTGTGTCATCAGATCTGCAACCTTATGTCTTGGACACTTGGGAGAAGAGAGGGGCTGAGCTGTCAACTGATCACCACCTGGTGGTAAGTTGGATCAGATGGCAGGAGAGGCTGCCGGACAGACCAGGCAGACCCTCACGTATAATGAGAGTCTGCTGGGAACATCTGGCGGAGGAACCGGTCAGAAAGATCTTTAACTGCCACCTCCGGCAGAACTTCAACCTCATTCTGAAGGAAGCGAAGGACATTGAGTCTGAATGGGCCATGTTCCGAGCCTCCATTGTCGAAGCAGCAGAACGGAGCTGTGGCCGCGAGGTTGTTGGTGCCTCTCGTGGCGGCAATCCATGAACCCAGTGGTGGACACCTAAGGTTCGAGAGGCTGTCAAGCTGAAGAAAGAGTCCTATCAGGTCTGGTTGACCAGTGGGACTCCAGAGGCAGATGAGGGGTACTGGCGGGCCAAGCGTGTGGAGGCATCGGCTGTTGCAGAGGCAAAAACTTGGGCATGGGAGGAGTTTGGGGAAGCCATGGAAAATAACTTTCATTTGGCACCGAGAAAGTTCTGGCAAACCGTCTTGCGCCTCAGGAGGGGAAAGCAGTGCTCCACCAACACTGTGTACAGTGGAGATGGGACCCTGCTGACTTCCTTAGAGGAAGTAAAGCTGGAGGACTCCGGGGGGAGGCCCGTTCATAACAGGGGCCGAGGTCGCCGAGGTAGTTAAAAAGCTCAGAGTTGGCAGGGCCAATTGGGTGGACGAGGTTCACCCTGGGTTCCTCAAGGCTCTGTATGTTGTGGGGCTGTCCTGGTTGACATGTCTCTGCAACATCGCACGGACATTGGGGGCAGTGCCTCTGGATTGGCAAACTGGGGTGGTGGTCCCCTTTTTTAAAATGGGAGACCAGAGGATGTGCTCCAGCTATAGGGGGATCACACTCCTTAGTCTCCCTGGTAAGATCTATTCAGGGGTGCTGGAGAAGAGAGTTCGGTCGATGGTCGAGTCTTGGATTCAAGAGGAACAATGCGGATTCCGTCCCAGCCGTGGAACACTGGAACAGCTCTACACTCTGGCCAGGATCCTGGAGGGGGCATGGGAGTTTGCCCAACCGGTCCACATGTGTTTTGTAGATTTGGAGAAGGCATTTGACCGTGTCCCTTGAAGCATCCTGTTGGGTGTACTCCAAGAGTACAGGGTACAAGGCTTGTTGTTATGAGCCATTCAGTCCCTGTACAGGAGGAGCAGGAGCTTGGTCCTCATTACCGTTAATAAGTCGGACTCGTTTCCTATTGAGGTTGGATTCCACCAGGGCTGCCCTTTGTCAACGATTCTGTTCATAAGTTATATGGACAGAACTTCTAGGCGCAGCCAAGAAGCGGAGGGGGTCTGGTTCTGCAACCTCAGAATTTTGTCTCTGCTATTTGCGGATGACGTGGTTCTGTTGGCTTCATCGGACAGTGATCTCCAGCTCTCACTGGAGCGGTACGCAGCTGAGTGTGAAGCGGCAGGGATGAGAGTTAGCACTTCTAAATCCGAGGCCATGGTTCTCAGCCGGAAAAGGGTGGACTGCTCTCTCCGGGTTGGAAGCACATTACTGCCTCAAGTGGAGGAGTTCAAGTATCTCAGGGTCTTGTTCACGAGTGAGGGAAGAATGGAGCGGGAGGTTGACAGACGGATTGGTGCGGCATCCGCAGTAATGCAGGCTCTGCAGTGGTCTGTTGATCTACATTCCTACCCTCACCTATGGCCATGAGCTTTGGGTAGTGACCAAAAGAGCAAGATCGCGGATACAAGCGGCTGAAATGAGTTTTCTCCGCAGGGTGGCTAGACATTCCCTTAGATATAGGGTGAGTCGCTGCTCCTCCGCATTGAGAGGAGTCAGTTAAGGTGGTTTCGGGCATCTGGTTAGGATGACCCCTGGACGTTTCCCCAGAGGGACTGGGCGGTCTCTTGGTCTGGAACCCCTACAGATTTTATTTTTTCTCCAGCTTTTGGAGTTTTTTGTTTTTCTGTCCACCCTGGCCATCGGACCTTACTCTTATTCTATGTTAATTAATGTTGACTTATGTTTATCTTTTATTGTGTCTTCTATTACTCTATTCATTTTGTAAAGCACTTTGAGCTACATTTTTTTGTATGAATATGTGCTATATAAATAAATGTTGATTGATTGATTGGGGGTGTTCCAGGCATGCCTCACTGGGAGGAGGCCACAGGGCAGACCCAGGACTCGCTTGAGGGATTATATCTCCCGGCTGGCCTGGGAACACCTCGGGGTCCTCCCAGAGGAGCTGAAGGAGGTGGCCGGGGCGAGGGAGGTCTGGGCTTCCCTGCTTAGGCTGCCGCACCCCCGCGACCCGACCTCGGATAAGCGGTAGATAATGGATGGATGGACATTGATAGTGTATATAGTGTCTTTGTTGTATATCCATTTATCTGATGTATAGTCCTTTTCTTATCCATCTATCAGACAGACTGATGCTTTGACACGCCATCCAGTGCTGTCTCCAGGCTTCATGGCCCTTAACTTGTTTAAGTAGGAATTCAAATGGTTGGGAAGTAGGTTACTAGCACAGAATAATACTTGAACTATGGTACACCCAAGAAGGGGAAAAATGGGCATAAAAATAAAAGAGAAAAATAAACAAAAGCAGTTATTTATCATTAAAATGATAATAGTAAACAAAAAGTGAATCTGTAATATGATGTAGTGAAAATGTCGAAAGACAAAAACAATAAAAAAGCATAGCTATATAAAGTATATACAGATTAAAACAGGAATATGTAATTAGAAAAAATACAGGGGCATAGAAACTACCAAGGTTTAATAAAGTAAATTTGCCATAGTGAAGAACAGATGTCTACTTTATTAAAACGTCATGCCTGCTTATATGGATTATTATTATTAATAGGAACTACTTATTATATATATTATTATAAAAACACAGACAGGACCAAAACAAATATAATGCAATGTTTTCAATCACTCCTAATCCAATTTAGGGTTACAGAGAGAACAATAAATATCCTACTAGAACTGGGCAAACTTAGTATTTATTACTATCAGTCTGTGAGGAGTTTTCTTCCTCAGAGGTACCTGGCACTGTTCCAGGTTAAGAGCATCAAATAAATTTCAGAACAAAATATGTCATATAGTCTTTTCCCGTACAAATGGGTAATCTGTGAAAAATATGGTGAAGGTAGGTTAAAAGGCATCCATATTGGACAAAAACACACACACACATAAATACACATTCCTGTAAGAGATATTGACTCAAAGAATATGGACTAGTATAAAAAGCATATTTCAAAACATGCATATATGTATGTACAGTATGAAAAATGTTCATATATAATAAATAATAAATAATAAAACAATTTTAATCCAGTCCAAATTAATGGAAATATTAACCATTATATGGGCCAATTGAAGCAGAAGGAGATATTTACAGATGGGCTTTTTAGGCAGGGTCTTTTTCTGGGTAATTTACCTTTCTTGATAAAGTCAGGCATGCGTGTTATTAGTGATGTGGGATGAAAACCTAAGTACCTATGGAAAAACCCACTCAGACACAGGAGGAATGAGTAAACTCCTCACAGACAAGAACCTAGCATGGGTTTGATTTCAGGAATACTGAATCTGTGAAGCTGTAGCACTAACTATGGTATTCTGTAGAAAAACGTATGTGCAGATATTTCCCAATAAAGTCCACACAATTAATGCAAATCTCTCACAGTGATTGGTGACATATGTAGCTTATTGCTAGGGAATTTAATAATAAAGATAAATGTATATGATTCTAACAGTAATTACAATTCTCCCAGCAGGCTGGATATGATTTTTGTCTCTTCTAGCCTTCTTATTGGCACACATAGTGCACTTCAGGGCCTTGTCAGAATTTCCAGAATGTAAGCAAGCTGAAGGTTTGCCCAGGTGGTCTCTACAGAACTGGCACCATTACTTGTAGATGAATAATCATAGGCTAGTGTGGGTAAAAATATGCACAGACATACACACACAATCACACATACATGCACATGCTCACACACATCTGGACATATTCACATAACTTACTGATCTGTGTGTTAGGAAAAAAAAAACTTCAGAGATTTAAATTTTTTTCACCTTCAGGCAGAACATATCATCTGGCTTGATGCAAGACAACAGAGACAATGGTTGAAATCCTGTTGGAGCAGACAGACCGTGGGCAGCAATTTTAGAACTATTCACACTTTTTGTCTCGAGAGTTTAATGAAGATAATCCTTATACATTGTTCACCTTTCAGGCACATTCTCTGAATTGAAATAACACAATTAAATCTCCAAAGACATGCATACTAGGTTAATCGGTACCTCTAAACGTGACCTGTGTGAATATAGGTGGCTGAATGTTTGGGCCTGGTGATGGACTGGTGCCCTGTCCATTTCTGTCTTTGACTGGACAGCTATCTGTGACTATAAATTAGATTAACTACACTGGAGAATGCTGTGTTACATTTAAGAGGGCAATTATGCAACATCTTCAGAGAGAACAGTAGCATAGTTTAATACATAGCTTACTTAATGAATTGTGATATATTACTATATATATATGATATACGATATATTAGGCTTCATAAAAATGTAGGACAATGAATGAAGATGTTTATTATCTACATTTCTGAGCTGTCCTCTACCCTTGCTCACAAGAGCCAATTGGGGCATATGCTCCTTAGGTCACAGAAAATCCTTTATACTCTATGACACTGTTGCTGATTATGATTTGCGAGACAAAAGCTGCCTGGGATAAAGAAAATGAAGATCAGAGGATTACATCAATGTCATTTACTCCAGCTTTTGCTAAAACCTTTGTGCTTTAAAAGTCTTGATTACTTTGCCTTTTGTCCACTCACCCAATTTATATTCCCTATCGTGACTCTTACACAGCATGCTGCCGCTCTAATGCCAAAAACCTCATTATTTTGTGTAATTGAAAGGAAGGGGGTAGCACAGCAGTGCAGTAGTTAGCTGGATTTATGGCAGGGGTGTCTGTGTGGAGGGTGCATATTCTCCCTGTGTTAGTCTGAGAAACTACTGTGTTGTTTAGTGACTCTGAACTGCTCTGGTGGCAGTGAGTTTGGGATTGGTCAACATTCTGCCTTATGTTCATTGCCATTAAGAAATACCTCATAGTGATGTTTAGGAAAATATATGAAAATAGATTGGCAGATTAAAGGGAATATTTTGTATGAGATAAAAAACTTAATGACTAGTGCTGATTTTTAATTATTATGGTGGAATGATCTTACATTAATTGAATTTTCTTATTTGTTATGTTTTTTTAATAGGTTGTGCACCATTTCAAAAATTAAAACATATACACATTATTTCTGATTTCTAATGTATTATATTTGAGATGAAATAAGTTTATCTGGGGATTAGAAGATTTCACTTACAACTTTGTGTAAGACGAGAAGCTGAAACAAAAAGGGTTTGGGGCACATCCATTAACACATATATTGAAAAGAAATTGAAAAAGAAATTTTTTTTTTTACAAATGTAGCAATGACGTACATCCAGGTGGGAGTGCAATGCAGAACTGACTCAAATTTGGATGATCTTCTTGTCCTATGGGATCCAGGTACAAGTCCTGGACAAGGCCTGTCCCAGGAGGGTGGACAACAGCAGTGACATCAAAGGTGGAATGACTGTCAGTCTTCCATTCTGCAGAGAAAGGAAGACAGAAAGCATTAGCACAAAGCACCAGCCAATGTTTTGGTGGGTAATTAGCACACCAGAGCCCTTAAGCTGCCTGCCTAGTGCACTTGCATGACATTTGGTAGAACAAAGTAAACCTCAGCATGTTGTTATGGCAGTTAGCATTGAGGGTCATGGGTTTGGTGTTCAATGGTTCCTGCTTTGCTTTTTGGGCTTCCGGGATAGATTCAGGCTCCCTGTGATCCTAATAAGGTATTAAGCGGGCTCAGACAATGGATGAATGATTGGATGAGGAAGAGAATGAAAGTATGGATGAATATTTGCATGTAGCTCCATTAGTTGTTGCGCTGTGCCTAAAAATACTGGGATTATTGCTTCACTCACCAGAAGAAGCTCTTTGAGATAATGAGACAAGATGAGAAATACTGGGATAGGTTTCATATTCTATCACCCTTATTAAACAGATTTGATGATGAGTGAATGCATAGATAGAAGAGATATGACAAATAGTAACTAGTCAGAATTTACCTTTGCATTGATTCCACATACTTCTCACCATTTCCAAAGCAGAAATGTTTGCTTTAAGTGAAACCAGGTTACATGTATATGGTTGCTTCTCTTTCATGTACAATAAAATCACTTAACTAGAGACCAGAATTGTGACTCAGGTGTTTGCACTGCTAGGTATGAACCCCAGCTTTCATAAAGTTTTTGGGAAGTTTTCATGATCTTTCATGTCCACACAAGTTTTCTTTTTTTGCATCTCAATATTGTGAAGACAAGGATGACTGGCAGCACTGCTAAGATGTGGTTGTGTTTTGAGTTTTGCCTGCCAAACACTGGCCTCGCATCCACAGCTAGCTCTTGTCTTTCATTATGCCTCTAACATCCATCTTAAGGAACACTTATGCACACACAACAGTACATATTCACACCTGGTCATGTTAGAAATACTAAATGAAATAAAGAAAAAGAACTTGTCGGAAAGAACTTGTCATACCTGCGGAAATGTATTTAGAGCTAGACAGAATGAACAGAATCTATTTTAAAATATTATTTTCATATTATTCTCTAAGAAAAACAAAAGAAGCCCATGACCAAAGGAAGAATTTAATTAAAAATTTTATGTGAGCTATAAATGCATCAACAAATAGAGAAACCCAGTGACCTGATTATACGTCTGTCAAAGCAAGGCAGAATAATTTGTAACTGACAGTTTTCTTTACCTAAAATAATATTGTAATTTTACTAGGCAGTATACTAGGTAGGCGAGGCTGATTGCCATTTTTGGAAAACCTTGTTTTCGCAGGATATGGGGTGGGAGCCATAAATGCTCCTTTTAGGGCTCACTGTTTCTTTCTACTTTGTTTATCACAAGTGCATTGAATTTGATTCTCCCTCTTTGTGTCATGTTTGGCATAATATGCCGTAAAAAGACGTGCTTGATAAGAACAGCTGTCTTAAGGCTGGATGACAGATGGTTTACTGGGACTTGAGCTGTGTAGGTGGGCTCAGCATCAATTCATTGTGAGAGAAATAAAAGCTTGTTTTATATGAAAAGTCTTACCATTTTGGATATAGGTTGTAATTTTGCACCTGCAGTGACATTTCTGTTATTCTTTCCAGATCAGATAGTATTACAATTATAGAAGCAGGGCTCAACTCTGTAGATTCTCAAAAATTGCTTTGATGTATAGAAAGGCGAGGAGAGCACGTTTCCTGTAATAGTTCTGTCTTGCTAAGTATGAAAGTTTTTAGTCAATGTAATCCATAAGTCGACAACAGAATTCAGGGCAAAAACACACCGACAAATGTGCACAACTATTAGGTTTTTCTTTCTATTTCGGACATTAGGTTTGGAGAAAAGTGCAGAAATTTAATTTAATGAACACCTACAAAAATGAAAAGTAGGTTTGTCTACACATTAAAATGATGTTAACTTTAAGAATTGTGCCTTGTGATGACATTGAAGAGCTTATGGATATTTCCTCTCCAGAGCTAGAGATGTCCAAATCAAGACATGTGGATTAATCACCACCTGAAACAGTTAATCCTGCTATTTGGAACAGAGTTGCACTTAGACATTTTGAGAGGGATTGCACATACTATGGTGCTATAAATTGTACAGTACATATAGTCTTTTATTTAGATGTTTTTGTATTTTCTCTTTATTTGTATATAGTGTTTCTACTTGCATTATGTTTTACTTTGCCACATTTTATTTATTTCACTTCTATTTTCGTTATAAAAATGATTTCCTTTCGGTAAATACAACTGTTTTCTCAGTGGTAAACATCACAATTTATGAGAGGCATATATATTATAATTAAAATACTGTATTATGTGTAGTTAATAAAGGGCTTCATCAACATACATCTGTAAAGTAAAAAGAGAAAAGTTTATGTTCACACTGAAAGGTAAAGAAGGTAAGAGATACAACTGTGTAACTTTCATCGTACTATGTCCTACCATCTTTTCTTTTATATGTGGCATATCCTTTACTCTTTTTTCCTGCATCTTCATGATTATTGCTATTATAATACCAATAATAATATCTTTTTTTATATAGCACTTTTCCCATGCTCAAAACACTTCTGTTTATACAGTATGTGTACCGTACATGTATTAGAGAAATTGTTACCAAGGAGGGGGATTTACTAGTAGTACACGTTGGTTACTACATACATTTCACCTCCACATATTTGTCACAGGGCTCTTTTGTTAGCTTCCTTTTGCCTTGCACAATTTAGTTGGCCACCACCCCAAAGTGGAACCAAATTTTTACAGAATACATGAAAGCCTATGAGGCAGGGTGGCAGATGGGTTAACATTGCTGCTTCATAGATCCATCATTCTTAGTTTAAATGTTGTGCCATTGTCTGTGTGGAGTTTGCATATTCTGTTCTGCTATTAGGACAGACTACAGTCCTCCTTAACCTTCAATTGGATTAAATTGGTTTGGGAAGTTATTTCTGTATGAATGGTTAGGCTTTTGGATAATTTCCCACAGTGTTTATTTTTATATTATTATTTTTCAACAGTTATTTATCTTTTAATGCAGCCATTAATAATCTAATTTGTAACCTGCTTTCCTGACAGCTTTTGACAATCTGGGCAGGATGCCAGTCTTTTGTAGCGTATACTCTCACATACAGCAACTGGTACACCCTTACACACTCTCACATGCTGGGTCAATTTGAAGTCACTAGTTAACCAAATAAAGTTGAGTGCAGTAAAATTTGGATTATGACACATTATAAAACATACCATATATAATAATAAATCTTTAAACCAAGGTGTTTGAATCCTATAAATGCATAGGAGTTATTTAAAAATCTTAATCATAATTAAAAGGTTATATTGTCTTATTTACATTTTACAGTAATTTGAGCGGAAATAATGATATCGCCATACATTATTGAACCAGCAGTGAATAGTATGCCAGTCCATTTCAGGACACACTGACACACATATATATCCATACCAGTTTTATATTATCCCTTGGTGTATATAATATGTTTAAAGAATAAGGTGTTACATTACATATTCATGTTCACAGCTTTTATTATCATGCTTATTAATGTTTAGAATATAAAAGGCTAAACATGTCTTATTATATTGCTGCATTTGCACCAGCTGCAGCATAGTGAAAAGATGGCAAACTGAGTCATTTCACACCATGGAAATGCTGCCTCAGCTCTTTACGTTATTTGCTGGCTTCAGCGTTCTGACAACATGATTAAGTGCATTAGGATAAAGAAAACAGACAATTACATTGAGGTTGATGTGAGAAGTTTGCACTTTTTATCTGTGGTAAGGCTGCATTTTTACATGACTTAGCACCTAAATGGAATACTGGAAGACAGTTTATGTAAGACGATTAGTCGTATTTAACCCTTGGGATGATTATGTGAGTGTCCATTTGAAGTCAAATAATGTTTTATAAGTATATATAAATGTACAGTATGTATATATGTGTGTTTCACCCACATACTCGTATGCATACACTACTTTTCAAAAGTTTTAGAACACCTCTATTTTCCCAGTTTTTATTGAAATTTAAGCAATTCAAGTCCAGTGAATAATCTGAAATGTTAAGAAGTACAGAAGTTAAAACAAACATTTGGGTTACCAAAAACTGAAAAAAATTTAAATTTCAGAGTTAGACAAAGAGTAATAGATTAACAACGTACAGCTTTTCCAAATTAATGGAAGTTAATCAAACCATGAAAATTATGCTTTGAATGAATTCTTACTGCCTCGCAGTTAGGAGACCCGGGTTCGCTTCCCGGGTCCTCCCTGCGTGGAGTTTGCATGTTCTCCCCGTGTCTGCGTGGGTTTCCTCCCACAATCCAAAGACATGCAGGTTAGGTGGATTGGCGATTCTAAATTGGCCCTAGTGTGTGCTTGGTGTGTGGGTGTGTTTGTGTGTGTCCTGCGGTGGGTTGGCACCCTGCCCGGGATTGGTTCCTGCCTTGTGCCCTGTGTTGGCTGGGATTGGCTCCAGTAGACCCCCGTGACCCTGTATTCCGATTCAGCGGGTTAGGAAATGGATGGATGGATGAATTCTTACAGTTGTTCCTACTTTTGTTGATTACCTGAAAACTTTTCTCCAAAATGTTAATGATAGCTTTTGGTTAAAATGAACTTTCACTAATCCAGATTAAGTGAAGTATGACGAAATTTGGATTAACAGGGTTCTAATGTAAGGAACTGAGAATGTTAATGTTAGGGGTTTTCCCACATATCCAGAGAGAAACCATCTAAAATCCTGGACACACAATAAAATGTTAATAATTAAGATTATTTTATTAAACAAAAATGTCCAAAGTATTGTTAATTCAAAAATAAAAAATCAAACAAATTCAAAACATAAATCCCCAAATACACTCCAAAAGAAATAATAATATTTAGAAAGGAATCAAAAATGCAGAATTAGAAATGGGAATATAAAGGTCAAAAACAAAAGACAAAACTCCAAATTACCTTGTGTAAGGATTGAACATACAAAAATTCAGAAATTCAAGAAATATTTTTTAATATTGAAGTAAAATTCAAAAGAAAGAAACAAATTACAGCCTAGTAAGCAAAGGTAAAAGAATAACACCTGTGCAGAATTAATGCTACTGTATCTAAGAAGTTGCAACAGTTGTTTAATAATAATCTAAGGCACTGCTGGTAAACTGAATGCCAATACTTGAGGGCAGTTACCTAGGCCAGCTGAGGAGTTTTGTTTTTTGCCTTATTTGATTATGTTTTAAAAGTTTTTCCTGAGACATCTTGTATTAGTTTTATTTTTGCAAATGACAGTTGTAATATGTAACATTAAGATCAGGAGAGGGAGTAGAGAAATAAGTGATATGATTCTAACATATTTTTCAAACAAGTCAAAATGCTAAACCAAAGTGGAGGTTGGAATGAAGAGAAAAGGGTTAGAAGCGAGTAGTTTTTGCAAATAACTCATGCCAAATTTTTGTTAAAAAAACATTAATCAAGGATCACTTTTTGACTTTCCACAAACTTGGATGATCAGGAAGTCTATGACGCTAATCTTTATACGCTTGACTTGATGATGTCACACACTACATTCCTCCTCTTCATCTTACCTAGTAACAGCTTGGTAGCCAGACTAAACAAAATACACAAAATGCAGACACCCATAATGCAAGCAAAATGGTGCCACAGAAGAGATTTTTTCATTTTTAATGCTGTTAACAACATCAGTAAATAAAAATTATATGCAATTGCTACATTTCTTGGCTTCCCAAAACAATGCCTTGGTTATTTTGTAAAATTAAAAATTCAGATTATAACACGTTATTTTTCTTGTTATTTATAAGTAATTCTTGTTATTTTTTTGACCATTCGATTGCTGACATTATTGTTCTTCTCAAATTTTTTTAGCTGCTTTGCTGTTGGCAGTGGAACATTGTGGTCACCTGCATGTGTTGTCGTGATTGCCGTTAAAGATGGTATCGCTGGCACTCCAGTTTATTGATTGTACAACAAAGTTAACACTGCATTTAGTTATTCAAACTATGTCAGAGGGTCAGAATTTGTGTGTGCTTATTTTGACTATTGTTTTCATTAGGAGTCACTGGTGAATTGAGGTTGCGGTCCGAAAAACTAACCATAAGCATGCCAGCACCTTCACTGGCACATCCAGAAGAGACTTGCCCAAGACCAGCTTGCCCCATAAAACTACCTGCAGGCTTCAGCATATCTACAAACAAAGTGGGGAAAACTGGCTTAGCAGTTCAAAATATAAAGAAATGCCCCAAAATATATCAATATGCCCTATAAGGGAGGGTATAACTACAGACCCTGGTGTGTAGGCAGAGGTGCTATGAACAATCTTTGTAAATAAAGAATACTTTGTAACAAAATTGAAAAATATAACAACAATGCTCAAAATGGCAAAAAGGAGTTATCTAAAAGGCAACCAAACAAAAAACAAGTCTTAAAACACCATCCACAAGTAAAATCTAATAACAGAAGTGAAAAAGTTCAAAAGCCAGAAATCAAAACTAAAACAATACTCACATAAAGACTCATAATACTAAGCAGTGAACCACTGGCTGAATCCTTTGCTCTGGCATTCAGACAAAGGCAGAGGGAGGACCCAGCAATGATGATGTCTGGGTGGACCAGCAGAATTACAAAAATAATAGAAAATATGTAGAATGCAAAAAATAATAATAAAACACACAAATTCAAATTGATACATAATAACAATAAATTCAGTTTATCCACTGGGTTTTCTTTCTTTAGTTCATTTGATCTTTTTGATCTCCTCACTTCCCACCTACCTCTACACCAGAAAAAATATTGAAGTCTTGAGGACTCAGACAGCATCTCTGTAATATATAAAACCTTTTTACAGTCCCTCCCTTTCAAAGACCCAAGATTAAAGTGGGAAAATGATCTCTCACTCAACATCTCAGAAAACAAGTGGAAGGTAGCAATACATAGAATCCACTCGCGCTCTATATACACAAAGCATACAATTATTCAACTCAAAATTATATATCGAGCACATCTGTAATTTTGCTATCTCATATATTTTTTTTTCTCTGAGTGCACCATACACACTCCCCATTATTTTTATGTTTTGGTCTGGTGAAGATATAAGCCATTTTTGTATCCATATCAGCTAAAATTGGAATGTTGTACCAGGGTTTATTTGTAGGTTTGATGTTGGACTCATCTTGGAAATTGTTTTGAAAATATTTAGAAATTTCTATCTCCTAAAAAGCTCAGCACATAGCCATAGTGGGCAGATAATTCCTGATGCCTCTAATACAGTAAGGCAAGTAGCATTTGTAGAGTGGATTTTTATAGTTTACTATTCTGAAATATCTGTACCGGTCACTCTAGGACCATGAAAGCTACCATTTATATAAATAAAATTGTTACTTAAGTCTTAAGTTACAAGTTTTAGCTTGAGCACACATCTCCCCTTAAATTAAACTAGCACTGTTACCTGTCAAAGATGGGTAATACAATAAATTTTAAAATACTGGTATTTGATATCTCTTAGGTTAAATCAGCATTCTGCCTATGCATTTATTCAGGATCCTCATGTGTCTCAACCTTTCTTGCCCAGCGCTTACTATCTCGATTGCTTTCCTGTAAAGTCTGCTTTTCAGACTCTATAATTTGCTCGCCTCCTGTCTGCTTTACACTTCCCGTCTTTGAAGGTGACTCAGGTTGCGCCTCGTTGGTATTTAGTGACCCAGTGTCGCTTGGTATGTTATTTGCGGTTTTGTTGTTGCAATGCTCCATCTTGAATCCTTTTGTAAAAAAACAAAATAAATTTTGCAATCTGGAATGGAACCTCCCACCCGTCCCTGGTATCCTTGTGTGTGTCAACCTGTCTTACTCAGCACTTCCTGTCTAAATTTCCTTTGACTGAGCAATCAAAGTGAAATTAACCAATTAGACCAAAGTCAAATTGACCAATCAGATTGCTTAGTGGGGCAGGACACACTTACAAACACGCACACACATACACACATGTTTAAACATGTAGAGACAGTAGTGTTTTATTATACATTAGATATACAATGGTGTGTTACTGGCTTTTTTTCTGTGATTTTCTTTGTTACTAGGTTTTATTAATTTCTTCAAATCTTAGTACTTATCTTTACCTGCCTGTGGTTGGTATTTTTCACTCTTAAAGTTGTTTTTAACCTATTCTGCTAGTTATTTTTGTTTTTTTATGAATAAAAAGTTCTGTAAATTCATCAGAAAAACATACCTTGTAGGCATGGCCTACATTGTTGGTTATTGTTCTAGCACTAATTAAAATATTCTTTTGTGGCTTTTTTTACTTGATCCTCAGGCTGGCAGAATGTAGGGCACCAGATCTGGTGATGTTATCTGTATAAAAAAAAAACAGTTCAATACATCAATGCTGAAACAACCCAGCAACAAATTGCTGAAAAGGCTGCTTCTGCTAAAGGCATCCCTTGGGAAGCACTCCTGGAAGGAAGCAGTCATGAATAATTCATACTTTAAAATAATACACAATATCTCAATGCATTTCTGATTTTTAGTCAAGGCTTGAGCATGTGGGTATTTCCAGACAGTGCTTGTATGTGCAAGTTCATACTCTGTAGTCCATACTAACATATGTGCTGTGTGTGTATGCGTGTGTGTGTGTGTGTGTGTGTGTGCAAAGCATTACTCACAGAATCACTGCAAAAATACTCAGCAGTACAAAGTCTTAAAGTGGATGTAGAGTAGTGGATTTTTTTACACAGGTAGTAATTTTAATAAATTTATGTGAATATCATATTCTGAATAGCTGTCTACTCATTTTCATATGTCATTTACATATCGGTAGACAAACAGATACATCTAATAAACAGACAGCTATTTTTTAGATTGTATGTGCAATTTTCTGTCATATCAGATGAATGCACCAATGTGATCTATGTAGATGGTCATTTATAGACTTTTCATAATAATAGTGAATATACTTAAGATTCAACAAATAAGCCTACAAATGAATGTCCTTAAATTATATTTCTCACCTTATGTTATCAGTTCTCCTGAAAACTCCAGTCAGACTTCCTAAATTCACATTGTCTTGGCTATGTCATTTTAGTTGGAACTTACTTTTCATAAAGAACTTATCAAAGTATCATCTTGTGGTTTTTTTCACCTATTGTACTCCATTGTTTCTGATGAATATATTTGGAAATACTAGACTGACTCCTTCTCCAGTGTACTATTTCATCTCTGTTATCCCCAGGAGATTATTTATATCCAAGTGTTTAAGATGGGTAATCAAGTAATTGCAAAAGCTGAGATGCTCCACTATAGATATTCACCTGATAGTGCAATTGAATCCCTTGCCCTTTCATGGAAAATGCAGAGGGCAACTACATGAAGAGCACAACAAAGAATTGATTAATTGAATAAAATCAAAACTGAGAGCTGCGTGTGTTTTACTCACTAGTGATAAACAGGCCTGGTTTAATTACTGGTTTAGTCATAGCTCATTATTCATTTCAGTAGATATCCAAAAGACTGTCCTCCCATACATTAATATATTTAGAATTTTTTAACAATGTCTTAGAATTGAAAATAACATTAAATTAGCATGTAGCACAAAATTGCTTATTTTAAGTATGTAATCAATGCTTGAAGTGGGTTGGTGCCCTCATTTAGAGCGGTAATCTTTAATTTCACTAGGCTTTTGCTCTTTGCTATAGTTTTGTGCAAATCAGCTTGCAATCAGACCTTCAAAAGCCAACACCGCCAAATTGCCAATTCATTTTTTCCACTTCAACCACTGTCTGAAATACATGAATAACTAAGAAAATACTGTAAAATATTTCTGATGAATACACCCTAACACAAATTGGCTTTCAATATGAAAACTTTCATACTGTACAGAATTATTGTACTTGTTTTTATTCATATATTTTTTATAGACCAAAATCTTGAATTATATATTTTTATCATTAATTAGTCACTATAACATCAAAGATAAATTAATTGGAAACTAGAAGGAAAGATTGATCCATAGTTGTAATAAACTATTACACGTTTAGTTTGAAATTCATCTTTTGCATATATTTCTTAAAACTATCAATGCATGACTACCCTCTTGATTTCATCTTTAAATTTAAAAATTAAAATATAGTGTGAATGTATTAAAATATGCAGTCATTTATTTGTGTGGATGGAATTAATCTCATCCATCCATCCATTTTCTAAACCTGTTTTATCTCGAGCAGGTTCAATAAGAAGCTGGAGCCCATCCCAGCAAGCACTGGGCATAAGGCAGGAATAATCACTGGACCGGGTGCCATTCCATTGTTGAGTGATCACACAGACACACAAACTCACAAGGGACAATGTAGCATCGCCAGTCCACCTAACCTGCATGTTTTTGGACTGTGGGAAGAAACCCAAACAGACGACATAGACAGAACATGCAAACTCCATGCAGGGACATTCTGGGACATGAACCCTGATCTTCTTGTTGAGAGGCTGTGCCTCTGTGCTGCCCAAGTTAGTCTCAAATAAAACAAATATTTTTATATTTTAAAATTTGTACCTTGACTGTAATTGGAATTCATATTTTTTTAATCATGCTGCTTTATTAGAATTATGGCAAACAAAAACATTTTGCTAATAAAATCCATAATAATAATATCTTAGACAGGATGTGAACTACCAGTATAAAATATGTCTTGCCACTAATACTTTTGCAAAAACAACCAAAAAAGACATAGAGTATATTACATATTGAATATCCAATAAGTATAGCAAAACCAAACATTGCAGGCATGGAGAATTAGTGGGACTAATGCATGTGATGTCAGAAGATATCCATGAATGTTTATGTGGTCAGCTACCTTAATCCTTGTTTCATATGTCCAGTTTCTATGACCAGTCTGTGTGGATTCATAATGAAGCTGCAATTAATTATTTAATAAAGCAATTGATTTTTACTTCACATAACAGAATCACAAACTGAGCAGTTAACATTATAACATAACTCGTATACACATTTCATAAATCAACATAATCTAACGGGCGCTGGGGACAGATATTCTCCCTGTTGCATCAGGTACAAGTCAGAAACTAACTCTGAACAGGAGGTTAGTCCGTAATTTAATATAATGTCCCTTTTATTTCAGAGAAAATATAAAGAAAATGATTGAAAAATATTGCAAGTGAAGTTTTAGTCCTTCACATTTTTTAGAACTTTTATTTGAAAGGGAACTTTTATGAGCACCACATGAAAATGGAACAGGTATTTGTATTCATTAAAATGAATTCTCCTGTTAACCGCTTTTTTTGATAATTAATATGGTTTTTAAATAAAACTCCAAATTTGGTTGGTCTGTTTACAAGTAAGTCAAAAATTTTACTTCATTAAAATTCTTTCTCTTATACTACACATGCAAAAAGTGAAAAGTGTGGGTGGTATGGAGCTAGGTGTTTTGGCTTCTTAGTACTTATTTATTTATTTATTTTTTTTATTAATTTTATTACAATCCATACAAAGCAGTCAAGTTTTTACAAAGAGAAAAATTAAGTTAAGAACAGATCGATCCCCACCCCTGAGAGAGAGAGCAAGCCAAACAGCGTTAAATTTAAGGCTTGTAAACATACCTACTGTAAATTAATAAATTCTCTGTGCTTTATGAACTTATTTTAAAATATTACTGATTAGATCCTGCCATGTTTTGAAAAAAGTCTGTACGGATCCTCTAACTGAGTATTTGATTTTTTCCAATTTCAAATAATATAACACATCGGTTTCCCACTGACTTAAAAGAGGAGAGTTTGGGTTCTTCCAGTTTATGAGAATAAGTCTGCATGCCAAAAGTGTAGTGAATGCAATCACGATTTGTTTGTCTTTCTCCACTTTAAACCCATCTGGAAGAACCCCAAACACAGCTGTTAATGGGTTAGGAGTGATTGTGAGTCCAAGGCTGTCTGAGAGGTAATTAAAAATTTTGGTCCAGAATAATGTTAATTTGGTGCAGGCCCAGAACATGTGACCCAGTGAGGCTGGGACTTGGTTGCAACGTTCGCCGGTTGGATCATGCCCTGGAAACATTTTGGAGAGTTTTAGTCGAGACAGATGTGCTCGATATATCATTTTAAGTTGTATAATTGTATGCTTTGCGCATATGGAGCTCGAGTGAATTCTCTGCATTGCTACTTTCCACTCCTTTTCTGATATATTAATTGAGAGATCTTTTTCCCAGTGTCCTCTTAGATCTTTGAAAGGAAGGGATTGTAAAATGATTTTATATATTGTCGAGATGGAGTCTAATTCCTTGAGATTGAGCAATATTTTTTCCAGCATGAATGAGGGTGGAAGATGAGGAAAATCTGGAAGGTTTTGTTTAACAAAGTTTCTGATTTGAAGATAGTGAAAGAAATGTGTAGCTGGAATGTTAAATTTGGAATGTAATTGTTCATAGGATGCAAAGACGTTGTCTATATAAAGATCTCTAAGCAAGTTAATTCCAAATTTTTCCAGATATTAAAAACTGCATATGTTTGTGAAGGTTGAAAGAGATGGTTCTCTTGCAGGGGTGCCACAGAAAGAAGCTTCTCTGTCTTAAAATGCTTTCTACATTGGTTCCAGATTTTAAGTGAGTGGAGCACAATTGGGTTATTAGTGTATTGCCGATAACGTGTGTTTATTGGTGCACAGAGCAAGGAATACAAAGAAATACTGCAGGATTTTACTTCTATTGCGGTCCATGCCTGTGTATGTTCTTCTATTTGTGTCCAGGTTCTTATCGCCTGTATATTTGCTGCCCAGTAATAAAACTGGAAGTTAGGTAGAGCAATGCCACCTTCTACCTTTTGTCTTTGTAGGGTCGCTCTTTTGATGCGTGGATGTTTTGAATTCCAAATAAATGAGGTTATTGTCGAAACTAATTGCCTAAAAAAATGATTTATTAATGTATATTGGGATGTTTTGAAATAAAAAAAGGAGTTTAGGAAGAATATTCATCTTAACAGTGTTAATTCTTCCAGCTAGTGTGAGATGAAGGGTTGACCATCTATGCACTAGGCTTCTTAGTACTTAGGATGCAGGGTCATTTCTGGGCTGTACAATTTGCTCATTATCTCATACATTATCTGTTAAATTGTTGATGCCAAACTGCACTCTCTTGTTTGCCATCTGCAATTAGGTGCCACCAACTGCTGTCACATTCATATCCTAACATGTGCCCATTGCTGTAGGGGTCACATTAAGCTATGCTAAGTGGATTAAACAGCTACAGAAGTGTAAAGAAACCATTTACAACACAACGAAAGGCCAATTTGCCTAGAAAAGTGGCATGTAATTAACTGGTATTTACATCAATTTCTAACTGTTAAAAACAAGTAAAGTCTTGTAAGCCTATTAGAATCAAACTGAGGGCAAAATATTATATAAAAAGTGTGAGTGAAGTACAAGAATAACAACCGCCTTCCATACCCACAACTGTAGCTCTAGCACTTACTGTATGCTGCTCCTCTTTCTCACATATTCTGACCCTACATCTTCCCAATCAGTATGCCACACTGGAAATGTACATCCTATTTTAGAAAGTTGTTATTGTCATGACTACCTCCTCCCTATCTTTAATTCTCTCTTAACTGCTGCTGGAGTTCAAAAGCCATCATCCATCGCTCCTAATAATTTGCTTCCTTCATCGCTTCCATATTCCCTATCTTTCAAAAACAGCTCAAATATACTCCGACTCTCCCCTGTGTTGCTCTTCTCTTTTCTCTTTCTCTCCTATAAATAACTGTGACATTTATGTTCCACTGCCTATGCACTGGGCCACATTCCTTCTCATCTCCTTAAGTCCATCTCTCCTCTCCTGATCCCCTACATCTCTACTGTCATTAATGTCTTACTGACCTCTGGTATCATCCCTAAAGTTTCATGTGACCCCTGTTCTTAAGAAACCCCCTCTCAACCCATCTTCCACTGAGAATTACCAACCTGTCTTGCTTCTGCCATTCCTGCAAAGACTCTAGAACACATAGTCCACAAACAGCTCTCCTCTTTTCACTTGGACAACAATCTACTAGAACTTTTTCAATCTGGATTCCATAAGGGTCACTCTACTGAATCTCCACTTATTTCAGTCACAAATGGTTTTAGATCTACTTGAGCTGCTTCTCTCCCCTCTGTCTTTACTATTCTCTACCTTTCATCTGCTTTTGATACCAATAGCCACTCCTTGTTTGTCTCTCCCCTCAATAAGCTTGGAATTGGTGATTCTACTTTGGACTGGTTCTGGTCCTATCTGTTTGACTGATCATTTTGTTTTTCCTGATCTAATTCCTTGTCTTCTCCACAGGAACTCTCCACAGGTTTGGTTCAAGGATCAGTGTTGGGAACATTTCTCTTCTCTCTTCACATTTATTCCTTAGTTAATCAATGTAATTTCTATTCATGGCTTTTCCCACCACCACTCATTTCACTCTTACTACCCATAGGTTCAGCCCAAATCTCCGTCTCTTTGCCACCTCATCATGGATGAATGATCATCACCTTAACCCAACCTTTCAACATCAGATATCTTATTCTTACAGTCTAATTCTCATTCCTCATGTTTCTCTCTAAGCATTGCTCTCGAAGATGTCACCTTTTCACCATCACAGTCGGGATTCTCTGGACTTCTCTCTTTCATTCATCAAATATATTTATTCAATTAAACAATCCTGTTGTTTCTTTCTTCATAATATTCAAGGATGAGTTAGGATTTCCTTGTTAATTACGCCGCACAACTCCTTGTTAAGGCACTGGTTCTCTCTTGGCTGGACTGTTGCAACTCTTTCCTGGCTGGGTCTCTTTCAACTATTATTAGACCTCTTCTGTTTGTCAAGAATTCAGCAGCTTGACTGGTGTTCAATGTTCCATGTTTCATTCCAACTACTCCTCGACATTAATCTCTCAGCTGGCTTCCTAATAAACCAATGATCTGGTTCTTTAAGGTTCTACTCCTCAATATCTCCAGTTTATTGTCTCACTATATGTTCCTTCAAAAAGTCACCATTTTGCCTCTACCTGTTTGCTGACTGTTTCCTCCCTTCCTATATGTGCCAAGAGTAGACATAGATTCTCGGTTCTTGTTCTGAAACTGTGGAATGATCTTCTTTTGTCTATTCAAAGCGCACCCAATTTACTCAAATTTAGGTATCATTTGAAATGTACCTTTTGATGAAATATTTAGGAACCACTTAGTCTCTCTTCTACAGGATAGCTGCTGTTGACAAATTTACCCCTGGGGACAAATAAAATTCTATCTATCTATCTATCTATCTATCTAATAAACATGCAACACATTGCTACTCTCTGGCACCATGATTAGTGAGTATAATTACTTTACCTTGAACTTTCTGTCTTCCTTATCATAAAAAAACTACTCATGCAGACTAGACAAGGAAAAAAGGATATACACTGTAGGGGGACAGTAGGATTCACAGGACACCCCAAAGTGCCACCCATTTCATTACCCTGATCTGTGTTATAATTGTAGCAGCCTTACCAAAAGATACAATAGCCAATTAAGGGAGAGGTCTGTTGGAAGACAAAACGATGGACAACTTTGCTAGCCTTCAAAACACAGCTACATTATAAATACGGAAATTTGAAAACAAGATATTCTGTCATGTGTTCAGTAAACAGAAGCTGTTAAAATATGAAACAGCAGTTGTTCCAGGATCAGGGTTAGGTCTTATCCTTCATACATTGTTCAAAAATCTTTCTTTTTGATAACTAATCTAAGCTGACCTTGATGCCTTTTCCTTCTTTCTTTTCTTTAATAAGGAAAATATTGAGTTCTTATTTATCTTCACTGTATAATGAATTCTTTGCATGCCAATCAGGAATTAGAGTGGACTACAAAAAAAAAAAAAACCCACAAAATGAGCCACAAGAGCATGGTAGCTTTGGGATGTTAATTGACTACTAGAGTGATGTGGCTGATGAATGTAAACTTCTCATTATTTTGAATCATTAGGCTGCTTTTTAAATTACACTTCTTTTCTTCCAGGCCTGATTTTCACCTCCAGCCAGCAGCATAATCAGCTGTCAGTGGAGACTTCCTATTAGCTGGCCATAGATATGTTTCAAAGACTGTCATCACTCACACTGCAGTGTATTCTCTACAGTCAAACTCAATCTCCTGGACGTTTCTGATAACATCACACATAAAGAAAATGCTCTGGTAATTTAGTAAGCCAGAGATGCTTCTATGAAACAGAATGCCATGGTCCAGCAGGCTCTGTGGGCTTGATCATGTTACTACACTACACTTTAGATAGTTGTTATGTTTATCTATCATTGTGGACTTTTAATGAAATCTGGGTCATTGTGAATGGCAGGAGGGTATAACATAACATAACATTTTCAAATCTACTTAATCCAGTTCAGGGATGTGAAGGACCATTCCCGTCATGTCAGCTTTAAACACAGGGCAGAAACCAGCCTTGGACAGGGTGCCAGTCCACTGCAGGGTCCACTTACACAGACTAAATTAACAGTCACCAGTTAACCTAATCTAACCATGCCTTTGTAGGTATGGGAGCAAAAGTTGAATATCCAGAGGAAAACCCAGACAGACAACATGGGGAGAACATAAAAACTTCACATAGACTACGAAGAATTCAAATCAATCACGGGGCCAACTTAATGCACAGACCCCTTCTCAAATGGTCCAGTCATCATTAGACCCAACATACACATCTTGGTGGATATAAGAGGGAAACCAGAATATCCACTGGAACATCAATGCAGGCATTCAGAGACCATGCAAACTCCACACAGAAGATGACCATTCATCGGAACCAGACTCAGGATTCTAAATATTTAAGGTGTCAGCACCGAATGCTGTGACAAATGTTGCCCAATTTGAAATGTTTCTAACATAATGTGCATGAAAAAAGCTATACCAAAGCTGATTATTTATGTGGACATCTCTAACCCAACAAAAATATAAGCTTTGTTTTTGCTTTTTTTTCAGTTTCTCAAATGGTCATTGAAGAAGTGAGTGTTTTGCAAACTCAGCTGGAAATAGAAAAATCCTGCCGAGAGAATGCAGAAGCCTTAGCAACAAAGGTAAAACTGCAAAGACTAATAATGTGGCAAGTGGTATATTCATCAATAACTGCTTAGTTTAGTTTACAGAATATGAAAATGCTTGGCAGACAGATCCAAACAGTTAGGACTGCCATTTTACCTGACCAGAGTGCCTTAAATATTATAAATATTCACGTTTTATTTTGCACTTTTGTAACTGGTACACCAAGGAAACATTTGTTATGTAATTCTGTTTCCAGATATGACCTTGTTATTTTCAGGTGATATTTGAGTTACACCTAGCTTTTATGTTCCAAGTGACAAATTAGTAATATAAAAATGTAACATTCATTCCAGACTAATGTTTTTAGTATGTTCACACCATGAACCAGCCTTTTTAACTGACTTCTGTGCAGGAAGTGTCGGATCTTAAGAAAAAAAAGGGTCAATTCACTGGCCCAAGAGACTCGAGCACACTCTTTCATAGATCAGATCAAGCCATTCATTTGTTACAAGACCAGAAGTATATTCAGGGATGTGACTAGATCATTTTTCATCAATTTTTTTCTCACCTCTATTTTTACATATTTTGTTAGTTCTTTTCTCACTTTAAGTGTTTTGTTAAATTGATACTTGAATGTTTTTACATCTTGCCACATTACCATTTTGATTTTTTTATTCTTATGATTGTCATTTTCATAAAATATATAAAAAAAGGTTTTGGAGAAGCTGAATATGATTTCACTTTATTTCACAATGCCATTTTGTTTTGCTATGGGCGCTGCCATTTTCTAGCATTTACCTAGTCCACGGGTGTTGAACTCTAGTCCTGGAGGGCCGCAGAGGCTGCAGGTTTTCATTCTACCATCTTCTTAATTAGCCACCAGTTTTTGCTGCTAATTAACTTCTTTTGCCTTAGTTCTAATTAAATTGACTCAGGCCCCTTAGTTGTCTCTTTTTCCTTAATGAGCAGACAAACAATAATGAGACACAAAACAAGGCGCCACACGACCAACTCACCTGTGCCCATCACACAATATCTGAAAATAAAGAAAGGTGAAGGTCTCAGTAAGGCTGATCTCTCAGGTCACCAAGACAGAAAAATCAACAGAGGGATAAATGACGGATTTAATTAACAGCAAGAATTGACTTCTCATTAAGAGACTGGTTGGAGTGAAATTGGTTGGAGTTTGATATCCCAGTTTAGTCTGTCATCTGTTGGCTCGTTTCACGTCTCATTTCTGATTGGCTGTCATTCAATGAACAAAAGAATAAATTCAAAGGACTGAATCCTTAAAAACAAAGCTATTGAAATGAAGGGAAAAGAAGTTACAGTAATTAGCAGTGAAAACTGGTCACTGATTAGTAAAAGGGTTAGAATGAAAACCTGTAGTCACTACGGCCCACCAGGACCGGAGTTTGACACCCCTGGCCTAGTCCATTGCCACAGTAAGTATATTCAGAATGCTCTGAGAAGGTGCAGTGTGTGATGTCATCAGAGTGATGACATAATAACAAATGTGTACATTCATGAATCACCTGAGCACTGGATAAAATTACTAATCATGTGCATTTTTTGTTATTTTTGACCTGATTTCCAACTTCTTGCTATTTATTTTTTTTCAGGTTTAATCAGTTTGTGGTTTCTTAGTAAGGCAATGCAAAAAGATTTGATGGACTTTTGGTTAAGAACTTTGCTTTGTTGCTGACTTGCGTTTTATCTCCCGATCCCCAAGGTTAAAAAATCTCTGCCTTTTCTCCTTAATACAACCTTTATGGTTGCCACCATTTTCTAGTACTGTTTGTTTAAATTTTTGCTAGAGTGGTTGCTACCACAGAACAACTGAATGTCTAGATGCACAACTCTAGTTGTCCAAGATTCTGGATATCAAACAAACAGTTGTTCATAGTACATGCTATTATTATCGGCTTACAAATTTACAGTGTATCCTTCTTTTAACTTTAATGATCTGCCTAGGCTTATTTCAGTACTTTTGACTTTAGTTACAGACCATGGAAGATCTTTTTTAATCTGTCTCTGTCTTCTTCAATTGCTAGGAGAAGAACCTGTTATTTTTGCTAACTTTGTTATACTGTAACTACTAAACTCTATCAGTTGTTGTTTCGCTGTCTTAGTGTATCCTATCTTTTGAATTTTAAATAATCACATGAAAAGAATTAAACACCAGAGTGTTTTGAGTTATATTTCAAATAAATATGCCGGCATACACTATAGTTGAAATTATAGGTAGGTTTTTCCATGGAGAAAAGTTGATGTAAATTTAACTAATGACTGTTTTTATGAATTACTTTTCTTCTTTTGATAATAGATGGTCACTGTAGATTACTGAAATGATCAACTAAGATTAAGCTCTAATTCTCTAGGTATTTTTTGATCAACTCTAGTGTACGACGCATTTTGGTAACAGCTTAGTTTAGGTACTGCAAAATGCATCTATTATTCATTTACTGTTATGTAAGAAGACCTTAAAAACACTTCTTTGGATCTTCCTAACACTTACAAGCATCAGTAAAAGGTTTATTGATCTCTGCAATGTGACCTACCAACAAAACTTCACTTTTGCGTGGTCTGAGGTGGCTTAACAGGAGCACGTTTCTCTTTAATATTACATATTTCGTGTAAGACCCATGAATCCTTCATATTTACAATTAATATGACGATCAAGATATTACCAAAAGGAGCCTTTGTTAAGGTCTTGTAACATAACAGTAACTGGGTAATAGATGTGCTTTTGCAGTACCAAAACTAAAGTGTTACCCACTTTTTTAATAAGCCGTATTAAATATTAAAAAAATAATCTAACAGACTGAATTGATAAAATGAGTAAAACTTAGACAAGGCAATTGTTTTCTATTAAAAGGACTGTTACATATTTTTTTGCTATGTATAGACACCAACATTATAACATGTTATAGATAACTACTAAACATATATATATGGTTTAACAGTGCTTTTACATTAACTTAGCTTTTGTATTATTATTGTAGCTGAATTCTGAGAACAGGAAACTAAAATATCTAAGTTTAGCGTCAAGACCCTGCCTAGATGAACTGTTGCCCAGTATTTCTGACTGCATTGCACTTGAAGAGGAGGCTGAACCCCAAGACCCAAGCCCTGACCCTTACATTCAATACCAACAACAGGTGAAAGGTATGGCGCTGTGAGTCTGTATGGATAAATTATGAACTGATACAGTATTCAGTATTGCAGAACTGTATAATATTTTTGCCTAATCTTGTTTGTTTATGTTTTATGTTAATTTCCTTTTTATTTCATCTTGTAAAGCACTTTGAGCTACATTGTTTGCATGAAAATGTGCTATATAAATAAATGTTGTCATTGGTTAAAATAATATATGGAACACATCATCATGGTACTTTTTACATTAATTAAGATTTTCTAAATTTGGTTCAACCTACTTTTGTGCGCTTGTGGACTCATAATGAGTCTTACACCATCATTCTGTCTATTTTCAGTATCAGCTTTTTCAGTACTGCAGGCAGCAAGGGATTTCTCTGGCAGCAATAACTGAAAGACAGGAACTTTGCAATGAATCCAGTGTCAATGTGCAGAAGCACAAACATATTTACGGTCGGGCAATTTTATACTGTTAAGTAAGGCCTAGAAACCAGACAGTGTGTTTTTGGTTTATATGAAAAAAGTGTAGTTCTTTTAAGGAAGTTACATAAACACATTGCAAAGGGCACCACAACTTAAATGTAGACCTGGATGTGCTATAAGATGACAACACCATTTAATGCAACACAATGAAGTTCCATGCCAGATGAAAGCATTAGATAGATAGATAGATAGATAGATAGATAGATAGATAGATAGACTTTATTAATCCCAAGGGGAAATTCACATAATCCAGCAGCAGTATACTGATACAAAGAAACAATATTAAATTAAATAGTAATAAAAATGAAAAAAATAAAATTAATGTTAGCATTTACTCCCCTGGGTGGAATTGAAGAGTCGCATAGTGTGGATGAGGAACGATCTCTTTAGTCGGTCAGTGGAGCAGGACAGTGACAAAAGTCTGTCACTGAAGCTACTCTTCTGTCTGGAGATGACACTGTTAAGTGGATGCAGTGGATTCTTCATAATTGACAGGAATTTGCTTAGTGCCCGTCGCTCTGCCACAGATGTTAAACTGTCCAACTTTATTCCTACAATAGAGCCTGCCTTCTTAACAAGTTTGTCCAGGCATGAGGCGTCTTTCATCTTTATGCTGCCACCCCAGCACACCACCGCGTAGAAGAGGGCACTTGCCATAACCGTCTGGTAGAACATCTGCAGCATCTTACTGCAGATGTTGAAGGATGCCAACCTTCTCAGAAAGTATAGTCTGCTCTGATCTTTCTTACATAGAGCATCAGTATTGGCAGTCCAGTCCAATTTGTCATCCAGCTGCACTCCCAGATATTTAAAGGTCTGCACCCTCTGCACACAGTCACCTCTGATGATCACAGGGTCCATGAGGGGCCTAAGCCTCCTAAAATCCACCACCAGCTCCTTGGTCCTGTTGGTGTTAAGGTGTAAGTGGTTTGAGTCGCACCATTTAACAAAGTCTTTGATTTACTTTCTCTACTCCTTCTCCTACCCACACCTGATGCAGCCCACAATATAGTATATTATATAGTATGGCATATTTGTGTGGTGGGTTATTCCTAACTCCATATAAAATTCATATTGAACTAAATACATTCTAGAAGATGTATTTGACCAGTTAATGTGCCACCTTGTCATTCTTGTCTTGGATACATTTTTACATTTTTTATTACACTTGTTTATCCAAAGCTGTGATGTTTTACTGTACAATATGCCATCTTGCTCCAACACTCATTTGCAGCAAACAGTACCTTTTGCTAGTAGACAAGAGTTGACATGGTATATGTACACAATAATTCCTTAAGGTTATTTATTTGATCAAGCTGTTGGAAATAGCCCTTTATATTTAATATTTTCAGCTTCTATTGAGTGCATGTGTATTTTTCAGCTTCATGTACAGTATTTATGATCTTCGTGTGTGTTTTTGTGACAATTTGTTATCTCCTTTCTGAGTTAGATGTGTGTGTAACAACTTCAGTTTGATTTTAGTTATGTTTTGGATTTGATCCTGCTGATTTTCTGTTATATTTGAGCCAGTATTAAGCTACACCAGAGCTGACATTCACTGCCTAATTTAAGTGATTTCCCCAGGGTCCCCACAGACCTGACAGCATTAATGACTCAGCTGCTAGATTACACTGCACAACCAGCATTACGTTCAATTTCATGTGCACCTTAGCTAATTGTATAGGACTGATGAGGTCAATTCATTAAATCACTGTACCTAACTTGCTCCTAAAATCAGCATCTTAGGCCCCCGGGTAAAGTACTGCGCTGGACCACTGTTTTGATAGCAAAACAGAAACATACATAGGCATTACAAACATTGTGGGCCCCTATGCTCCTGGGGCCCCCAGCCAGTGCCCATTGTGCCCATACATTAAGACGGCCCTTCCCAAAATGTCTGATAATGGAGAATATACCCAGTTGAGTTTTACAATTGCTTTTATAAAAAAGACTTCTTTAATTAAGTAAATGCTGTGTAACGTCACTCACCTGGAAAGTACCATTATAGAATTTGATTAAATCAAGCAGATAATTAACCAAATCAGACATTGCAACTACAACTTGTGCACAATAGCACACAAAATTCACATAATATTTTTATTTTTAGTATAGTAAACCATATACTTAACCATTCAAAGTGGATTGGTTTTTACCAAAAGATTCTGATCATTTTTTTAGGTTTCTCTCCATCATTTAAAAAGCTTATTTATCTAAAAAGGGATTGGTTTCTATATACAGTATATATAGAAAGATAATAATCTGTTTTATTTATAGTTAATAATATTACCTCTGTGCCCAAACATTCCATATTAAGACTGAGAATAGAACAGTAATATTGTCAAAACTAGCAGGCTCTGTAGCCATGACTATATTAATATACTGGATATTTAAAAATCCAATAACTGATAATGCATCACAAACCATCTGCCCACAGCTCCACAAGGATTACGCCCTGCTAAAGTAATGAGTCTTAAACCTTGTTTGAATTACTGTGACTTATTTAGTATTGCTTGGAAATGGTGGACAGCAAAAATATTCTGCTTAATCTCCACTGGAATATTAAATACATATTGTCCCAGCCTCTTGTGCTATACAATATAGAGTGGAAGTATGCTATGGAATGGTGGTGCTTTTATCAGGACAGCTGCCATACGTTGTACTGCTACAAAGATGGTATCGGAACAAACCTTTCGTCAAGTGATTAATGGGTAGAGGTATGGTGTTTTTACAGATACTACTATATGACTTGTAAGCTTCTAATTGCTTTGGTTTAAACATGTACATGACTTTTTTTGTATTTTAGACTTGCAGGAAACAGTTAGTGGCCTTTTAGAGGAGAAGAAACAGCTTGTTTGCCAGCTACAAGAACAGAAGTTCCACATAGAAGAGTTGAATGCCCATGTAAGTGATCGTTACTCTCTAGTAATGACAGTGGGGTGAAGAATT
Source organism: Polypterus senegalus (assembly GCF_016835505.1). Taxonomy (NCBI): domain Eukaryota; kingdom Metazoa; phylum Chordata; class Cladistia; order Polypteriformes; family Polypteridae; genus Polypterus; species Polypterus senegalus. The sequence continues at coordinate 63,451,960 of NC_053166.1, forward strand.
GTTACAATTAGATTAGATTAGATTAGGTTACTTTAGTAATCCCACAGGGATATTCAAATGCATGCAGCAGCAGAAAAAACAATAATACATACTCACAGGATCAATAATACAGCTAATCAATTAATCAATCGATTGATTGATAAATAAATAAATACATGTATATTGTGCACAATGTTCAAAATGAATTTAAAGAGTACACTGTATTGCCAGGCAGTGGGCAGGAAAGATCAGTTCATATTCCAAGTGCTTCACATCCTCCTAATAAGACACACATTTCTATGAAAAAGAACTTTCTGCAGTAAATAAAAGGCAATTACATTTTACTTGAAATGTTTCCGTCAGTCCATTCATTATTATTCACTCAGGGCTTTCCTTATAGAGATACAACAACTTTATTGTTACCATTTGGTTGACTTTATTCAAAGCAACTTACAAGATGGAAATCATCAGTGTTGTGTAAATTAAATAACAGCCTTACTTGAGTAAAAGCAGAAGTATCTTTCTGTAAAATGATTCAATTAAAAATAAAAATCGCCAATGAGAAAACTACTTAAGTAGACGTTTTTAAGTGTCTGGTATTGAGTGTACTTAAGTATCAAAATTACAAGTAAATGTAGGATCTCTATTTTATATATAATCAAAAAAACAAGTTCTTACAAAGTTAAAATAATTCAGGTTAACTTCTTTTTGCACATACATCACATTGCAGTCACTAACGTAGTAGCCAAGTAACTGCATCTTAAAGCAGTGAGATTCAGCATAAGCAGACATCTTAATGACTTTATCCTAATTCAGTGGGGTAGGAGCTAATAAGGGCAGTGTGCAGACTTCCCCACTTTAAGAAGAAGCTAATCTGTTCCTGAAAGTCTTTTCATAAAATAAATCTTTGAACACCTAATTGATTTATATAGAAAGCATTTTTAAGAATTCTTTGTCCCCTAAAATTACCCCTAGTTTTGTTCAAATAACACTGAACTACATGAAAAATGGAATAATCGGTTTAATATTAACATAGATCATCAAAACAAACCATAATAAGACATTGTCCTTTATTAAATAATGTTTAAAAAAGCATTTTACCTTGACTTTATTACTTCTAGCTTTAATTCAAAAGGACATCTGTTTGTTATTTCTTGGGCATTTCCAATTAGTTCACAGAAGCCTGAGCTTTAGGTAATTGACTGAACAATAACAGTGCATATTTGCCTAGCCAATTTGTTTTCTGGTTTAATATTTCTATGAAAGGGGTGGAACGGTGGCGCAGGTTCGCTTCCCGGGTCCTCCCTGCGTGGAGTTTGTATGTTCTCCCCGTGTCTGCATGGGTTTCCTCCCACAGTCCAAAGACATGCAGGTTAGGTGGATTGGCGATCCTAAATTGTCCCTAATGTGTGTGTGCCTTGTGGTGGGCTGGCGCCCTGCCTGGGGTTTGTTTCCTGCCTTGTGCCCTGTGTTGGCTGGAATTGGCTCTAGCAGACCCCCGTGACCCTGTAGTTAGGATATAGCAGGTTGGATAATTGATGAATATTTCTATGAACAGGTCTAGCAAAATATACAGGGTGGTCCAGATCAAATTATCCAGATCGTATGGATGACTTTGATTTATGGGGGGATGATTCCAGTTTGGTGCAAAGATGATTCTTAATGTAGTCAGTTCGCACACTTCTCGATGGTCCGGGAGTTTTTGGGTGATTTTGTATGTAATAAACTAAATAAGTTATAGCGTAATGAAAATTGCATAATTAGACCTGGACCACCCTATATAAGAGTAAACATAAGAGAGCAGACAAAAAAAAATTAACTCAGGGAAAGTAGAAATTATCTCAGATATACTAAGTACAATACAGTGTTTCTGCTTTATTACCATACAACATTGGGACAGATTATAACAGGCAGGTTAAGCGACTTATACAGGGTCACGCAGTGAGTCACAGGCCGGCAAGCTTGCCATAAGTCCAATATCTTAGCCACTATAACACTCTGGTAGCACATAATTCCAGCCATGTTGGTTTGATTCCCGGCCTACTTGAAGTCTGTGTGAAGTTTATATATTCTCTCTGCATCTGCATTCATCGTTTTCTCCCACCTTTCACAGACATGTTGGAAACTTAAAGCTGGTCCAGTGTGAATGAGTGTAGGTGTGTGAACGACTGTGATTTGTGATAGACTGGGCTTCTATCTAGGAACATCGGGAACAGTACATTTATTGCTGCCAGGATAGATTCTGCCTCCATGACACCCCAAAATGTAGAAAATGAGTCTGAAAAACGAAGGGTGGAATGGTATGTTCTGTTATCTTTTCTGTGCGGCTGATATATCAAATATATTAAAAAGCTTAATTTATTATAAATAGGAAGAATAATATCAGCACTTTACACAGGAGACTGGAGTCTTACACAAACCATCAAATGCAGAATATGGATATTTAATAAAACAATGAGAAACAAAGGTACACCCTAAGCATGGTGATAACTAAGAAATTAGTTAGTTTATAATAGTCAGTATAGATTAGCTATTTGACTCATGTTTTTACAACTACATAATCTGTAATGGTGGTTTAGCTTGAACTTCTTCTGCACATATAAATTTACACTTCAATGAAATGATATTCATCTTGGGAAATCTCTTATTTCCAGAAAGGCAAACAAATAAGTGTATTCTCACCCTGTACGCATTAATTTCTGCTGAAGTAGACGCTGCTGCCAAATGTTACTAATTTTAATAGCTGTGAGCAGCTATTAAAATGTGTTTGAAGCCATAAATCATTCATTATAATTCTAAAATGTTAGCATTGCAAATAAGAAATTGACTTGTATGTGAGCGCATATCTGATAATTACATAGGAAGGTTGACAAATAAATGGAGTCTATTAAATATGTTCCAAAATCTCATCTAGATACTTTGTAATATTTGTTTCCATTTTAACCACATGACTCAGCTATTGGTTCAAGATTCCCACAAGCCTATCTATCTATCTATCTATCTATCTATCTATCTATCTATCTATCTATCTATCTATCTATCTATCTATCTATCTATCTATCTATCTATCTATCTATCTATATCTGTCTGTCTATCTGGGATGCAAGAGGACATAGATTTGGAGAAGATGGATGTACTTAATGACCGGACCAGCAAATAAATGAATAGTAACATATCACCAAAATGTACAAAAGTGTTTCTTGAGTGAAATGTGGATGATTTTGGAAATACTAGTTAATTTTTCGCTTTATCTCGCTTGAGATCTTCCTTTAGCAGGTTCTACTCTGCACTCTGTTTTTCAGCTTTATTTTAGATTTGTTCTTTGTGTTCTTTTAAATATGTGTTACTGTTTAATAGTGCTGCATTTCTGAATTTGTTGTACTGAGCTTTTAAATTTGTATCTTGTAAGCCCTATATAAAGCACCTTCTGATGGTGAATACTGTGTGGCCTGCAGAGGGCGCACAAGCTGCCCAAACCCAACACAGACAGACACCTGGCCCAAATTTCAGCACAACACACATCTATTCTCAAGGGGAAATGTTTCCTAATCATTCCCCTCAGCAGCCCAGTACAATACAGTACAGCACACAGGACTTCCTTTACCTTCTTCTTGGCTTTCTCTGTCTCTTTCTTTGTCTTTGTCACCTCCACTACTCCTCCAGCAAGCACCGTCATCTCCATCCCGACTCTGGTTCCTGGAGTAGTGGCAGCTGGCTCCTTTATCTGTACCCGGGAGCATTCTAGGAGGCCCATTAGCATGTTCCAGAAGTACTCCAATGTGTGGTGAGAGCCAGACACAATATAGGGCCCTACAGCCTCTGCAACTCCCCCTGGCAGCACCCACGGAACCCAACTAACAGCTTGCCCTGCGGGAATCTGTGGTGCCCCAGCAACCCAGGTGGGCTGCCCTCAAGAGATAATTACCCTGAACACACTCTCTCCCCCAGTTCTTCCATTTAGCTGGTATCCACGACAGCTGTTAATGGCTGTACTATATATAAAGAAAAAAATAATCAACTGAGTGATTGCATACTGTCTGTGAATGCTTATTTATCTTTCATGTATTATGATCATTTTGTATCCCTTCTGACGTTGTGATTATTATTAGGCAAAATTGAGCATTTCCTTTTAAATTTTATGGTAGAATTTCTTTTTGGAAATATAGCTTTATAGGTACTACATATTTATTCATCATCTTTTTTAAAATACTATTTTACTTTAATGAACTTGTGGAAGTGCCAGTAACATATTTAATATCAAAGAAAAGAATACAACACAAGAAATGAACAGTGGTATAGCAAAAAGCAGCAAACGGACAGTTTCTGGACTGCAGTGGATCGGTTAGTAGGAACAGATGGAAGGCTTATTAATTTCTAAATATATTTTCTAATATTACACCAAATGTCCTTGCATATTCATTGCTCAAATTATCATTTGCATTTTCCCGTGTCTCAAATGGCTCCATTTAATCTTTATTTTTGAAAATAATAAGAAAATATTCTCTGGCCCTGGGAGTTTTTCAGTTATATTACCTGATTTTACACCTTCTCACTTCATTGTTTTCTTTAGTGTTATGTCATATAATGGAAAACCAGAGTCTTTCAGAAAGACACTGTGAAAAAGTATTAATTATTTCTTTTCAAAGAAAATAACTCACTGTTGAATTTCAATTTGCAGATAGAAAGTGATGAAGCTAAAATGCAGGAACTACAGAAAACTATTGAACAACATAGTGCAACTATCAGGAGATTCAACCGAGGTGAGGCGTGGCATTTATTGTATACAAAAACAGGCAATTCATGTTTTTAGACAAATCAAAAAGTCATTTTCCTAAGGTCCTATTTTTTTAAATCAAGGAAGCAGTGCATGTCTTTAACTAGAATTGTTGTCAAGTTATTTTTACTTTATACTTAAGTATTTTCCTGGCTTTGTTACTTACTCTAGCTTACTTGTGTTATTAGTTTGTTTAATTCCTGTCCAAATACACGTGTATCTTTTGCTTTTTTCCTAACATCATAGAACTTTTCCTTCAAATCCTACAGGTGACCACAAGCCAGACACCAGTTCCATTCCCTATGTTTTAAGCATACTGTTGAAATTGGAATATATTGCAAGAAATGTTTGCCACACCTGCTCCAGGTCATTCTTCCTTCAGAACTCCAGCAAGTAACCTTATGCTGGTCAGTCCATTCATAGAGAGAAAACTGTCAGGGACTGTAAAAAAAAGTTCCGATAGCCAGGGAAGCTACCGCCAATCTTGTTCAGTGTGAACCAAACTAACTCTGTATGAGAATTTCCTCCTTACCTCTGAAATACTTCCTTCTGCTTAAAGCCACTGTTTGTGGCAAAGGATCACTTACGTTTGGCACCAAGACAACTTACATACACACAACAGCTAAACAGATTGATCTTATGACCTCACAATGAATAGTGGAAAAAACACCCAGCTGGCTAAACTAATGGGGTCTGCTGCTGAGGTTTACCCTGAATGAAACAATTTTAAATTATGATTCATCTCACTCAATAAATCTACTCAACAGAGCCTCAGCCCATTCTGGCACCCACAGAACATTTCGATTGGCCAGATGGCAGTAGCAATCTAGAAGCCAGCCTAAACTACCATCTTTCTTTCAGTCAGTTCTTTTTTATGGAATACCTCACTCTCATTACACATTTTATGTACTTTCTTTATTTTTATATGTCTGTTGTATTTATGGTACACATTACAAAGTAACTAATGTCCTTCCAGGATTAGGTTGTCACTCCTGTCATCCCAGGTAAAAAGTGGGCTTAGAACATGATCGGATTTAAAATAACTTATTTTGGGCTAATCTTTCAAAAGACATAAAAAATATGAATTTATGGTAGACAGTACTTGGTGGGTTTTTTTGCCGTTTGCTCATACCAAAGATTATTGTCTTGTGTTTTAATGGAGTATCTACCTTGTTATATAACTGTCTCAAAGTTCAATTACCAGATTGCGAATCAAATATCATTGTTTCCAGCAACACTCCAGGTCAAGTGGAACTCTTAGCATGGGAACCACAAAAATGTATTTAACTACACTGTGCACTGAATAAGTAAGAAATGGTTTCCTCAGAAATGCTATATGTGTGTATTACCTAAAGTAAACGTTTTCGGTGATAATTGTTATGAAGCTGGGTTTTTATATCCCAGTTAATCCAGACCGGAGACATGGTCAACACTGGAGTCTATCCATAGGCCATAAGGCACAAACAAACCCTGGACAGGGCAGTGGTCAAAACACACACACACACACAACACTCTTGAAAAAAAATGTGCCAGAGAGGTTCTTCAGAGTGACGCCATAGGAGAACCATTTTTGGTTCCCAAAAGACCCATCCACATGAAGGTTCCATAAAGAACCTTTATTCAGTTAGATCTATAAAAGGCTTCATACAGTACATAACCATGAATAGATGGTAACATATTTGTGAAATACCAGTGGCTCATGATTTTAAAAGGATTCTTGCTGCATACAATAACGAAGACCAAATCCCGGTTTTCTTAATCTGTTAGTGTTTTGCTACTGTGAGGGACGGCTGGCGGTTCAGTCCGGCCGGGACGTCCCTGAAAGAAAACAATGGAAGAAGGCAGCCTTTTCAGGACACTGCCTCCCCCGGGTCACTAGGTGGCAGCTCCCCTGGTTGGCAACGGTTCCCCAGATTCCCTCAGGGCATCCTGGGACATGGAGTTCATTTCCTCAGCCCTGTTGGGTGCTGTGGGTGCCACCAGGGGGAGCTCACCAAGAACCTGGGGACTCCTACTGTTATGACAACTTGGAAATATTTCAGAGTCACGAGGACGAAAGCCCGCAGTACTTCCAGCCGGAGTTGGGTGGTAGAGCGACAGAGCTGCTGGGAGGAGTGGAGGATTGTGATTATTGATTATTGTGTATTATAATTGTGATTGGAGAATTGTGGTGAGTTTGGTGCTTTGTGCACTGTGATTGAAGAAAAACATTAAAGAATTCTTCTTGTTGCTTTTTAAACGTGTGGCAATAGCGACCCATAGCGTCCACACTACATAGCCTACCATAAATAAAAGATCTCCACTTTTTTCTACATATTTGAAATGCATATTTAAAGAAGCCTTCCCAGAATGAAATGGCACTTTGTCAAGTAATGGTTCTACAATACAATACAGTTTATTTTTGTATAGCCCAAAATCACACAGGAAGTGCCGCAATGGGCTTTAACAGGCCCTGCCTTTTGACAGCCCCCCAGCCTTGACTCTCTGAGAAGACAAGGAAAAACTCCCAATAAAAACCTTGTAGGAAAAAATGGAAGAAACCTCGGGAAAGGCAGTTCAAAGAGAGACCCCTTTCCAGGTAGGTTGGGCGTGCAGTGGGTGTCAAAAGTAGGGGGTCAATACAATACAAAACACAGAACAGAACAATTCCTTAATACAGCATAATAATAAAAAATTTTAGAAGTACGATTTAACAGTAGATGATATGACATCATTAGGTTTGGATATTTTAAGAGTCCTGGAGACCTCATCCATCAAGCTGCCTCCCCATTTGGCCATGCCACGGCTGAAACGTTGCTCAGATGAAAGGACCCCTCTTTCCCATGATTCCTGTGATCCTCCATCAGGGATGACTTTACCATAGGCAGGCAAACAACTTGGCAGGTGGGCCATGGCACCAATTGCCACATTTGGGTACCGAGAAAGGAAACAGAATAGGTGAGGGTTAGTATTCAAATATAATTATCATGTTACTTATGTTTTAGTGCTAATGACTAACAACAGAGATGCAGTATGTACAGTTAATCAGCAGCTCTAGTCAGGATATGCTAAACTGAAGTAGTGAGTCTTCAGCCGGGATTTAAAGGCTGAGACTGAAGGGGCATCTCTTATGGAAGCAGGAAGACCATTCCACAGTTTAGGGGCCCTGTAACTAAAAGCTCGACCTCCCACTGTTATTTTATTAATCCTTGGAATCCTAAGCAGACCGGCATCTTGAGATCTTAATGTGCTCAGGTTTGTAAGTCATGATAAGTTCAGACAAGTAAGCGGACCTTGGCCATTTAATGCTTTATATGTTAAAAGGAGGATTTTGAAATCTGCCCTAAACTTAACTGGGAGCCAGTGTAAAGATTTAAGAACTGGGTTATGTGTTCATATTTTCTTGTTCTTGTAATAATTCTTGCAGCGCATTTTGGATTAACTGGAGGCTGTATAGAGAACAGTTTGAACAGCCAGTGAACACCGCATTGCAGTAGTCAATCCTACTAGAGATAAATGCATGAATTAATTTCTCACAATCCTGTTTATTTAGAAAGGCCTTAATTTCCTAACATTTTTAAGATGGAAAAAACATGTTTTGGACGACTTTGTAATATGTGCTTTAAATGACATGCTAGAGTCAAAGATAACTCCTAGATTGATTCAGTAAAATTAATTGGGATTCCAACTGAGTTAAATGACGACAAAATATTGCTGTGATCAGCGTCATTCCCTCCAACAATTAACATCTCTGTTTTATCTGTATTTAAAGACAAGTAGTTCTCATTCATCCATTCCTTTAATTCACTAACACAACTAATTAAAGACAACATCGGAGAAACTTCATTTGATTTAAATGAAAGGTATAACTGGGTGTCATCTGCATACGAGTGAAAATTAACATTATGTTTCCTAATGAGAGATCCCAGTGGAAGCATGTAAAGTGAAAACAGTAAAGGTCCCAGTACTGAGCCCTGCGGGACACCATATTGAACTTCTGTGTATAATGATGGAGTACTGTCTGCACATTTCTGTACATACTGGAATCGATTTGATAAATAAGAACTGAACCAAGCGAGCACGGGCCTGTAAGCCCAACATCGTTTTCTAGCCTGTGCAGTAAAATAGAATGGTCAATGGTGTCAAATGCTGCACTTAAGTCCAACAACATAATTACAGTGGAATTTCCTTCATCAGAGGATATCAGAATGTCATTTACAACCCGTGTTAGTGCCGTTTCTGTACTATGACCAGTGCGAAAGCCAGACTGGAATTTCTCAAATAAATTGTAATGCGTAAGGTGTGACTGAAGCTGACTGGCGACTACTTTTCTAGTATTTTAGAGAGAAATGGTAAATTTGAAATAGGCCTATAGTTATTTAGTATGTGTGGGTCTAGGTCTGACTTTTTAAGTAAAGGTTTAATGACTGACACTTTTAGTGCATCAGGTACTGTGCCATGCAGTAATGAACTATTGATAATGGTTAGAATAGGCTGCAAGAACATCCATTGCACTTTTACTAGTTTTGTTGGCACTGGATCTAGGGAACAAGTAGTGGGCTTCATTTTAGTAATTAAAGTTAAGACTTCCTGGTGAGTTACAGGATTAAAATTACTAAAGTGCTGAATGCAATGTGGCAGGGTCTGCTAAGCTAGTATTTGGTTTGTACTGTGATGCTGAGATCTGGGATCTTATATTTTTAATTTTCTCATTGAAGAAGTTCATAAAGTCTGTACTGCTAATATCTGTTGGTATTTTGCACTGTTGATCTGAATTCCCATTTGTTAATTTAGCCACTGCTCTAAAAGTACCCTAGGATTTTTATTATTGCTATCTATTAATGTAGAATAGTATTCTGAGCGAGCTTTAAAGAGGGCTTTTTTATATTTATTAACACTCTCTGTCCATGCAATTTGAAAGACATCCATCCATCCATCTGCGCTCCAGTTTTCGACACTCTAATTTAAGAGCTCGAGTATTTTCATTAAACCAGGGAGAGTTTCTATGTGCTTTGATCACTTTTGTTTTAAGGGGAGCCACTGTGTCCAGAGCATCTCTCAAGGTCACATTATAATGTGATGTTAGCTGATCTAAATTGTTTTCCACGTTTACATTTGATGTTAACTGATCTAAATGGTTTTCCACAATTACACTCGACTTACTCAAGGTATCTATAAATTTTGAAGCAGAATTACAATCTAGATGTGCACTGTCTTTGTTTTAATCTGTGAGTGCTTGGCATGGGCAGAACTAAATCAAATGTAATTAAGAAGTGATCGGAAATAACTACATTTAATGGAGTAATATTTAAATTTTGAATTTCAACTTTGTAAGTTATAATTAAATCTAATGTGTGGTTATGATTATGAGTTGGACCTTTGACAATCTGACAAAATCCTACTGAATTTAACAAATAAGTAAAACATTTGCTAAAAGTGTCAGTTTCCACATCAATGTGTACATTAAAATCCCCTATCAGAACTACGTGATCATAATTTATAGCCAAATCAGACAGAAGGTTGCTAAATTCAGTCATGAACAATGAATATGGCCCTGGTGGTCTGTAGACTAGCACTATAATTGTGTTGGAATCTGTTTTAATATTTAAAATGAATGCCTCAAAGGATGTAAAGTTGCCTAAATTTTTAGGAGTGATTTGCATTTTGTTACAATGAATTATTCCAAGGCCTCCTCCTCGACCAGAATCTCTAGACTTATGAAGGAACGAGTATCCATCTGGTGACGCCTCAGCTAGGGGAACAGTGTCACATTTACTAAGCCAGGTTTCAGTAAGAAAACACAGATCAGATTTTGTACTTAATATGATATCATTTACCAAAACAGCTTTAGTGCCAAGAGAGCGAATGTTCAATAAACAGCATTTAAAACTGCATGGTTCTTTCTGAACTGCTGATATATTTTTTGTTTTATTTTGAATTAAATTTCTATTACAGATGCCCCTGGTGGAGGGTCTGGTTTTATTCCTTGGTTTAATTATAAAGCTTATTTTTGGTTATCAATTAATTTAAGGTTTGTATCAAGACTAAATTTACTGGATGCCCCACAACAGGGATTATGGGTAACAGCTTCAGGAAAATAACAGGTGGGATAAAGAACAGCCTGTGATTTAAGATCACATGACTGCGGCCTGGATGGTGCTCTAATCAGTCAACCAGGCAGTTTTGCTGCCATATTTTGGGATAATACATAAGATCCCCTCCAGTCAGGATGAAGATCTCTTCTGAAAAATCCAGGTCTTTCCCAAAAATCATCCCAATTGTTCACAAATGCTATGCTTTTATTTGCACACCAGGTTTCTAGCCTACAAGGAACCATGCAATTCAATAAGAAACCAACAAAAACCATTAAAGGACAGTTATTTTTAAGAATGCACCAAGGCCAATTTAGCATTGCCAAACAATTTACCGTGCATGTCTTTGAACAGTGGGAGGAAGACAGAGCACCTGGATGAAACAGAACATACAAATTCCACTGCCTATATGCAGAACTGGTGAGAGGGCTGTCTGTTGTTTCAAAAACCTTTCTACAATCTCCAATGTGCTGTTCCATTTCGTGACTGCATCGATCAAAACCTTGTGTTTTGGCAAATCCAACAAACATTGCTTCTCTTTAAGCACGTGGCTAGCTGTACTGCTACGGTGGAAAAACTTTCAACTGTCAACAATCATCATCTCTAGATCCTCGTTTTCAAACGCTTCCTTTGTTGTCAAAGGAGGAACTGTGGAGGAACAAGTTTGAGAGACGGATTAGCATGACTTCTACACATGAGCAACTGAAGATATGCATAACTTATAGAATTATGGAAAGACATGAGTCTTCCTGCTGTATCTTTAATTTTGATTAATTCATGATTATTTTAAATGTCCAATAGGGGAATAAATTTGGCAGTTAAGTAACAGTTTAGTTGAAGGGTGTCTGCATGGAGATTAATAACACACGAATAGGTTACTGCATAACATACTTATTGTTTTAGAAGCAATATCTGATCATTTTATAATATTATTCACAAGATGATATAGGTGTTTTATAAAGTAGATGCCATTAAATTAATATTGAATTAAAACCAGGAGCCCCCATAATATCTGTGGACTGTGATGTGGTCATATATATGTTAGATAAATTATGGTGAATTTTGAAAGAGTACAGTGTAGTATTTTTTTTAAGAACAATGATATTTTGTTCCACATCTTACAAATACTGATGTTAACTGTTCACTGTTAATCAAGTATTGCTTCTTAAATGTCATTCCATGCTAATGTATATGTTATGAAGTCACTATTCAGACACCCTTCAAATAAAGTTTTACTGAAATTTGTCACATTATATTAATGTTCTCAATACATGGTTACGTAATCTCTATAAAAAGCCAGCACTTCAAACAGTATTATCAGTGGATGCTAATTCAATCAAGATAAAATCTATATTGAATCAAATCGGGACATTGTGAATAGAAATCAAATCAGGACATCAGAGCTAATACCCTGCCCTAGGAATGATTGACACTGTGCCACTAACGCTGACACCCGATCGGCTTCTTAGATGCAGATAGCACAATCATATAACAAGTAGACTGAAACACAAGCATATAAACAAAGCATCAAGTTGACTGAAATACTCCATCTGCTGTGAGAATGACTGTCTTCAACACCCAGCTTTTGTCTGAAGTGTGGACTGCCAGAAGATTTATTTGGAACAACCATGAAGAAGATCAGTTAGTGGTGTAGTGTCAGTCATTCTCACAGTTAGTGTGTTCATTTGCCATGATTTCGTCACCTTTCACATGAGCTGTTCGAAAATCTTCTCATTAATATTTTCAAACTGCATGCCCCCTGACACTAGACTGGAAGTACTCCACCGAGTGAACAAAAAATTGTATTGTAATTATTTCCTTCCTCCCACCAATTTTTTTTTCTCCTATCAAAAGAAAATCCTCTCAACCAATTTTTTTTTACCATTTAAAAAAAAAAATCACCCATATCACTTAAGGGGCTCCATATTACATCAACTGATACTAGAAAATGTTTTCAAAACAAAAAAAAAAAACATAGGAAGATAATCCTTAAAATATAAAAGTACATTCTTATATATAGTATTTATATATGATGGAATGGTCTGGTGGCCTATAGGGTTGATTCCTGCCTTGTGTCGAGTGTTGCTAGTTTGGGCTCCCGCATCTATTGACCTTAAAAATGGATAAATAGTTCAGTCAATGGATGGATGGAAAAAAAGTTACTTGATACATACAATATAAGCAGAGTGCACATTTATATAATTAATGTTTGATTTTTTGATCAAAGCTGATTGATTAAAATGAAAAGAATGCAGTACAGTAAACCCTCGTTTATCACGGTTAATCCATTCCAGACTCTACTGCAAAAAATGAATTTCCGCGAAATAGGATTCTTTATTTATAAATCGAATATTTTCGCAGTTAGAGCATAGAAAACCTGTTTTCGACCTTCTAAATACGTTTTTTAACATTATTATAGCCCTCTAGACATGAAATAACACCCTTTAGTCAAAAGTTTAAACTGTGCTCCATGACAAGACAGAGATGACAGTTCCGTCTCACAATTAAAAAAATGCAAACATATCTTCCTCTTCAAAGGAGTGTGCGTCAGGAGCTGAGAATGTCAGAGAGAGAGAGACAGAGAGAGAGAAAAGCAAACAATCAAAAATCAATAGGGCTGTTCGGGCTTTTAAGTATGCGAAGGACCAACGGACAAAGCAGCTGCAAGGAAGGGAGCAATGTGAAGGTAGTCTTTCAGCATTTTTTAGAGGAGCATCTGTATCCTCTAGGCCAGTGTGCGAACAGCCCCTCTGCTCACACCCCCTCCGTCAGGAACAGAGAATGTCAGAGAGAGTGAGAGAGACAGAGAAAAGCAAACAATCAAAAATCAATACGTGCTGTTCGGGATTTTAAGTATGCGAAGCACCGTGCAGGAAGCATATCGTATATTATTGAGGAGTTTTATTTAATACGTAATACGTGGTCTGATTGGGTAGCTTTTCAGCCCTCCGCCAATAGTGTCCCTTGTATGAAATCAACTGGGTAAACCAACTGAGGAAGCATGTACCATAAATTAAAAGACCCACTGTCCGCAGAAATCTGCGAACCAGCGAAAAATCTGTGATATATATTTAGATATGCTTACATTTAAAATCTGTGATGGAGTGAAGCCACGAAAGTCGAAGTGCGATATAGCGAGGGATCACTGTATTTGGTGTTTACTGGTTTTCTTTCTAAAATCTCATAACTATACAATTTGCCACAAGCTGATCAAAATATAGTAATATTGCTGATATACATTACAACTAGGTTGACAGAGAAGAATTTCTTTAGTTATTTCTTCCAAGTGGGAATCTGTTTTTTGAAATACTTTATTAATCCCTGACGGGAAACTGCCTTTTTACTTGACCTTTGGAGGTCAGAGCGGAGCTATGGGACTACTTTTTGAATGTAAAATATACAGATGTTTTCATTCAGGGCCATTTTCTTGGATAGCCTGGTTTTCTTCTTACATCCCAAACATGCATAGGTTAAGAGTGTTGGTGAATGTAAAACTAGCCTTAGGTGAGTGAGTCCGCCTGTGTAAATGAATGTATGACAGACTGATTCACTATCCATGACAGGCTCATGAAGGAAACTGAATGGATTCATTCAGCTACTAATAAAAATGTTGCCTAATCCCAAGGCTACATTTATAAGATTGTTATATCTATCCTTCCTTTTTCTAATCCAGCCAGAAGGCAACATGCCAGCAGGACTGGGGTCAAAGTGGAAACAAATTAAGGAAAGTGCGCCATCTTGATGCTGGACACACTCATGGCAATTTGCGGATGCCAGTCATAAGCCCTTAAAGTTAACTGCAGTAAGCAAAAATATAGTGCATATAATTTTTTTCCCCACAAATCATCCTTTCCATATAACTCATCTTCTTGCTTATATTTACTCTACTTTATATGCTATGAATAAAATATCTTTCACTTTCTGAATTCCCTTTTAATTCTCAACTACAGTAAGAACAAATGTATTTTTATGATTTGCTATTTTTTTGTCCTCAGAGCAGTTTGATTTCAAAAGGAAGGCCAACATAAAGCAACTTCCTTTATTATTAGTTTGGGGACTGTAATTGATTTTAAGGAAAGTAGAAAGCATGGTTTGCTTTTAAAAAGATTAAAGCCGGATGCTTTTAATGTGCGTCTGTGGTCTGCCAAGTCTTCTATAATTTAAATGCTCCTCCCCACTTACAAACACCACTTTGTCAATGCAGGTTTAAGATTGTCTTTCCTTAATATGCAAACCTCATTTTCTTCAGATGTGGAATCTCACTTATTTAAGAATTCTCCTCCAGGGGTTGATAAAGTCCACACGTGCTAGTCTATCACTTTCTGTCCCTCAGAGGATAAGGTTGTGGATGTGAACAAGGTCATACTTTGTAAAATAGATTTTAAATAATTAAGTACCTAATTACAATAACTGTATCTTTGAATGTCCCTCCATGTAGCTTTGGGGACCTTAAAGGTTTGTGTCATCCCTCCTGCTGATCTACTGAATGTTGAGACTGCACAGTGACACTTGCCTTTATTTAGTTAATGTTTTAATGCGCTCATTGACGTAATCCCCCGGTGGGCTCCTAATGTGTGCTGTTTGCTATAAGCTCATCCTCTCTAGTTTTCTCCTGCACTTTTCTGCACTGTTGATTTGATTGAGACTGACTTGTCCTCAGCAGACACTAAGGGGGGCAGCCTACTGTCTGCTGATAATGATGAAACTGCAGATCCACTGGAGATACTTGTTTTATTATTGCCAGGCCACATTTTTAGAAAGACTAATTTTTCTATATGTTAAATCTCTATTATAAATAATTTATTTACAAATATTTGGTCTGGGTTAAAGTGTAATATCTAAACAATTGTTTAATGTGAACAGTAAGATATGTAGATACATGCTTTTTAGCATATCATCAGTGATGTTACATGGGGTTATCAAGTGTTTTGGGTCTTTCAATGTCTGACACCCTTGCTCAGCTGTCCCAACCAGGGTTAATCAGACCATGGTTTGTGCTCAGATGGCACTTATTCTCCTTATGGACCTCCTCTCCTGACCCAGAGCCATCTCAAGGTCCTTTCTGTTGCATCCATGATTCTTTTGGTGGCTCTTCTCCTCCACTCTCTGGTGATGCCAAGAGTACAGAAGGCTCCATAGAGTTATTGCCCTGCAAAACCCCTGCAACCAACCTCAATGGGTATACACCGTGTCTTCCGACCCTGTTTATGGCAGTCCAGCAAAATATCCTCATACCTGGCCCTCTTCCTCTCATGTGCTTCCTCTAGTCAGTTGACCCATGGGACTATCAGCTTCAGAAGAACAATGATCTTTGTTGCTTCTGAATCAAGAAGGATGTCTGGCTTCAAGGAAGTTAATGTGATATGCCAAGGAAATTCTAAATACTTTTCCTGTTTCCACATGGAGCACATGTTTGTCTGTTTATTTAGACATGTTCTTCATATGCTGTTAATTTCTATCCATATATCTTTATATGGTGCCAGGTGCCCAGCCATAGAACCTTTGGAGCATTGTGGACAAACTGTGCTCCAGCTAAATAGATTAAATGGACTCGGCAAGATTTCATACTCTGTCTGCACCAGGACCTTCATGTGCTCAGGTTTCGCCATCCATAAGTCAGACCATATCATGTGATAATTGCTATGTAGGAGCAAAAAAATCATGTAACAACTTGATGAATTACATTGACCTCTGTTAATGATGTTGAAAACAGAAATCTTTTAAATCTTCTTTTAAATTACTGTATATAGAGCCATAAACAAAATGAGGAGTTGGTTAAAAGAATAAGATGCTTCTGTTATGATAGACTGCCTCCTGAAGGCCATAACACACTTCATTATTCAGGTCCAGACTCAAATCACATTTTACACAAACATTATGTCTTTTATCTCCAAGGAGCTGTAATATTGTAGAAAATAGCATAGCAATAAAATATTTTATGATCATTCTAAATTTTGTTCTGCTGTACTTGGTTGGGTGCCTTGCTCACGTATGCAATATAAAATTAACATACTTACTTTTTGTCATTAACATAATAATCCTCCTTCTTCACCAGTAAACCTTCAGCCAGGCTAACCCCTCAACTATTGAACCATGCATCTGCTCTGGTGTGGCTCGCTGCAAATGTTGATTATTGATCAGTTTTCCATATCTCACACAAAAATTCCTGGACCATCTTTGGATACTGCTTAGCAGATAACCACCATCCCGCTTTTGTGCTAGATGCCTAACACTAACGCCAGCAAGTCCACAATTGTGCTCATAATGGGAGAGGAGTAAGAAATACATTACACAGGAATGCCCCTTCATCCAGGGTCATCCCTAAATTCACTAAATGGGCCTCTAAAAATAAATAGCATTAATAGGGCTTCATCTGGTTAGTATTCTTGCTCTCTGGTTAGTGAATATATCATAAAGATTCCCTTATCACCAATGTGGTGCATCGTTACTTTATGTTCTTTTTCTTGAAACATCAGCTCATGTTATGTTAATAAAAGGCAATGATACTCAAAATGTTAGACATCCACAACTATCATGAGCTACAGAAATCAAACACCAGTACTTTAGGGTAGGGCAAAAGAGAAATTGTTAGGTCAACATAGGCCAAGTACATGGAATTAATACAGGTAGTTCACCAGCTACAAAATGCAAAGAAGAGTCAAGGGTGAATTTCAGAGCTGAGTCATTGCTTAATTAAACCTTATTTTTCTTTTTGGTTTTCTTAATTTCGTTGAACTGATTCATGCTGTCATGATTTTAATATAATGATCAAAAATTTTAGATATGAGACAATGTCTTTGTCTTTTTTACTGGGAGGAGGTTATCTTATGCACCACCCTGCTTAGCCCACATGGCTAGCAAGAGCCACTGGTGTTGAAAACAGCACGGCAGCACCCATAAAACAATGCACAAAATAACAATAAAAAAATTAAAACAAGAAGACAGGAAGAATACAATAAATTAGGGGGTGTGGGCACAGCAATGAAAGTTAGGATGAAAGGTGCATGGAAGAACAAGAGTTGTCCACCATTCTGACTCCTAAAGGAATCTCTCTGGCATTGATGGAAAAAGTGCATGAAAGCCATGCGCATAATATGCATTATGGGAGTAAGTGATGAAGGCAGATCATGAAACAAGGCTAGAAAGAACAGAGATGAGAAAGATCAGATGGCTTTGTGGAGTGTCACAGATTGAGAGGAAGAACTGGTGTGAAGACAAAAGAGGTTGTGTTGAGGAGAAAAAGACTAAGGTGATTTGGGCATGTGGAGTGACTGGGAGTTGATGATGACATGAAGAGTTGCACCAAAATGAAGGTCCAGAAGGGTGTGAAGAAAATGTGGTTGGATGTGGTGTCAGAATACATGAAAAGAATGAATAACACCCCAATGGATACCCAGGAGAGTGATGATAATGATCAATGCAAACAATTGACCCTTACACTGTTTTAGACATTTTTATTAGTAATATTACACATTGTTTTGTCACATGCTCTCCAAGAATGATCATGAATAGTACTGCTGTAACTAAAATAAAGACTGAACATGTTATATGTGGTTAGTATAAATACTGATAAGAACATCACAGAAAAAAGTCTGTCTAACAGCTACCATGTGGTACTAAAGCATGTCTGCCTTCACCCAGAACACTGTTTCCTCTAATATCACTAATAAGGTAAACATCCAGAAGTAATAGTTCATCTAAGATGCTCTAGCATTGCCAAAAAGGCTCTGGAGTTTGTCTGCTGTACTGTGACATTTCCTTTTCTTATAGTTTCATTGATGGCAACAGAGGAATATGAAGAACTACGAGAGAAACTGGAGCTGGAACAGAGTTTGAGGCAGAAAGCTGAGGCCTATGCACATGAGGTGTGTGACAAAAAATGATGCTTTTTCATATATACTGCCAAACAGATTAAGTAGAAATAATGATTGTTAACAAATTGGTATAGGAGTAAATAAAAAAAAATCACTCATAACACTAGTTACTAGGATTGTGATGTTTGTTGATGCTTACGTCTTTTTTTCTAATTTTACTTTGATATCTCTTAATTATGAATTCTTGTAGTCCTGCCCCTTCTATTGCTATATTAGTTGCTATATATATGTGAATTCACTTAAGCATTAATCAGCTCTGCAGTAAACCTATAGGTGCTTGTAAATATGGCGGTAGGTAGACAATGTAACATGCCACCTTGCATTTGTGTCCATTCAAACTTGTGTCTTCACCCTACTGAAGAGTTTGATATGATTGATATTTAATTTTGTCACACAGTGTTTTAGATATGAATGCAAGGCTAAGAAATACTGTACATTAAAGGCCGTTCAGTACCTGTTGTCTATATGGCCTATTAAGAATCAATTTTTTTTGCATTGTTCTAATGTTTATTTATAGTTTACTGGAGTGAGACATGGCTAGTGAAGGCAGAGCAGGAAGCATGTTGCAGAGGGCTTAGCCGAGAATGATGAAGTGAAATACAGAGTATCACGGATTGAGAATAAAATGAGTGGAGAGTTAAGAGACATGATAGACGTAGAGTCAATAAGACATGCAATCAGGTAGCTACATCTTACACTTCATGCACAAAAGGAAAACAGACAGTTCATTGTGATTGCATAGTTGGCTAATAGCTAAAGTGCCCACATGTCTCAATTAAACTCTTTTTAAGAGCAGTTAAGGTTTCTGCTTCAGTTTTGTGACTATGTGGTTACTTCTACATTCCAATTACCTTTTGCATGTAGAAGTGCTTCTTGGGTTTCTCTCTTCCTTACCTTTCACTGGGGTACTTCATTATATGATTTAGTTGAGGTGGTTTAAGCATGTAGAGTGTAAAGCAAATAATAACTTGGTCAAGAGATGCAGTATGGTGGAGGCGAAGAGGATGAAGCCAAGTGAGGGTGGTAGAAGTCATGAAGGTCAAAGAAGATGTCATGAGAATAATACATTTCATCCCTGAGAATACTAAAATCCTAGGAGTCTGGCGAGAAGAAATTTTGGGGTCAAGTTGCCAACCCGGGTACACAAAAATTATGTCTGCTGACAATAACACCTTGTAGAGTCTGTGTTAATAAAACCCAGCCCCAGGGGATGCAAAAACCAGTGTGTTTCTTCATACTGGTCCAAAGCCTGGATAAATGGGGAGGGTTACGACAGGAAGGGTATACGGTGTAAAACAATAAACAAAAATATAGATTTTCATTCCGGATCACTCGAGACTGGGTTAACAATGGCCGCCACCAGTACTGTTAGCCAAAAGGGTGCTGGCGGAAAAGGAAACCTGGTGGTGGAATGGGGAGCAACAGTAGAATATACAGAGGAAGATGCTGGAGAAGAAGTGGGATAGTTAGAGAGATGTGGAAAGTAAACAGGAGTATAAGAAGAATTAAGGTGAACACAGAGGTGGTGCAATCAATGTGGAGGTGGAATTACAACAGGGATCAACTCTGAGCCCTTACTTATTTGCAATGGTGATGGACAGGTTGACAGACAAGATTAGACAGGAGTCCACATGGACTGTGTTGTTTGCTGATAACATTGTGATCTGTAGCAAGAGTAGGGAGCAGGTTGAGCAGACCCTGGTGAGGTGGAGATATGCTCTGGAGAGGAGAGGAATGAAGGTCAGTAGGAACAAGACAGAATACATGTGTGTAAATGAGAGGGAGGTCAATGGAATGGCGAGGATGCAGGGAGTAGAGTTGGCGAAGGTGGATGAGTTTAAATACTTGGGATCAACAGCACAGAGTAATTGGGGTCATGAAAGAGAGGTGAGTGGGTGGAGAAGAGTGTCAGGAGTGATTTGTGAAAGATGGGTACCAACAAGAGTGAAAGGGAAGAACTACATGACAGTAGTGAGATCAGCTATTTTATATGGGTTGGAGACACTAGCACTGTGCAAAAAACAGGAGACAAAGCTGGAGATGGCAGAGTTAAAGATGTTAAGATTTGCATTGGGTGTGGCGAGTATGGACAGGATTAGAAATGAGTGCATTAGAAAATCAGCTCAGGTTGAACAGTTTGAAGACAAAGTCAGAGAGGCGAGATTGCTTTGGTTTGAACATGTGCAGAGGAGAGATGCTGGGTATGTTGGGAAAAGGATGCTAAGAATGGAGCGATCAGGTAAGAGGAAAAGAGGAATGCCTAAAAAGAGGTTATGGATGTGGCAAGAGAGGACATGCAGGTGATGGGTGTGACAGAGCAAATTTGCAGAGGACAAGGAGGATATGGATCAAGATGATCAGCTGTGGCAACCACAAACAGGAGCAACCGAAAGAAGATGAAGAAGAGTCTGTGTTAATAGGCCAAATCTGTAAATTTCACAATGTGATTCTTCTCTTTTTAGTCCTTGTAAGTTAATTGTCAGCAGGGGCTCTTCTCATAAATGATTTTGATTATACAAAATTCAAATCACATTTTATATATTTTTACATTTTGAAAAGTATGCTGTTTCACAGCTCTGGCATCCTGCGACTTAGAAACAGTGTTTGTCAGTTTAGAAGGCTTGCTGGTTCTGCTTCCACTTTTCCAAAGACACTGGTTGTAGTTTAATTGTAGACTGTAAATTGGACTGTGGTGAATGGCTGTACCCTGAGATGAAGTGATGCCCCATCCAGGGTCAGTTCCCCTGTGATGGTCAATGGTGGAAAGTAATGATATGTCATTTTAGGAAATGCAGAGTGTGCAAGTTATCTGGAAGTGATGAAGCAAGCAGAAAACCAAAAAGCTTTAGAGTTAAGGTGATTTATTTTGTTTTTATTCTGCTTAATTTCCACCTTGAAGACAAATAGTAAGAAGACTGTTTCATTCAGCATCCTATGAATATCAAGATAATTAAATATACTGTATTTCTTTATAATTCAATATATATTAAGAACACACAATATACCTTAGATTTTTAGGGAATTGTATGTTACTGAAAATTCACATCTAAATATCAAGACAAATATTAAAACAGTGTAGTATTTTCAGAAGCTCTGGTGACTGTTATAGTGTGCACATACTGTATATGAATGAGCATGGACTCACTGACATTTATGATTTTGTGTTGCAAAAAATAATAGGACAGTTTTTTAAACTAATATTAAGAAATTCAGCCTCAGGTGTTGTGGTAAATAATAAAAAAGAATGTGAAATACAATGGTCCATAAGTATTTAGACAGTGACACACTTTGGTTCTGTACACCGCCACAATGGATTTGAAATAAAGCAATGAATGAATGAAAAAAATGAATCTCTCACTTCAATGCAGAATGAAAGAAATGTTTATGATATAATAGAACCCAATGGTGATAAATAATGTACAATCGCAAACAATGTGAAAAATGTCCACGGAAAAAAGACAAAATATGTTGTTCATGTTGCATAGTCCTAATGTCCATTATCCAGATGTATGCTCAAAATGTACAAAACGTGCATTTTTACTAAAATATTTTATTATAATATTAACCAGTAACGGCGCACTGCACGATAATGTGCAGTGAATACACTTGATTTGATCATTCCTAGTTATCCTCCTCTTTCTCTGTACGTTTAGTATTCGTTTGCTCAGAGGTTGATGCGTTTGCTGCTTCCTAAGCAGCTCTTGTTTTCTCCACCCTAGCAGCCCGCTTCTTCTCTTCTTTTGACGGCATCTTTTGAGTTAAAACTGATTAAGTCAGTGTTTGCGTTGCATTTACTTAATTTTTCACTTAAGCTGGCACTTAAGTCTTCAATCTGCCTCAAGAATGACTTAAGATATGAAGAGGTAGGGAAGTGATGGTGAAGGTGGTAGGGAATGAGAACTGCGCCATACACATGCGCACACGGCTGCCCTGTTGGCCGTTGCCAAGAGTTGATTCTACAATAAAATAAAATAAAAATAAAAAGAGGAATAACCTTGGAGGTCAATCATCACCCTGAAAGTGGATAGTAGACATCACATAGTATATGTGTACCAAATTTCAGCTCAATAGTTCAAACGGTTTGAGAGCTACAGGCGATTTAAAATACTGGACAGACAAACGAACAGCCACGGTAGTGTATGATATAAGAAGATCAGGAGGATGAAACACATCCTTCAGTAGGTAACATGTCTGCATTTCGACATACAGTGTTTCAATGCCTGCATTACATATTTCAGTTTTAATTGTAATAAGCCTGCTTTTATAATATTCCTCATTCACATAACTGTCCAGTCAACCTCTTGCCTTTTACCACACCATTTGATTGTATGAGATGAAATCTCGCCAGCATTAAAACAGCATCTACTGTAGAGTAAGGGGGTTAAGCCAGTTCTACACAATATGTACAATTCCACATTACCTTACTGGGCTGTGACTCGCCAAGAAAGGTGACAGTTCAACCATCTTATTCGAAAAGGACTGAACATTTCTAATTATATTGGCAGAGCAGATAGAGATCGCTCATAAAAATCATGCCCTTCTTCCTGTTTTCTGCCTTCGTATCTGTTTTGTGCAGCTCTCACGTGGAACACTAGCAGGAAAAATGAGAAGTGTAATTCAGATGAAGGTGATGCACAAGCATTTTCATGCTGGGCCTTGAGACATCCATCATCTAAAGCTCCGCTCATGTAGCAGTGTACTTTGACATTTTCTTTCATTCCTTTTTGACTTTGCTTTGTTTTTTGGATTTACAAATTTAGTTTTGTGCCTAATTTTCTCCCGGTGTTCTGGTGTTTGAACATTTTCAAGTTTTTTGATGCTGTTTATGGATTTGTCATTTGTATTTTTTAAAGTGTCTCTCTGCCTGTTGATGTTAACCTCCTGTCATGTTTGGACTACAGACTAGTAATAAAATATCTATTTTCTTTTAGCAAACACCTTATTTGGCACCATGTAGATTAATGGGGGTCCTACAATGGACTGGCGCCTTGATGCTGCTGCGATAGGCTCTGGTCTCCTTTATCAAAACTCTTCTTTTTGATTAATTATAGGTTTGAGAAGGTTATTGTTGACTGCAATTATTCAAAGCAATCATTAAGATTAAATTACTGTGCAAAAGATAAAAACATTTGCATATTTACATTATGAGTGCATAATATTACTATTATGTTTGAAAATTTGCTTTTGTGCTATGACCGGATTCAGATCCACATTAAGCAAACCTCAGGTCTTTGTGTGCCCACTGTTGTACATGTATTTTTGAGCACAGAGTCGGGATGGACAGCCGCTGAGGTGTGTTATGTGTATATCTATGCTGATGATTAACTTTTAATCAGATAATAAACACTTTACACCATTTTCCTGTAACAAGCTGGATAACATAGTCCCATCAGCCCACAATTAAGTACTTAACAAGGGGTTACTGTTAGCACATTTCAAAGACAGACTGGGGCATGTTTCGTAGCTTTAGGCAAAGAAAGTCATGGAAAATGAATTTGATAAAAATGATTAAATCTGAGGATTGAGTTAATTGGATGTGACAAATATGATGCTATCTTAATAAATGAGATATTGATTCAGACAAAAGACCAAGAACAACAACAGGGAGAGCACAGATGCATCACAGATGCCTGCTTATAATTTTGGAAGTTTTATTTTTCTTCCATCTATTGTCTTTCTGAATCCACTTAGTACAAATACAGTAGATGGATAGCCTGTCCATGTATGGGAATAAACCATGCATTAGTAACTTATTTTGTAAGAAGTGCCTCACAAAAAGCTATTTATTTCACAGAATCGATTGAAGCATATATCCAGTGCAGAAGAGGTACTAGTAAATTTAAAGACATCCATGCAAGATTATTGCAATCCTGGTATGAAAGTGTGAAGTTGTCTCTGTTTCTCCTTCAGTGGTATGGCATTCAACAGAATTAGGTGGAAAGTAAGAACAAACAGAGGATGGGATGCTATTCCAATGCAGGGCACACACATCTTCATTCACAAGAGGTCAAGTTAATACCACCACGTGGCCCTGCATGCACATCTTTAGGATTTAGGAAGAAACTCGGAGTAGTACTGCTTTAGCTGGATCAGTTACAAGTATTTGTGACAAAATTTTCTTCTTTGTGTTGGTGCTTAGTATTAGTGCACAGCACTATATATCAGCTAATTATAGTCTGCGCTCATATAGTGCTGGGAGTAATAATGATGTCTGTTAACAGATGCTGATCAAACAAAAAGAGGCAAATCGTCAGAGTATGATCCTGCTTCAGCAGGCTGATCCCAGTGTGCAGCTGCTCAAAGCCCTTGAAGATGTGGCTAAAATTACCAAGGAGTTGGAAGAAGAAAGACTTCAGCATCGTGAAAAGGTATGCTGCTATGGTTGCACTTAACAAGAACATAAGCACAACTTTGATAACAACAAGACATTAAGCCCAACATAGCTTAGTAATCTGTATTCCTCTAATATCTGTACATACAGTTTGCAATTTTTAGAAATTGTGGGCAACTGGATACTCACACTGTGTGTTAGAATCGCCAGTCATATAAGTGGTCAAACTGTTCGAACACATCCAGCCCGATTAACAGGCCACAAAGTTGGTGCCCCGTCTCTATGTGAATAAGGTACCAATGGACAGCTTTACCCATTCAAAAAAATATGATGGCCACAAGCTTCTCAAAATGTCAACAAATAAAAGAGCTGTATTCCTAACTCTTGCCATATGGTGCCCTGAAAATACAAATAAAATAAACCAAAAAGGTCTAACTAAACACACTGTGGGCTGAGGAGCAGACAATATGGGCTATTTTACACAAAAAAATTAAAGGTACGTAGACTACTGTTGTGTGTGTTTAATTCAGGTTCTTCCACTAAAAGTTTCCTAAGATGCTTTTGTCATTGGCCATTTAGTTATACAAGATTTTTGAAATAAAAAAAGTGAAAGTGTGCATGACAAAGATAGTACCCAATGTTTAATAACTGTGATCGATGCGCAATGAAACCTGGTTGTGAGACTACTCACACTACAAGATAGCCAACTGAAATTTCTGACATGACAGAAATCTTTCTGATTGTAAGACATCCCAATTATAAGAGGCAATCGGGTATTGTAACTTCACTCATACTGCACATGAAGCTGAAATTTGGACCAAATCAGAAAATCATTCAGAAATCAAGATTAAAATTCTGCCAAAATCACACAAGCTATATACAGGGGTGGGCAAAAGTTGGTTTACAGTTGTAAGAACGTGAAAAACAGTTTATTCTTGTATTATTTATTTCTTAATTATTGTATTATTTGTCTTCTTAAAGTTAGTAAAGCTATTGAATTAATAAAGCTATTGTAATAATCATGAACTGCATGTCTTTTTCCATACAAACAACTGTAAACCTACTTTTGCCCATGTATTAGATCCAGGGCTTGTATTATAATCCAGGTATTATATCTCCTTGATGGGCTGGTAACGCCTTGGGATCCCACAGTATGAGTTGGCAAGTTTGGCTGAGGAAACTGAGATATGGGCCTCACTGCTAAGACTGTTGCCACCATGACCTGGTTTTGAATAAGTGGTAGAAAATGAATGAATGAAAGGATATTGAAGCGCAAGAGATGCTTAATACCAATAAAACACCTAAATGGATAATTAAGTAAGTACACACATAACCAAATAAACAGTGACATTAAGTCAATGTTAAAATAAATAACATCCAATAAAAAAATGGTTCTTGCCCCATGGCCATCTATCTTGTGATATGTGCTGGCTCCTTATGATCCTCAATTAGGATATACAGGTTAGAAAAATGGACGGATGGATTGATGGAAATAATAAATATGCTTGATTTGTTTCTCCATCTATCCACTTCTACTTTGTGATGGTGCGGGTCAGCTCCATGTTACCAGTTGCATCCCAGGAACCTCTTGAACTTGTTACCGCCAATAACATACTTGAGGGATGCAGCCATTAACGTGCAGCCGACCTGCACCATCACATTTGGTGGCAGCTTTGGGATGAGCTGAGATGGTGAGGACTGAAGACAGGAAGAAGAAACAGTCATTGGGCTAGGTGCCTGACTTTCAAAAGAATCCATGAACCTAAGCCGGAAGAGGACTTTTAAGAACTGAACTTCTTGATGAACAAAAAAAAGACAGAGAAAGAGTGGAGATGCTGTGAGGACAGTATCAGAAGGAGGGACAAGATGTGGCAGCATGGTTGAAGGTCCAGCGATAGAACAAAGGATTGGTGCTCTACAGGTGGATCACCCCCACTGATTGTCCGGAGGACTGGATGTGTTCAAGGGGTTTCCTCGCTAGGGATCTGAGGTACACCAGAGCGAGTGAAAAGGAAGAGAAGAAGACAACTGACCCCAATTGGTTGTGGCAGCCAAGACTGGAGTCAAGTTGGTGAGGACCGTGGCTGCCGGAGCCTCCGCCAGCTGAGCAAGTAATGAGGGAGCCAGGGAGATAAAGAGGGAGTAGTGCTGGGCCTGTCCAAGAGTGTAAGTAACATTGACCTGATGACTGTGATGGTTTTTATTCTCATTTTAAGTGTTGCTTTTAAACTCACAGATTGTCACTGTTTTGATAGGTTATTTATTTATTGATTGACCTATTGCATTACACTGCTTTTGAACACTTAATTTCTTTTTTTTTGATATATTGTTTTAATAAAAGCACTACTCTCTTTTAAACCTATCCCTTGCTTTTGAGTAAGTGTCATCATTTGCTGGGCTCATCCCTCGGGTATGTTATCGACCATAGCGGGTTCAAGGGGCTTCTGGGATGCAACCGGTAATGTGGACCCACCCGCACCGTCACACACTTCCACATTTGGTTAATCAGGGTTATGGGACGCCAGGGCTTATCCTGATATTTACCTCTTTAGTTATTACATAACACTTTTTGCTTCTTATCGCTTCAGTTGTAAGTTTTCTTTTTGCATCTTACCACACACATTTATATTTTTCCCTTCTGCATTTTTTTTATGATTTTTCATTAGAAAGTGTTTTGCCTTTACTTTAATTATATTTGGTCATTTAATTTTCCATTACATTATTGCAAAACCCTTTATAAATGTAAGTCACAGTCATTATTAAGCAGCCCACCAACCACAAATTCAGCTATAATTCTGTTCAGAAATTTGCTTTAAGCAGCTATGGACCACCAGGGTGCATTCAGTTGCCCTAACCAGACACAGACAGGCAGGACACGAGTTCCAGTCCAGCACACACGTTTATTTACAGCTGGGGAGCAGTTTTCTCTGCTTCCCACAGCACAGTACATAAAACACAGCTCTCTTCTTTCTGTTCCTCACTTTTTCCTTCCCCTCCATTCCTCCAGGCAAGCTTCGTCCACCTCCTCCCAACTCTGGCTCTCCAAGTCGAGTGAGGTGGCTCCTTTTATTCAGCTCCTGGAAGTGCTCCAGGTGGTTCATCAGTATTACCTGGAATCACTCCCAGGTGTGGTGGACGTCCACTATAGGGCTTTACAGCTCCCCCTGGCGGCCCCCGCAGAACCCAACAGGGCTGTACTAAAGTCCAGGTTCCAGCATGCCCTGTGGGACTCTGTGGTGCCACAGCCACCCAGGAGGGCTGCCCTGTAGTATCCCAAGAGAGGTAGTGCCTCACAGATGCTCTCTCCCCTGGTCCTACCATCCAGATGGCATCCCAGCCAGGTAATGGCTGAGGCCGCCCGTCACACAGCTAATTAACAAATTGTTATCTGTGTTTAAAACTATTAAAAACGTGCTATAAAAACATGCAGGTTTTGCTAACTAGTCCAGTATCACTGAGTAGGCCCTGGGAGGGTAGCCGTCAAGGTGATTCCAAAAATTGCATCTGAAAGTTAATTAGATGGATGAACAACTGAAATACAAAGGCAATTTAGGTGAAGATATTTTTTGAAAAGCTCAGTGATGTATGATATGTGGAAAGCTTGACATGCACTACATCAGAACTGATCAGACCTTGCAAACACCAACATTTCAGTAGAAACAAAGTGAACTCACCATGCTTGATAAAAGACTCATGCTCATGTATGCATGTTAGATTGCCTAAAGGAGCGTGTTTAGTGTTTGCAAAGCAGGGGGTTTATTCACTTTATTTTGGAGAATATAAAATAGTCATAAAAATGGCACTGAGTTTTATTGCTTCTTAAATCACATCATTTTAGCTGAGGCAGACTCTTGTGAATTCTTAAGTAGCAGAATCTCTCAAAGCACGTAATCCATGTCCTAGAGACATCAATTACAGAAGAACCTACCTGAAATTCCTGACGATTTTCTGTAAATTATGTAAATCTTATTCAGGTTAACGAAAGACAAATGCCATGAGATATGCAGTACAGCGAATGTGCTCTCATAGTTGTTTTGTCAGTGGTTCCTCCCTGATTAATTGTTTAAGCCTGATAGCCTTTGGCAAAAATGTGTTAAATTCAGACATTTTCAGTGTCAATCCAGCAGTTTAGAGGAATCTGAATCTCATGGCAGAACAGTGTACACGAGGCTTATTGTGTAAAGAATATGATTATCAATTATATTTTACTTTAGGGCTGTATCACTGTATACCTGTGAATGTAAAAATTTTCTGCACTTTATTTCACACTTGCCACACATCTGAGATAAATACCTAAGCAGCAGTTTTAAGTGATGTTGCCAATAGTTTTTGCAAAGCACTTTGCCATTGCTCAAGGTGATCTAATTCAATCTAAAGTAAGAGGATGCTGCTAATAACGTGCAATCAGTTTAAGCCCTTCCCTAACATCATCTTGAACATCAGGTTCAATATTGTGCAATTACTAAACACAAGAAGGGGTGCACCCCTATTAGCCACCCTAAACTGGAGCAATTGTAACTTCTACTCACAATGGATCAGGTCGGGTCAGGTCAGGTTGGGGAGTATGCAGTGGTACAGCGTGTTTTGCTGAACCCAGCACACAACGAAACAGCTCATGATCCTGGTTGGCAACCTCCCAGGCAGACATGCGGTCCAGTTTCACCCTCCGGAAATGACCCTCTATCTGCTGCAGCCAGGTGTTACATGGGCGTCCCTTGGCCTGGTCCATCTACTCGGATCCTCAACAATGAGGATCTTGCAAGCCGGATTACCCTTGGGGAATCACACCACATGGCCGAAGTGCCATAACTGACGCTCCCTCAGAATGCAGGCAATATGCCTTATTCGGGACTCCATGAGCAACTGCTCATTCGACACAAAGTCACACCAGCTGTACCCAAGGATTCTCTGAAGAGACACAGTACTAAAGGAGTCGAGTCTTTGTCTCAGTTCAATGATAGCATCCATGTCTCACAACCATATAGGAAGCACTAGGACTCTAAAGACTTGGACCTTCGTCTTTTTGCATAGATATCAGGAGTGCCACACACTCCTTTACAGTGACCTCATGACCTCCCATAACCTCCCAATGCATCTACTGACTTCATAGGAAGATCACAATGGATACAAGGGAAGAATAATTCATAGGAGAACAGAAAGTACAAAATAAACAAAAGAAAGTAAATAAAAAAGCTCACAATACAGGTTTAAGTCCTGGTCTGCCATTAGGGTGGCTGGCCATTTGTCTGCTGTATGGCAAAGAGCTCTCTTATTGTCCAGGCTGTTGTTTCTTCTTTTTTCTTCTCTCTCTCGCTATCTCTCTACTTAAGCCATGCTACTATCCTAGCAGTACAGCCTTTGCCCAAGCCCATCTTCTAACTTAAACTTTAATATTTACTTCTAGAGAAATCCCATGGGGTCAAGAATAGCAATCTTGCATTTTTAAACCTGATATATTGTTAAAGGGCTAGTCATCCTTGGTGGGTCTCATAAATTTGCATGAGGGTCCAACTTGTACCATTTGGAAGAAATCTGTTCCCTAGAAATATGAGTATCTGTGGTCCATAACCCACATTTGGTGCATAACCCATGACCACCCTCTCACTTTGGTGTCCACAGAGTAATAATTCTGCATTGTCATATGGCGGACCTGGGAATTTGGGAATCGCAACTGCATTATTTACGACCTTTGCATGTCTGTGCTTCCCAAATGGAATAGGAAACATCAATGCCCTCATGAAGGCTGGTGTTTCAGCAACAAATTCTAGCAAAGAGTTCTATAGTCTGAATTGAAGAAGAAACCAATGAGCAAGAAAGGTGCAACAGGTATGCTGTCATGTCCACAAAAGATTCTGATGCTCTTGGTCACAATAAATAGTACAAACTGCAATTAAAAAACTGCACAAAGGAACCATTGAGTGCAATGTACAAACAGAAGAGTGTATCAAACTAACATCGTTTAGTCTGTTATTGTTCATTCTTGCAACATTAATGTTTACCTTCTCAATATTCAGTATTATGGATTAAGGTGATTCATTTAAAATAAATCATTCTAATACATAAATGAAATCTACTAAGTGTTACTGTACTTCCTGATCACAATGTACATCACCATTTTTGGATTGACATCATAATTTGAAGTCCGATAACTTCAGACTTGAGAGACCAGGCCTGAGTTTGAGAGTAGGAATTCCGAGTTTGGGTGCGTTTTCCTTCCATTTTGATAGTTTTAGTCGAATTCAGCATGACTTCCAGGCCATTCTTTATGCATCTAAAGGACACTGCCTCCTAGTGGTAGATTACCCACACTTGCACTTGGAATACTTCTCAGGTTACTAGTGTGGGAACCTCTTTTACAATTTGGAGTTCATCTCTCCTTGTTTCTCTGCTCTATGTCCCTTCTGTCTCTAAAAATATTTATGTTTAAAAGGTTGAATACCAGATATATGTCCATTCGCTATACAGTACCTGCTTTAAATTCTTTAGCACATCATTCATAACACTTTTAAGACTCCAAACTGTTTTGTCAAATTATCATTATTATGTGACTTCACTTTAACTTTCTTTCTTTTTTTCTATTGACTTCAACTCCTGTTGTCAGTGAAGTGAGAACACAAGTTTGACAATAACACCTTTTCCAAAATATGAGAACAAAGGTTCTTTTTCCTTGCCTATTTTTCAGAGAGACGGCGTTTGATGATTACTGACAATGTGCCGGTGACACAGCAGGGATAGTGACTCCTGTCAGTATGCTGGTAGTGTCATCACAGTTGTCTTGTACTGTGAAAAATTATTGAATATTTTGAGAATTGTCACATAAATGTTTTAAAATGATTTACAGTCAACTTTGTATCTTTATTTGTCACAATACATTTTGCCATGAAGTTATTTTGTCATGTCAAGAGTACAATAAAAAAGCAGAACAAGAAACCTTTGATAGTAAAGCCTTTTGTTCTCCCTGTCCTGATAGAGAAATATAAAAGAGAGGTGGATTTTATTCCCAACAGCAGTCAGTGGTAACCTTGAGAGCTGCAGTTTTTGTGTAAAATTCATTTATTCCACACTTTCATGACAGGATGAGTAATTAGCGAGTCAGGCTTTGGACTTCTTCCTATGACACCATAAGCACCTTCTAACAGATTATGAGCTGGAAAATGGAGTCCAATTAATAAAAGTTTATTAAACTTCATGTTCAGTTCTAGTGCAACTCAGTGATTGTTGTTTATAATCATTTTTTGATAAAGACTATAATTTTCAGTGTATACTGTATATTAGATGTGTATACATACTGGGTATATGTACTATACACCCGGGGGAGTAAATGCTAACATTACTCAGTTATTGTCTGCTTTTTTTATTTTTATTTTTTTCATTTTTTTTATTACTATTTAATTTAATATTGTTTATAGTTAAATGAACTGGAAGCCCAGTTACAAGAATCAGTTCTTCACAAAAAACTGGAAGAAATGCAGAAACAGCTTGTGTTAGTGGAAGAAGAGAAGAAAGAACTGGAGCTTCGAATCCAGCAATCCGAAGAGCATAATATGAACATGGAGCAGAAAGGTGAGGGGGCACCACAGTAGGAATGTGTCAGAATGATTATCTCAGAATGGAGCTGAGAGCTGAAAACTATTGTTCTTGTTTTTTTAAGTATCTCATACTAAATATTCTCAGAGTATTGCTTCTGGTTTGGGATGGTAAACACACTAAGAAAACGTTGAAGTTGCCGGAAATCCTGAATGTAGACCCTGAGGCTTTAGAAAACATATCTCATTTATTCCCATTTATAAATGAGAAACAAAAAGTTGCAAGCAATTTAAATTAGGAAACATTTAAGTTAGGTTAGGTACACCTGGTCCTATGCAAATGTCAGTGTGGAATTGAACATGGGTGGGTCATGTAGTGGACTGGCACCTCATTTAGGGTTGCTTTCAGCCTTTGAGCAGATGCTACCTAGGATTGCCTGCCAGGGTCAGGACTACTGTGAAACTAATAGAGTTTCATAGTACAAGTCCAAGGAGGTTATGATCAAGCTCGATAATGTACAGGTTAGACCTTCTCTAAAGTACTGTGTGCAGTTTTGGTCTCCAGGCTACAAAATGAGCAAAGCAGTGCTGGAAAATGTCCAGAGAAGAGCAACTAGGCTGAGCCAGGGCTATAGGGGATGAATTATGAGAAAATATTAAAAGAAGATTACACAGATACATGATTGAAGTGTTTTAAACTTATGAAGGAATTAGCACAGTGCATCGAGACTGTTCCTTTAAAATTAGTTCATCAAGAACATGGGGACACAGCTGGAAACTTGTTAACAGTAAATTTTGCATAGACGTTAGGAAGGTTTTCCTTACACAGTGAGCCATAGACACTTGGAATAAGTGACCAAGTAGTGCGGTAGACAGTAGGGCTTTAGGGACCTTTAACATTCAACTAGACATTATTTTAGAAGAATTAAGTGGATAAGACTTGGCAAGCTTTGTTGGGCTGAATGGCTCATTCTCATCTAGATTGTTCTAATGTTCTAACGAAGCTTAAGTTTTAGGGCCTCTAATCCTGGAGGGGCCCCAGAAGTGATTTTAATCCACATTGCTTAATAAGTTTGGGTGTCTACTGTATTAGAAGGGGCTTTTAAAATATATTAATGATAATGAAGTGTAATGCAATAAAAAATAATAGTTCAAATAAAAATGAAAGGGTTATTTATTAAAGTATCATGCAAGCATGGTTAAATCTCTTGGCACTATTGGTTAAATCTCGTCTTCCGGGATGTGAGTTCTTGATATTTTTTAGTTTAAAATTTAAAAACAGAATAAGAATCTGAAAATCTAACAACATCACATTAAAGTTCGAGAAATTCTGAAAAGAATGATACTAAACATATATACTGTATGTAGGTTTTAAAATAAGCCCGATTTTAAGCGTTACAAAAAAAGCTACATAAAATCATTGCACTTTTTGGCTTAGGATTTTATACATAGAGAGTAGATAAAATCATTGCTGTAATTGAAAGATTTGCAGTCCTTTTTTAGCCATTTCTGACCTTTTTTCTTTGGCTTTGACTTTTTATTTTGGTATTTAGGGTTTCTAATTTATAATTTGTAGATTATTCAATCTGATGTTAATTTTGGTACAGTTTTTTGTTAATTAATCTCAGTTCCTTTTTCTTTTTAAAAATGTGAATGAAAAATTTTCTATTTTGTAAAATTTTGATTCTTATAGTATTTTTTTACTTTAATTATTGTGTGGTCAAGATGTTTTGATGATTTTGACCTTCCCATTTGGTAAACATTGCAAAATACATTTGTTGCTCCACATTATTCCTCTTTTTAATTTATGTTTGGATGTTCTACTATTTCCTCTCAGGTGTACCAGCAACTGGTGATAAAACTGGTGTTGATTAAATTTTAGGGAAATGTTACTGTTTAGTGTGTTCCTAAACTTCCAAAGTATGAAAAACAGGGTTAATTCTATTCACCTCAAAGACCTGGGAGTAACCCTGATTCATTTTATACTGATTTTGTTTTTCTATTGTTTCAAAAAACATTTGATTTCTGTGCCTAAAATGCTTTCATATTACCTAAAAAGATTTTGTCAGTTTCACCTTCTTTGTATGATGATGTCCTACAGAGTGCTCACTTTCTACTGCTTATTTTGTGTAGTCCAAGAAATGTTGAAGACTCAGAAAAGTTCAGACTTGGTACCTGAGACAGCACCAGGGACAGCATCGCCTCCAGTGCCACCACCACAACCACCAGCCCCGCCACCTCCGCCACCCCCGCCACCTCCTCCACCACCACCTTCTCGTTGCAACCCTCTCAGGTAAATGAATATCCGTGGGACTGCCTGCTATTTTATCAGAGTCATGCCACAGTCTTTTGTAAAATTTTAGTTTCAGTTATTTAGTTTAAGTTTTTGATTAAATATTATTCTTTACATTAATTGAGACCACTAGATTTTTAACATATGTAGGATTGGTTGACTGGGGACTTAAGGCCCAAAATAAGTGTACATGTGTGTGCTCCATGATGCATCCTTTCAAGGTTAGGACTTGCCTGGTGCCCTTATGACTTACGAAATAAAAAAACTGAAAACAACAGTTATATAAACATTAATTGCAGATATGAATATAACTTTATTTGGAAATGTTTAGATAGATAGATAGATAGATACTTTATTAATCCCAAGGGGAAATTCACATAATCCAGCAGCATCATACTGATAAAAAAAACAAAAAAAAAAAAAATTAAAGAGTAATAAAAATGCATGTAAAAACAGACAATAACTTTGAATAATGTTCGCATTTACTCCCCCGGGCGGAACTGAACAGTCGCATAGTGTAGGGGAGGAACGATCTCCTCAGTCTGTCAGTGGAGCAGGACAGTGACAAAAGTCTGTCACTGAAGCTACTCCTCTGCCTGGAGACGACACTGTTCAGTGGATGTAGTGGATTCTCCATGATTGACAGGAGTTTGCCTAATGCCCGTCGCTCTGCCACAGATGTTAAACTGTCCAACTTTAATCCTACAATAGAGCCTGCCTTCTTAACAAGTTTGTCCAGGCGTGAGGCGTCTTTCATCTTTATGCTGCCACCCCAGCACACCACCGCGTAGAAGAGGGCACTCACCACAACAGTCTTGCAGAACATCTGCAGCATCTTACTGCAGATGTTGAAGGATGCCAACCTTCTCAGAAAGTATAGTCAGCTCTGACCTTTCTTACATAGAGCATCAGTATTGGCAGTCCAGTCCAATTTGTCATCCAGCTGCACTCCCAGATATTTATAGGTCTGCACCCTCTGCACACAGTCACCTCTGATGATCACAGAGTCCATGAGGGGCCTGGGCCTCCTAAAATCCACCACCAGTTCCTTGGTCTTGCTGGTGTTCAGGTGTAAGTGGTTTGAGTCACACCATTTAACAAAGTCTTTGATTAGCTTCCTATACTCCTCCTCCTGCTCACTCCTGATGCAGCCCACAATAGCAGTGTCATCAGCGAACTTTTGCAGGTGGCAGGACTCCGAATCGTATTGGAAGTCTGATATATATAGGCTGAACAGGACCGGAGAAAGTACAGTCCTGCGGCACTCCTGTGTTGCTGACCTCAATGTCAGACCTGCAGTTCCCAAGACGCACATACTTAGGTCTGTCTGTAAGATAGTCCACGATCCATGCTACCAGGTGTGAGTCTACTCCCATCTCAGTCAGCTTGTCCCTAAGGAGCAGAGGTTGGATGGTGTTCCAATTTATCATGAACAAAAAAAAATTAAAATTCTTTAGAAACTATACAATTTTTTTCTTCACACTTTGCTAAAAATTATTGAAATTTTCAGAAATACTGTGTAAAAGGTACTGTTATTCTCACAGTGTTTGGATTGTTTCAGAAACTTGGCATCCTCAGAGAGACTAAACATGAACACAGAAAGGAGTCTCAAGCATCACACAGATGGCGCCTCAGCTCTCACTGTATTTAAAGCTTTTTGAGGTAGCAATGCTAACTGCAACACCACTGTAGATTAAGTTGAATGTATTTTTTCATAATGTTATTCACCATATGGGAGATAATCAGCCCACTAAATTTTTGTGAAGTTTGCCTCACACAAATATAAAAACATGTAGCCATATGTCACAGGCCAGAGGTTTTGTACCAGCAAGCATGACAAGAAGAAAAACCTTGACATTAAGTAAATCTTTTCGAGAAGCAAATATCTCCATCCTTGTGTAAAAAGAATGTAATAGGTAAAACCCTTGGGCTGTCAGGTGTGACAGAACAGCAGGTCCATCTTAAATTATTCTTTAACAAGGTTTAACAACCTTAGCTAGGAAGATTCCTCATCTGGTGCCTTGAAAATATTAGAATGACTACCTTCTGAATTAGATGTGTAAAGCGTGTATATATACTGTATATACATTATATATTTCATTTAGTTAGAAATAACAGTGTCAGCATATTAAGAGTTAAGTCCATTATGAAAAAAAGAAAAGAAAATTACAAATACAACATTTCAGCGTTTGCAAACATGATACAAATCAGTAAACGCTATGTACACAATTAACTTTCGACCTTTATAGTATTCTTTAAAAAAATATATAACATGTTATTAAATGTTACCTCTTGTAGGCATATGTTTAGCAATCCTCCGCAAGCGCAATTTTTCAATTGATCAGTCCATTCATTTTCTGAAATCTTCTAATTCAAGGTTGGAATTGATCCATGACATATAAAACTCATGCAACTAATATGGTTCATGTTACCATTTTAATGAATGTTTTATGAAAGGTCAGGTAGGCATGACATATGTTCTACAGCCAGAATAATGCCAAGGAGTTCAAAAAGAGAAAAAAAAACCTGGTGATATTATTATAAGTGAAACACACACAGGGAATGGACAATAAAGGAAAAAAAAATTACACATAAACACATCTTACTGCCACAATGGATGTTTCTAGTTGAGTCTTGGAACTGCTGTCTTCTAGCTGGAGAGGCTAGTCCAATTACCGTATACACTCCTGTATAAGTCGGGTCTTGAAACCTGAAAAATCGATCATAAAATCAGACCCCGACTTATACGCCAGTTCAAAAATGCAATACTTACATTTTTCTCAGACGCATACATCTTGTTGCAGCAGCGCAGTTACCTCCTACAATCAAACCTACTATGTATAAGTCGGGTCTTGAAACACTGTAAAAATCAATCTTGAAACACGAAAAATCAATCGTAAAATCAGACTTTTATGCCTGTTGAAAAATGTGACAATTTTTTTTTACATCTTCTTGCCTCCTTCAATCTCACATCAGTTTCTCAGATGCATCGAATTTTGTTGCAGCAGCGCAGTTACCAATTTTTTTTGCTACTTCAACAACGTTTAATTTAACACCAGCTTCATATTTTCTTCTGATCGAATGCTCCGCCATAGATAAGGGATGCTCTTATGATAAACTTGTATATAATACAAAAAACACAAATCAGTGCAAACATTGCTTTGGAATAGCTCAAGTATCACCGTGTGGTCACGTAGGCACAATAGAGAGAGAGAGAGAGAGGTTAGAATCACGCACTGACACAGCGTTTTGCCACACCCACATAGAATAAAAAAGCAGTGTGCTCCATGGTTACTCTCTCAGGTGGGCGTTAGCATATCATAATCTCTTGGACCAATATCGTGAGTTTTCCACATTTGACTTATATGACCGACATTATAAAATACCAGAAATTATACAGTAAAATCAAGTCCCAACTTATCCACAGGAGAACTTATTCGCGAGTATATACGGTACCCATTCTGAAAAGAATTCCTTTTTTCACTTACCATCTCTCTGTTTCTATCAATGCTGGAATCTCTTTCTCTGGCCAGTAAACCCTTGTCCTTTAAGCTTCTGCCACACTAAATGACTTTTCCAGGCCATCATGTTTTAGGCATA
Organism: Polypterus senegalus; assembly: GCF_016835505.1. NCBI lineage: Eukaryota > Metazoa > Chordata > Cladistia > Polypteriformes > Polypteridae > Polypterus > Polypterus senegalus. The sequence continues at coordinate 63,490,408 of NC_053166.1, forward strand.
ACCTCCATTTACATAACCTTAGCCAATTGTAAAGAGTTGCGGTGCATGCCTGTGACTACTCAGTCGTAATGCTTTTTAACTCATCGTGACATACTTTGTCACTGATCGTAGTGGAATGGTGACAATCATTGAGTACTCTGCTGGATGTATGCTGCATACAATGCAACTGCAATAAAAGAAAGTGTTTAGAATACTATAAGCAGAAGAGAGGCTTGTCTGTCCAGTTTCTCATTTTTGTTGTGCCACAACAGATTGAAAAGAGACAAATTTTAGGCCAACATTTCGGCTGAACTCGGTATATCTGAAAAATATTCATAGTACCAATTGGCTTTTAGAATGAGAAGAGCTTGCAATAGTTTCACAGCACGTTAGGAAATTTGAATCTGTACTGAAATGTTGTGAGAGAGGTGGGTAGTCCATCATCCTTGGTGATTCCTAGTGGAGTAATCTGACATCACGAAAGCAACAAAGTCCAGCAACAGCACTCATCAAGTGTGACATGCTTTCTGACTGTATGTCATGTAGTGTGGGACTCCAACCTAAATTCAATATGTCTCTTGTCATAATGCACCTTACATTCCTTCCTACTATCACATTTATTTTAAGAAAAGAGGTACTGTAAATCATCATAGATGCCAATGGAGTATCATTAGGGTAAAAGCTTCTCACAGCAAAATATCTGAACTGGGGAGGTCACCAGTCCATCACATAGCACACTAACAAACACAATTGAACTCACTCTTTGGATTTAGTTTGGAGAATCAATTAATCTAACCTGCTTATCTTTGGGATGTGGAAGGAAAGCTAGAGTAATGGAAAAAGACACATGGAGAACATGCAAACTGCACATCGATGGTGACCAAATGTGGAATATAAACCCAGTCTAGGCAGCAGCACAAAGTGCAGCACCACTGTGTCCTTCAAAACTACACATATACACAGAAAGTTTTTATAGAAAGTTTACACTGTAACTAAAAAATATAATCAGATATACTTCAGGGATTTTTGTAAGGTGTCGATTAATGGGTGAATGGATGGATATTTAATCAAATACAGCATTTGTGTTCCTAAACATAAATAAATTAAAAAGTTTTTTTTCCTTTAGAAGACACAATCCTTTCACTGTGTTTTACTGAGAATGTAAACCCAAATGGCAGACACTTTATTCCCTACATTATTGTTTTTGCTACTTAAGTGTGGTGCAACACAACACAACATCTCTGCTTACGTGTTTTTTATTCACACAGCTCGCTCATTGCGATAATGAGGAAGTCATCGAAGAGCTCCAAGAGCAGTCCAAAGGCAGAAGCAGCACCAGGTGGGGAATACAACACAATCCACTACTTTTTAAAACCCAGATTAAATTCTGAAGGTTTTGTGAACAGGTGATTTGCATTCATGCTTTTGTAGTTTTGTGATTCATAGCCAGATGAAATTCACTTTAAACTATAAAAATCATAAGACTGCAATTCTGGAACACGTCCTTAATCATTCACAGATGTTGTAGAACCATTTTTTGGTTTTAGATATATCAAATATACATCAAAAGTAATTCAGCATGGTAATAAGTAGAGACTTGAGGCGTGAAAGGTTTGGGGCAGCCACCCGTTTAATTCGGTTTCCTGGCTGCAAACGTACTTGAGACATCATAGTCAAGTTTACACAACAGAGTCCAAAACAGAACTGCCTGCCTAAGCAAGGCAGTGAGCTTTATAGCTCAGAGGGCGGAAATGATGTCGTCCTCTGGGCGGAACTGGAAGTGACATCACCCTTGGGGCCGGAACCGAAGTGACCTCATTCTCGGGCCGGAACCGGAGGTGGTGTGTCCTTCCTGGAAATGGCGGCTCCTGGTGGGATTTCCGGGTAAGACCTGCAGAGAACTCAGAAAGAGCGTCAGCGTACCCGCCCCTGGGCAGATGTATAAACAGTATTGTCTAAGCCCTTCAGCTGCTTCCCATGCACACGTGTGACAGCATGTACCCCTAGCATTAGAAGCTTTAACAGGGCTAGGATAGTTAAAATAATTGCCTTTTGATTTTATTAGTACTGGGACCAGCAGACCATCCTTGTACTTGCTGAGATAGACAATAAATGCATCTAAGTGCAGGCAAAAAATATCTCAAATGGAGTACTTTTATGCCTACTTTGTATTTCTTGTGCTTGCACTGATGTTTTCTAATACTTAAAAGCACCTCTGTTTACTAAGGCTTGTGATCACCATTTTACAGAATAGAAGTGCTATACTTCAGCATTCACCTAAGTAGATTATTTCACCTTTTTCTCTATTTTGTTCTTCTTTTATTAAAGTTACAGCTGCTGTAGATGTGAAAGTAAAAGCTGTGAATGAAATGATGGAGAGGATCAAGCATGGCGTTGTGCTGAGACCAGTCAAAGGACAGGATAGCAGTGTAAGCAAAACAGTTTGTTGCTATGATGGCAGCTGTTTCTTCAATGTCTCCTTGTTTGTGAGCGCATGGATTTTGATGATCTAAAACTTATGGTAGACATTTATATATCACCATCAGAAAATTTCTAAAGGTAACTGAGAAGTCAAATCAAACAAGAAAAAAATTGATGGATATATAAAAGTATCTGTTGCATATATTGCTGTACATTTGCAGGAAATGGATTATATTGGACACTATAAGCTACAGTATAAACTTTTATATACTGTTAACTTTCATTATGTTGTCTACTTCTTACATACATTATATAACTATTTTTTGTGGACATACAACATTGCGTGTTGCGTGAAATTTTAGTTTGGGGAATGCCTTGTTCCTTGATGGTGTGCAATCTTTCACCTTTGTTTATTTGCACCAATTCTTTAGACCGGGGCTGTTTAATTAACAAATTCAGTCGGGCCAGATTTTCAAGCCCAAGAAATTTAGCTGGGTCAGGCATTTTCAGCATCCGGTAAGCAGCAGGTAATGACAAAATTTTAAACTAACATGAATGAATGTATTGGAAAACAAGTAATGATTATTCATTGTTTCCCTTTTAAATTTGGTCACATCTGATACAGGCACATCAAAAATTGCATTTAAAAAAACAATAAAGAAAAAAGGTACTGTATAACTGAACAGAATCTGAGGTAATAGCAATACTTTTTTCCACTTTTGAAATCAAAAAAATAAACATTTTGGTCTTATCTAACATCTTAAAGTGCATAAAAACAAAATAGTGCACAGTATTAGCAATAACATTTGTTTCCCTTTTAAAATACAATTAACATTTTGGTCATGTAATAATATTATAACTCTTTATATTTACGTTTTTTTTTTCACTACTTCAAACACTTAGATTGCAAACCCATGATCTCTTTATTGTGAGGCAGCAGCACTATGATTGCACCACTGCATAAGTACATATTATATTATTATACACAATATTACTGGTTATGTCACAAAGTGCATTTAACTGAATAAAAAAGAGCTATCAGTGCACAAACACATAACAAGTGATAAGAGTAACTAACACACATGAAGACAACATCGACGGCACATTGAGGGAACATAGGTTTGTTTTAAATCACAATGTGTTGTAAGCCACTAGGGAGCATACCACCACCCTAACCCTCGACACAGACAGGCAGGACACAGGTTCAATTCAACACCCATGTTTATTTACAGTTTGTGCACACATTACCAACACCGTAATATACCCAGTCCATTCCCTTCCTTGCCGCCAGTCCATCCGCCTTCACTCTACCTCAGGCTCTATCCACTCCTTCTTCCTGACTCTGGCCATTCAATGGAGTGAGGCAGCTCCTCTTATTCAGGTCCCAGGAGTGTTCCAGGTGGCTCATCAGTATTACCTCTTAATCACTCCTAGGTGCGCTGGAGGTCCTCTACAGGGCTCTGCATCTCCGCCTGCCAGCCCCCACATAACCCAACAGGGCTTCACCAAACTCCAGTTCCCAACATGCTCTGTGGGAATCCATGGTGCCACAGCCGCCCAGGAGGGCTGCCCTCTAGTGACCCAGGGGAGGTATTGCCTCATCAATTCCCTTTCCCCTGGTCCTTCCACCCTGCTGGCGTCCTAGCCAGGCAGAGGCCGTGGCCATTCATCACAGTGTGTTGATAATGTGATGTGTCTTGTTAGTGCATGGGCTATGGGGGGGTAGAGTCTTGGGGGTAAGCACTTTATTCAAAATGCTGTATACTTCATCAACCCCAGAGAATGGAGACAGAGAATGATTCTGATAGAGTAGGGTTTGTCCCAAGATACTTAGCCTGGATAAAACTGTTATACTCAAGTCCTGAAGCTTTAGCTTGTTGCCAAAAATTTTTAGAACTTGTAAAACAGAGAATTTACTGATCATAATATACCCCCATTTTCAGAACTAATGTCTTCGCCTCTTGTAGAGGCACATTTTTAAACTACTATAGTGAAAAAAGAACTGATTTCAAAATCATGAAGATGTACAAGAAAGTACACCACAAGATTCCTTATAAAAAACAGTGATGAAAAAAACATCTCACACAATCATCAGTACCTCCTTTTCAGAAACCTCAATAAAGAGCTTATATATAAGGATCATCTCCTCAACAAGTTTAAACATTTATAGTATAAGTGGGTCTTCTGTTATACCACAGAAATATCAAAATGGATATATTAATTTTTATTTTCACAAGCTGTTGAAACATGACACATTATCTGATATCAATTTAAAAACGTGTAGACAGCATGGGAGCATACAATTATATAGAGTTGCACCCAGTCAAATAAATAATAAACAAATATCTACATAATGTCTGCACTAATTAGAGGCAGTTTGTCAACGTTGCTGATCCTTTCTGCTGTTATAGTTTTCAGTCTTTTTATTTATGTATCTGCCAATTTGAAATACTGACACCATCAGAAAAAGAAGGATTGTGTTTTGTCTTTCTGTATGTTACACCACATGGCATTTGTGTCATTGTCGAGGTCTGATAGTAAAAACCTACAATTAACTTTGCACTTGCTTGCCAGTGTTTTGCTTTATATTAATTTTTCATACTTTACTAATAAGTGACATACAGTATTTATTGTCACTGATTTGTATTTTATGAAAATAAGATTCTTTGTGAGGATTCTGTCATAATGGCCTTGTACATTAAACGTGACAACTGTAGACTTGACCATAGCATAAAGCTGTATATTGATGAATCCACGAGCTTCTAAAATTGGATTGCATGTGTTGTGCCACTTCATTGGGATTTTTAATGGATATTTCCCCCTTTTCCCCCTATTGTTCTTCTATTTTGCTACTTACCTTCAGAGGAGATTTGGTGTGAAGGTAAGAAACAGTCTTCACTTTGTCATCATAATGGCACTGTAAGCAGAAATCACAATATACAGTATATATAAACAGAGTATGAGTACCCATGAAAAATGAATGAAATGTTTAGTTCATATACTTTAATTGTATTAATCTGAAGAAACTAATATGATGAAATATTTCTGAAGTTAAAATATTTTAGGTATAGTTTTGGTTACTTATTCCATAATTTATTTATCAGTTTGTTGAAATTATTTTACATCAGTCGCTTTAAAGTTTCTATCATGTGTTAGAAAAAGTGCTTGATGTGACTTTTGTTTGAATTGGCAAACTTTCTGATGACTTGAGCCTTGTAAATATTTCAAAGCAAAAAATAAAATGGCATAAGCAGTGAGAATTACAATTTTTATTTCAACAACAAACAACAAATAAAAACATAGAGTGAAATGCAATCTATTTAATTTGTTTGGTTAGATGTTACCGGCGGTAGCTGAATCAATGAGCTTATTGTGTCTGTGAATTATTATTATGAGTTTTCACAGCAGGAATTATAGAGAAAACAGCTTTTAAGAGACTTGGTTTCCTGTCTTGTATGAATTTCACTCATTTTTTAGAAGTATCTAGTGATATAAAAAAAATGACATTATCTCTCTCAGTTACAAGTACATAGTTCAGTGCAAGAACTACCATGACATGTCATGCAGATAACATGAACTTCAGTTGAGGGACAAAATCCCCACAGCTAATATTCACCCATAAATTCATATTGAAGTGCCAGCATCATCTTCTTCCTAGCAGTTGTCACACTTTGTTGTACAGTCAACTGTTCAACACATCGCTTGTTACTTTGTCTGTCTGGTCAATAATATCTTTTGGGAAAGCACTGACATTCCTCACATTCTCCGATAGTTGGTTCATCCAGCATTTCTTCTGTCTGCCTTTTGTCTTTGGGGTCAAACTTCAGGACTATTTTGGCCATCATCTAGTTATCACTATGGATCATAGAGCTATGTCATCGTAGACATGTTTCTCACATTTTCTCTGCGGTCACCACTACTCCCACAAACTTCCTCATGTTTTTGTTCATGATGTGATCCAGCCGAGTCAGACTGAGCATCCAGCAAAGCATCCACATTTCCATAAAGCGCAGTATCCATTCACATTTTAGAGCCATTGGCCAGCATTTTGTGCCATACAAGATGACTGGGCAAATGATCCTTTTATAGATTTTGGACTTAGGTAGGTTGTCATCTTTTGGTTGCAGAGGACACTGTTGACTTGACGCCATTTCATCCACACAGTCACGCAGAACAACCAGAAGAGAAAATAGAGCTGCCGGAAAAGCAGACTAAGGAGACGAGATATTTGATCTTGGTGACTATCAATTCTTGCTCGTCAATACAATTGGTGCTGTCCATCCATGTGTCGCACCCCACGTGCTCTGTCTTTTTGATGTTGATTCAAAACTCAATCTTAAAGAGCTCAAGTTCAAGATGTTCTTCCTTCATGAGCAAGACATTGTTGGCATACAGTGTCCATGGTACCTGTGTCTAGATGTCCGCCATGGCCGTATACATGCATAGGATAAATAACGGTGAGAGTGCAGATCCCTGATGAAAACCAAATTGAAAAGTGATGCGCACAGTAAGATCCCAACTGGGCATTGGACAGCACTTTAGGCATTGTTGTGAAGGAGTTGGATCAGGTGCACCCAGAGTTCAGTCATGCCTTGTTCATCTTAGGGCGGGCCAGTTTATCTCACAAAAAGTCTTTTCCAGGTTGAGGAAATATGAAGTGACTTCTTCTCCCTGTGATTTTCATTCAGCAGGATGGAGTGCATTCTTTGACAAAGCCACACTGGTTTGGAGTGACCTTTGACAATGTTGCAGAGGTCTTGCTCAACAACATATTCAAAGATCTCCATCACATTACATAATAGACTATTTGTATAGTAGTTTGTGCAACCAATGTCTTCCGCTTTGGTCTTCAGATTGGCACACTAATGCTAGTTCTCCAGGCTTGGGGGACTGTGCATTCATCGATGATTTTGTTGAACAGGGTTGTTAGAAGTTCAGCATTGATGTGAATGAGCATTTTACAGACTTCATCTGGCATGTCATCAGGGTCTGTTGCATTACGGTCTTCATCTTTTGAATGGATGCTTCAACCTTGTAATCGGAATTAGCGGGACTGGTTCAGAGGACAGGTTCTGCAATTTGAATCCACTGTTGTGGGAATAAGTCATTGCTTATATTTGAAATATAGTCTCCCCAATGCCGTAGAATGATGGTCGGGTCTCACAGGATTTGTTCATCCTTGACTTGGATACCTTGTACTTGTGTCGGTCAGTTTCGATGCTTGATCATTGCCAGGTGTTCTATGCCACCTTCTTCTCCTTAATGGGTAGTTGGTCTTTATTGTGCTTGTTCATTAAGCAATTCCTTTCTAAGCTTGAAAATGCCTGCATAAGTACTACAAATGTAAGAAAATGGCTAAAGCATATTAAAGATAGAAACACTGAAGTATTTTGATCAGGCCTGTATCAGTTACTGGCAAACATTCTCTACAGAGAGCAGAGAAGAAAAAAAACATTATAAGATCATCAGAGAAAATCAATGCATAACAAATAAACTAATGGAGTGACCATGCAGCAGTGTTCTGAGGTTTATGAGCAGCTACAACAAGTTCTGCTGCTATAGGAACCTTAATCTAGTAGAATGATTGTAGAATGCATTGATTAGGATGCAGATTTAGTAGACAAGTAAAGAAAAGAGCATAGATTTGGTTAAAGTAGGAGTGTTCTGTTCCTATCTTTCCTGAACATGCACATTATTTTTGGAATGCCCCCCATATATTCCTCTGCTGATTAACTAGGCAATACCACTGAACTATTTTACAAATACTAGCTAAAAAATTAATAAATAAACTGTATCTGGGCAGAGGCTGCTGCTCACTCATCTTTACATTTGTGTATTTTGTGAGCCATGTGAACATAAGCACCTAACTTGCAGCAGCACCAACTCATTTAAAATTATTTATTTTTTTATATTAGCAGCCTCCAGTCACAGAAGAAAAAACCCAGGAAAGTGCAATGGAAGAACTGAAAGGAATTCTGGTAATTAAAGTTTGCTGCTTGTAAATATGTGTCTTTTAATAATTAATATTCCCTTTATAAACATGTTTAGAAATGTGACTTTAACGTACTTTTCCACCATGATGGCTCTCTGCACATTTTTTTAAAGTACTTACTGAAACTGAAAGAAAAAAGTACAGATGAGTGCCTAAATTATTTTCTTTCAGCTTTTGTTATCTAGATTTGTCTTTCATATTTTTATTTAGAATGTAGAGTAACATTTTGCATGTCATGAGTAAATGTATAATTTTTAAAATCTTTTAAACATAAACAGTCCATTTATGATTGTATTTTTATTTTAATGTCCATGTTTTGAAAAACTTTCAGTAGCGTTTCTAATTCTAGTGTTTAGGTTAAGTCTCTTTTTTGCTGTCTGGATAGTACTTAAGTATTTTCTAAATTAATCAAACGCAAAAGCTTCTATAATATAGTACATAACACAATATTTTAAAACTTGCTTAATCCAGTTTAGGGTCACAAAGAACCTGCCTGTTGTGGTGGAAACCAGTCCTGGACAGGGTGACAATCCATTGCTAGGCCTACAGTGCCTTCAGGAACTATTAAGGCCCCTTTACTTTGTCACATTTTGTTATGTTGCACCCTTATGCTAAAATCATTGAAAGTCATTAATTCTCCTCATCAAACAACACTCAATATCCCAAAATAACAAAGTGAAAACAGGACTTTAGGAATTTTTGCAAATGTATTAAAAATAACAAACTGAAATATCAAATTAATGCAAGTATTCAGACCCTATGACACTTGAGGTTTGGCTCAGGTACATCCCATTCTACTGAACACCATTGAGATGTTTCTACATCTTGTTTGGAGTCCCCCTGTGGTCAGTTCAATTGCTTGCACATGATAACCTGCCAACATGTATCAGAGGAACCATGACAGGAAGAAATTAATCTGTAGAGTTTAGAGACAGATTGTGTTGAGGCACAAATCTAGGGAAGGCTACATCAAACGTCTGCAGCATTGCAGCACAGTGACCCTTCTAATTCTTGAATGGAATACATTTGGAAGGATCACACCTCTGCCTAGAGCTGGCTGTGCAGCCAATCTGAGCAATTAAAGGAGAAAGGCCATGGTAATTGTGTGGAGAAGAAAGAAACATCCAGAAGGACAACCACCACTGCATTACTCTTCTAATCTTGCCTTTATGGCAGAATGGCCAAACGACACATGAAAGCCCTCTTGGAATTTGCAAAAAGGCACCTAAAGGACTCTCAGACTAGACAAGATTCCCCGGTCTGACTAAACAAAGATTGAATTGTTTTGCTTTAATTTGGCGTCATGTCTGTTAGAATCTAACATTCATCGTCTGTACAATACCATTCATACACTAAAGCATGGTGGTGACAGCATCATACTGTGGGGTTGTTTTTCAGCAGCAGAGACAGGAAGACTACTCAGGGTTGAGGGAAAGCCAAATGGAGCAAAATACTTATATAACCTTAATGAATATCTGCTCCAGAGTGCTTTAGACCTCACACTGGGCTGAAGGTTCACCTTCCAACAGGACAATGACCCTAAGCACAAAGTAAAGACAACACAGGGGTGGCTTAGGGTCAGCTCATTGAATGCTGAACGTCTCTGCAAAGACCAGAAAATAGCTGTCAACTGAGAGTCTCAATCCAAGTGTACAGAGCTTGAGTGGATGTGCAGAAAAGAATGGCAGAAAAACCCCAAATTCAGGTATGCAAAGCGTGTCGTGTCATATGACCTGGAGTCTTCTTGGGTAATTGCTGCCAAAGGTGTTTCAACTAAGTACTGATTCAAGGGTCTAAATACTTGTGTCAATGTGATATTTCAGTTTTGTTTTTTTTTTAACATTTGGAAAAATTTCTAAAATGTTTCGCTTTGTCACTCTGTGGTACTGAGTGTTGTTTGAATAAGGAAAAAAATTAATTGAAATGATTTTAGCATAAAGCTGCCTCCTAGCAAAATGTGTAAAAAGAGAATGTCTGAATATTTTCTGAAGGGAACTGCAAACATCAAAATTCACACAGAGGCAGTTTGGAGTCACCAGTTAACCTCTTGTTTTTAGCATCCTTGATTCCAATATTGTGCCTGCTTGCTGTCTGTGTGTAATATGCACATTCCCCCCAGGTCTATGTGTGGTTTTTCACCAACATTTCCAAAGGTGTGTGTTGGTAAAACTAATTAACTTCTGCATGTGTGTGTGTTTTTATACGAGTGGCACCCATTCCAGGGCTTTTTCCTACCTTTTCCTACCTCATGCTTGATTCTGGCATAGGGTTAAAGGCAGGAACAAACCCTAGACCGGACACCAGTCCATCACAGGGCGAATATTATGTTACGTTTTAAGCAAAATACGTTTTACTTTATTAAGTGGGTGATCAAAACAAAGTCTAACATTAATAAAAATGTTAACAAACAAATGATTAGATTTCTGCTGAACTGACAGGAAAATGTGAAGAAGAGTCCAAGTAGAGGGTTTCCAGAGGTGATACCAGGGAAGAAAGACAGTGAACTGGAGGTCATTCTGCGAAGGAGACGGAAACAGGCTTGTGACACAGGCTGTGAAGGTACACTTGTATATCACCAGTTCATTTCCCCTTGCCCTTTAAGCACATTGTTCAGCATTCACTTATTTTTGTCTGTTATCTACTGCTTTCTATTTCAGATGACAAAGAAGGTGAAATTAGTAAATTCTCATCTTTAGAAAGCTTAAATGCCAGAAACAGTGCTGACTCGGGCAAAGAAACAGTGCTGTCTGGTCACGGAGGTAGTAGTACTCGCAGTTCTGTGTCTGAGAAGGGGACAGACGTACTTTCAAATGGCTGCTGTGATGGGTAAACTTTTCTGTTATATTAATAAATCTTGTAATTTCTTTTCAGCATTTTCAAAAACAGCTAATTATATTGCTCTCAAATGTAAGGAAAATAAGCAACAAGTGATAAAAAAAAGGTATGGTGAAGTGGGAGTAGGGTGTTTGGTTTAAGCTCTATATCTGGGTGTAAAGACAGAAAATGAAGAAATATTACATGGTTTCTTCACAAATAACTAATTTTAATTTGCTTTTCAAGTTTCATGATCAGTTTCACAGAGTAAAAGAACATATTTAATTGTGGAAATGAGAGGCTAACTCTTTCTCATGTAAACACGTGAGCTTGATGGACTAAAGTTGTCTCCATATTTTAGGCAAAGGATTTTAAAAGCTGTCGGGTTTTGGATAACTGCAGGCCTAATTGGCTTCTGTTGTTGATTTATTTTAATGCAGTCATATTGTGCAAGAGTACAATAAATGCTGCGAAACAATTTCTTTCGTATTATAACTTTATCGGGATGATATTTATTCCAGTTTTTTCAGACTGCTGAGACGATTACCCGAGGCTAAGAGAAGCGATTACATTCTTCATTATGTGAATTTACAGGTGATATTTGTGTTGTTTGCTTACAGCTGTGAGGAAGGTGACAAGCAGCCCTCGACTGGGAACTGCAGCAATAACAACGAAAAGAGCGTCTCTTCACCTTGTCATAGCAATTCAAAGGATGAAGCTGCAAACACATTGGATGGATTTAGTGCAGTCAATAGTAGTATTGATGCAGAATGTTAACGTTAGCATTGCCTGCAAAAAATTTAAAAAATAAACAGCTGCACTTTTGCACAAGTAAACTTAATTAGCTGACAATAGGTTTTGTACCATTAGACTAACAATTTGAAGATTTCAGTAGGTGCTTGCTGTACACATGCTGTCTGCTGGTGTGAAAGTTTGAAGGGAGGCACAATTGTCTTTCAATTAATCTTATAGTATGTCTGCACTTAACTTTTCAGTGGTGCTCAATGCATCTGTCACTTGTCATCACAAAACTGAACAATGACATTTAAACTTGAATTTTAGGGGGCTTTTTATAATGCTATCTTCCTTACTATGATACCAAATAAAATGCCCATGCACCCATCGTTCATTCCTTTAAGGATGCTTTTGGACAATGAATGTGATCAATTTGAAGGTATAAGGAGTAGATGAGAAAAATGGATCTGGCACCTCTTCTACTGTTAGTTATCTTTCCTTGCATTTTTAATCAGAATTACTGAATTTGCTTGACTGCAATCTCTAAACTGCATTGTTTTCTATAAGAATTAAGAGTTAATTTACCTTATTGTACTATTCAAAATATATGAGCATTACATTAGTATCATAAATTAAATATATAACTAATGCTCATTGTATAAATTTATAAGCAAAAGTAAATAAATTAGAAAAAGTGAAAAATCAGAGTAACATAATTCTATATCCACAACACTTAGATTTCTAATTGCAGAATTACAGGATTTGAGTGTGGCGGGCCAATAAAGATGACAATGTTTGGATGAATTTATGTATGTTGTGACTTTGTTTGATTAAATTACATGTCAGTACTTCAGACAGATACTGCATATGATAAGTAATGCTGTGTACTGTACATAATTTAACAACAGTTTTCTTGCACACTTTGCATTTTATGCTGCATCACACTGTATGAATATACTTTTTGTAACATCATTCGGACCAACAACAAGTTAATAAAAAAATATTTTTCCCCTGCGTAATTTCTTCTTAGAATGTGCATTTTTAGTCCAGTTTCTTTTGTATCTTTCTAGTTGGCTTTATTTACAGAAGTGTTTTTCATCCACTAACTGGGTTGCGGTCTTTGGTTGCAGTGGGTCACCTAAGAGATTGACAGCAATATTTATTCCTGTATTTATTGACGATCATCTCAATAACTCTGCTTTCACATGTGCACCTCCCCTCCTTGTGTATCATCAATAAAATTAAAAGAGAAAAAAACTGTGTCGCGACACCATAAAGGTTGAGAAATATTGATTTATAGCATACTGCGCGATACAACAGAACTTAGAAATTTTCAAATTTCATCACTAGCAATGCTTATTATGTCTGTCAAGTTTAATATTACACATGTGTCACAACACTGTAACAGTATACAGTAAATATACAGGTACATTGCAGGCATTAAGAGACGGGTTCAAAACCTTCCCCCAAGTGGCAACTTTTCAAAGGTAAATTTACTCCTACCATGTTTTGTTCAGTAATTTGAGTTCATACTTCTAGCATAATAAAGCAATTGACAAACGGGAAATTTTAAGATACTGTTTTTAACATTTTAATTTTAAGTTCAAATGACAATAATAATAGCACATAATAATGTTATTTCACTTACTTAAAAACAACTTACAATGAGTAGATACGAGTATTCCAAAACCAAACATACCGAGTCGATGAGAACACATCAGTAAGTGAGGTGCTTGTTCTTGCTTTTCACCTCCTAATTTGGTGCCGCTGTTGAAAAAAAGAAGTCTCATATCATCTTTAGGAACTAATCAAGCTCTTTGCGACTTTTTTAAGCAAATGTACCCCGCCACTCCCCCGGTGTAAAGGAAATTTGCTTCCAGAGGGTAAACTTTCCCCTGATTGAGAACCCCTAAATTAAGGGGTCCCACTACAAGAACTAATGTAGTTTTTATATTTCAGCTTAATAGTACTGGTGTATTATGAATGACCTGTTAACATATTGTTGAGATAATATAGGTAAAAGTCAACTGAAAACTGAACTAGTCAAGGTACAGACCACTCGAAACTCATGTTCTCTTTGCTTGTTTCATTTTGAATCATTCTAATGATGCACTATAGGAGATATTTTCTAAGTGTATGCCAAGTTTGATGGTTTATGCTACCGATTTGAAGATTTGAATGGTTGTTCCTGTTACTGTATGTGGTGCTTCCATTTCTTGTTATCCAATACTGGACTGTTCATTGCAACTTGTCAATTACCTTAGGTTTTTGTTTCCTTTTTTAAAAACTAGCTAATAAATTTTGCCCATTTCACTGCTGTTTTGTGTGTTTTTTTTGATTTTGTGACTATTATTCATTAAGATAGTGTAAACCTCACAGTTTTATTAAACCTCAGTTTTATTTCCTAAGTTTTAGAAGAAGTGGATAAAATAGATAATGGGATTGTTGAGTTTTTCAACATATTTAAACAGGCAAACATTAGATATTCATGCAAACACTGCCTACAGAGTAAAGTAATATACTTGGGAAAAAAAATGCTTCTTTAATAATTTATTCAACAAAAATATCAATAGAAGTAATGGTATCCTGGGGAAAAAGTAAATACACTCTTGGCCTCAGAAGTTAGTGCTGCCTCCATTACCAGAAATTACTTCTTGTAGGTGATTTGCATCACTTGCCACCAGTCCCTGACATCAACTATGTGAAATTTTTGAACACTCTTCCATGAAAAATGTCCTTCAAGTGCAAGACTGTTTTTTTGGCCAAAACATTTTAATGGGATTCAAATCAGAGTCTTGATTATGTCAGTCCATAACCCTCCATTTCTTTTTGAGACATTCCTTGGTGAATTTGCTAGTGTGATTGAAATCAAATCTGGATCAACTTTAACGTTTGGACAGATGGGCCCACATTCTCCTCAAAAACACTTTTGATATGATGCAGAATTCACTGTTGACTACATGATTGCAAGCCGCTCAGGCTCTGAGGCAGCAAAACAATCTTAAGCTATCACATCTTCACCACCATGCTTTACAGATAGTATGAGGTTCTTCTCCTGAAATACTGTCTTCAGTTTGAGTCATATATGTCTACTGTTACTGTGGCCAAACACATTTAGTTTGAACTCCTTTGTCCAGAGCACACTGCTCCAGAAGGCCTAGTATTTTCTAGATGTTCAATGACAAACTGTAGTCTTGCTCTAATGTTCTCCTTACAAAACAAAGGCTTTTTGCTGGGACACGTTGCATGCAGGTCACATTTGTGCTATCTCCTTCTGATTGTTGATGCATGCACTTTGACAGCAGATTTTGCAAGACTTACCTTCAGATGCCACAGTGAAATTGTGGGGCTCTTTGAGACGTCTTTTAGTATGAAATGGTCAGTTCTTGGACTGAACTTTGTGGGCCAAACAGTCCTGGACAAAATAGAAGTTGTTTGAAATCTGGGCCCTTGTAGATGATTTTTCTTACAATAGAATGTTTGGTTTCAAATAATTTGGTGATCCTTTTAAATCCCTTGCCAGACTCATAGGAATTCACAACCTGCTTTCTGAGGGTCTTAGAGAACTCTTCTGATCTTGGCATGATGACACCAAAAACATGTTTAGAGCAAAGATTACATGTGTGTCTAGAAATTTTGCAGTTAAAATAGCTTCCACCTGCATACTTCCTAAGGAGGTTCTTATCATTGGCAGTACAATACAGTGATCCCTCACTATATATCACGCTCGACTTTCGCGGCTTCACTTCGTCACAGATTTTAAATGTAAGCATATCTAAATATAAATCATGGATTTTTCGCTGGTTTGCGGATTTCTGCGGACAATGGGTCTTTTAATTTATCGTACATGCTTGCTCAGTTTGTTTGCCCAGTTGATTTCATACAAGGGACGTCATTGGCGGAGGGCTGAGAAGCTACCCAATCAGACCACGTATTACGTATTAAATAAAACCCTTCAATAATATACCATATGCTTCCTGCACGGTGCTTCGCATTTTTAAAAGCCCAAACAGCACGTATTGATTTTTGATTGTTTGCTTTTCTCTGTCTCTCTCACTCTCTCTGACATTCTCTGCTCCTGACGGAGGGATGTGAGCAGAGGGGCTGTTCGCACACTGGCCTAGAGGATACAGACGATCCTCTGAAAAATGCTGAAAGACTACCTTCACATTGCTCCCGTCCTTGCAGTTGCTTTGTCCGGCGGTGTTTCGCATACTTAAAAGCCCGAACAGCCCTATTGATTTTTGATTGTTTGCTTTTCTCTCACTCTGTCTCTCTCTCTCTTTGACATTCTCTGCTCCTGACGCGCACTCCTTTGAAGAGGAAGATATGTTAGCATTCTTTTAATTGTGAGACGGAACTGTCATCTCTGTCTTGTCATAGAGCACAGTTTAAACTTTTGACTAGTGGGTGTTATTTCATGTCTAGAGGGCTCTAATAATGTTAAAAAAAAAAAACATATTTAGAAGGTCGTAAACAGGCTTCCTATGCTTTAACTGCGAAAATATTTGATTTATAAATAAAGAATCCTACTTTGCAGAAATTCATTTATCGTGGTAGAGTCTGGAATGGATTAACCACGATAAACGAGGGTTTACTGTATATGGATTGGAAGTGGTGATCAGCTTGGGGGTGTACTTACTTTTTCCATTTGACAAATCTTCATTTTTGTAAATTTGGATTATGAGAATACACCATGTCATCGGGTATATCACCTTTATCCATAGGCACTATCTGCATGAAGACCTAATGTTTGCCAGTTCAGATGTGTTGAAAAAGTCAACATGATTATAAGTCCATACACTAAGCTTCTGTGGACTTAGTTTCTCCTTCTAATTATGGCGTCAGCCTCCTATATAGAGTGCCTTGCAAAATTATTCAAGCACTTGACCTTATTTCTAATTGTATATCCTCCTCTTATCTATTTGTTCTTAAATCCATTCTAAGATGCCACAGCTTTAGTCAATCTTTCATCAACTGTGGTACTATGGTCCAGAGAAGATGACATTAGACAGTGCCCAACTTTCCGAGGGTGTTTTGACCCCAAACCGTGACACCCTCCGATTGGTGTATCATCACTGAACTACTGCCCAGGAGCTTCTGCCCTCCAGCCCCTCTCATCCCTTTTGTATTATAAGCCGATGGAGCCTCTTTCTGATGCCTCTCCAATTCAGCGAGCAGCTGTTTCTTTCCTTGATATCCCAGGATAGTGACACTGACAGCATTGACTTTGGAGGGAACCCTCTAAAGCTCACCTTGACAGGGAATAGCCACACTTGCCACGCTTTAGCCCTATAGTGGCTTTCCTGATGTGGGCTTCATTGCACCTATCCTCAGGAGGGACAATCAGTATGATCAGGATGACCTTCCGCACCTACTCAGACCAAATGACAATATCAGGTCTTAAGGGTATTAGGACACTTGATGGAAACTTACAGCATCCTTGCCAGGTCTACACTCATCTGTCACCCTTGTGCCTTCAGAAAAATTATGGTTTTTTGTCTTCTTTGTGGAAGATGACCTCTCCACACCCTAATGAACTGAACAGATGGGGCTGGTGTCCTATGCGTTTGCTGAGGCTTCCATCTCACCTGCTTCACAAAAAAGCCAGCTAATGAACTCACTCACACGAGTCCAACAGATGTATGGCAAGGAGACATGGCAGTTTAAAATACGTATGGTCCTGTGGAATGGTAATCTGTCAGAAATGATGAATGAAATGGACAAGCAAAGCACAAGCCCGTCCTCTTTCATCTTACTCATTCTTACTGTGTCTATACCATTTGGTGTTAAATATATTTTCTATAGATGGCTTTAACATAGCTCTCTAAATGCCTGGCAGAACATGGAGATCATTTGGAAAAATACTTAAAAGATTTCTCAGCATTGATGTTTGTTTTTGGCACACTTGTACTGTACATGTTCACATTTCACAAAATATCATGTACTCCTGAATGAGCCGACTCTATTGACAACAGAATCTAGGCATTGGAAACAGAACCAAAATTAGTATTAGTCGGCATAGATATTTGTTCCTAAGCCAAAGTACACTTCAAATGAGCCAGGCATTACAAGTTTCTGTCTGGCTTTAATACTCCACTTGGCCTCTACTAAATATTAAGATGCACTGGAAAAAAAAATGAAAAAAGCAAAATTTTCAGACAGTGATGATGCTTTGAAATACAACCAGCAACATTAAGATTATATTCACTAATACTTTAAACACAGTTTTCATTGGTCAGAGCCATGAGGATAGTTAAGCAACATGAGTTTTGAATCACCAAATGCCTCAGCAGCATGACTTTGGAAACAAATATGACTGTGGGGAAGCTTCTCACTAATGCCTCTCCGCTTAGAGCTGAAATGAGACCCAAGCAGTCGAAGGTGGCAGACCTGACTGTGTGCATTCAACATGGTGAACTGGCAACTGCTGGAATGTTGCATTGAAATGACTTCCTGGCAACTCTAATACCACTGGTGTGCCCTTTAGGTTAATTACTTTCCCCACACCTAAGTTTAAATCTTTTAATCATTTAGTAGTATAACTCTAGTAAACCTCATTACACATTTGTCTCATTTTATACAATATTAAAAAGTATGCTTAAAAATACAAATAACTACCCTGGAAGTTTAAGGGTCATGTCCCTTTTTCAAACCAGGCATCCAAATCAGGTTTTTTAATATGTAAATCAAATAACTATATTTGATTATTTATCAAACAACCTGTTAAAATGTCATAAAGGGTTTAGATTAGGGTAAACACCTTTCTTTTAACTGGTACCTTGCCAAACAAAATAATAAATTCACAGCACCACTAGGTGGCACACATGGCCAAAAAACCTGAAAAGGACACAATATAAAATGAACATTCTACAGTGATATTCAAAGCCTTCATTTTAATAGGAAAGGCAAGATACTGTAGATAAAGCTGTTATACTTTACTGTTATTTTTTAACTATGTTATTCTAGAAAGCACACCATCCTGATCATATAGATAGATAGATAGATAGATAGATAGATAGATAGATAGATAGATAGATAGATAGATAAAACTTTGTTTCCAGAAAGTTGGCATTTTACAGAAGCTCTTTAAATAAATAAATCATAAACTGACAGATAAATAAATATCTATAGACACACATTATGGTGTGAACACACACTATTAAAGGTCGACCATAGTTGTACATTTCCCAATTTAGCACTGACCTGTAAAATGTTCATGTGGGGGTGGTATGGGTGGCTGGAGTGCTATGTTCAGAGGTCAAGAAAATGAAAAATAAAGAAATTTTGTACTCTAATCAGCATGGATTCTTAACAAATAATTGTAGTATTTTTAATTTCTTTTACACCTTTTATGATCAATTTCACAAAATAAAAGAGCATATGAAATTATGAAACTTATAATATGATGCAGAATACTGATGAAAGGTAGCAGAGCCATTTAACTACATTCAGTGGTTTAAAAAATAAAGATAAATAAAAATTGTGCTAGTACAGTGAGATATGACATGAGCCCGAATACATAAACTAGGAGAGCACTGAATTATTTATTTTGTATCTAGCACAATTAAAATATTAATCCTTATTATGTGTACATTTTAGAGCATTATTTTTTCTAATACTAAGGGCATTCCTAAACTAAAGAATATATCTTACTCTACCAAAAAATGATTCTCTTCAGTGAACAAAGAAGGCTAGATGGAGAGCCAAAAACAAAGAAGGCTAGATGGAGAGCCAAAGTACATCTTCCAAATTATAAAAGAAATCAATAAAGTTTTTCCAGTGAAATGCTTTTAGACAAATAAAAATTAAGTACTAGAGAACTATTTTGTAAATTAAATGTATGCGCAAAAAAGGAAAAATTCAGGAACAACTTCTTCACACAAAATATTTTGATAATCTGGAAAGAAATACTTTTCTGAAGTCATACAGGTGAAGTATAAGTCTTGGCAACTAATAAAAAGTGCTGAGGTGATATCCTGAGTGAACTTTTTCATAAGCTATCTAACAAAAGCATAATGGCCAAAACTGTCTCATTTGTCTAACTTCTTACATTGCAAATTGATGGTGTAATGTATCAAACATGAGAAGAACCACAACCATTGTGTGTGAAATACTGCATGATCTCAATAAACTGCCAGTACAGATACTGAGATTACAGTAAAAAATACAGGAAATGTCAAAGAGCTACAAGTCGGATTCACTTGCGACTCTAAATTGATATTTTTGTACTGCCGTTGACTGGAAGGCTGTCCAGGATTGTTTCCTACCTTGTTCTGAATGCTGCTTTTGGTAAGGCATGACGGTGACAGCATCATACTATTAGGGTCACAGACAGGGAGACTGGTCAGAATTAAGGGAAGGATGAATGCAGCCAAACGGAGAGAGGTCCTCAGAGAAAACCTGCTCCAGAGTGCACATGACCTCAGACTGGGGATTCGGCTCACCTTTCACCAGGACAATGACACAAACCATACAGTCAATATGACATTGGAGTGGCTTTGGCACAAGTCTCTGACTGTCCTTTATTGACTTGGTCAATGTACAGACTTAAGTAGAGAACATCTGTGGATAGACCGAAAGATGGCAGTTTACAGAAGCTTCCCATCCAGTCTAACTGGGCTTGAGAAGATCTGCTAGGAACAATAGGATGGACCGCTCAAATCCAGGTGTACTAAGCGTATGGAGGCTTACTCAAGAAGACTCAAAGCTATAATTGTTGCCAAAGGGGCTTCAACAAAGTCCTGAATTTAGGCTCTGAATACTTATACAAATGAGTGATTTCAGTATCTGATTTTAAATACATCTGTAAGCTTTTCAGAAAAAAAGTTTTAATTCTGTCATTATGGGTTATTGAATGTGGAGAGAAGAGCAAAAAGAAAAAGAAATCATACTGAAAACTCTGAGCTTGTTACAATACAATAAACACTTTTTATGTGTTTTATTCTATTTGTTAAAATACCATGACTCGTGTGTAAATGAACGGACCATGCAGGTTTCATACACTAATAGATCATATAGTCAAACGCATTAAAGGCGAATTACCAACTGTACCCCGCTCACTTAATTTCTTCAAACGTGACAACCGAATGTAATGGTGTGTCAACGGTCCAATACTTGTGTTTCAAAGTGTTTCACAGCATGATGATGGCTTCGTCTTCTAAGGAAAACGTGTTTACGATTTGAAAAACTGGAACATCTTGGGCACCATACGTGAGTTTTTGCTTCACATCAATTTTTGTTGAGTTTGGCGTAACCTAGCAGCGAAAGAAATGTACAGACCATTTAAAACTGGGTCATAAACGTCGTTTTTCTCTGCACCCCTGTTAGGAAGATATCTGTGCCCCGTACCCCCACAATATATAGCGTATCACGAAGTACACAGTTGAAGCCGGTGCTATCTGCTAATGTATTATTTAACAGAGGTCAAATTAAAAATACAATTCTGGGCATCTATAACTTTTTGTTGTGGATGACCGTCTGTGAAAAAATATTTTAAGTACAGTTGTGCTTGAAAGTTTGTGAACACTTTAGAATTTTCTATATTTCTGCATAAATATGACCTAAAACATCATCAGATTTTCAATCATGTCCTAAAAGTAGATAAAGAGAAACCAGTTAAACAAATGAGACAAAAATGTTATACTTGGTCATTTATTTATTGAGGAAAATGATAGAATATTACATATTTGTGAGTGTCAAAAGTATATGAACCTCTAGGATTAGCAGTTAGTTTGAAGGTGAAATTAGAGTCAGGTGTTTTCAATCAATGGGATGACAATCAGGTGTGAGTGGGCACCCTGTGTTATTTAAAGAACAGGGATCTATCAAAGTCTGCTCTTCACAACACATGTTTGTGGAAGTGTATCATGGCACAAACAAAGGAGATTTCTGAGGACCTCGGAAAAAGAGTTGTTGATACTCATCAGGCTGGAAAAGGTTACAAAACCATCTCTAAAGAGTTTGTACTCCACCAATTCACAGTCAGACAGATTGTGTAGAAATGGAGGAAATTCAAGACCATTGTTACCCTCCCCAAGAGTGGCCGACCAACAAAGATCACTCCAAGAGCAAGGCGAGTAATAGTCGGTGAGGTCACACAGGACCCGAGGGTAACTTCTAAGAAACTGAAGGCCTCTCTCACATTGGCTAATGTTCATGTTCATGAGTCCACCATCAGGAGAACACTGAACAACAATGGTGTGCATGACAGGGTTGCAAGGAGAAAGCCACTGCTCTCCAAAAAAAAATTGCTGTTTGTTTGCAGTTTGCTAAAGATCACGTGGACAAACCAGAAGGCTATTGGAAGAATGTTTTGTGGACGGATGAGACCAAAATAGAACTTCTTGGTTTAAATGAAAAGCGTTATGTTTGGAGAAAGGAAAACCCTGCATTCCAGCATAAGTACCTTATCCCATCTATGAAACATGGTGGTGGTAGTATCATGGTTTGGGCCTGTTTTGCTGCATCTGGGCCAGGACAGCTAGCCTTCATCGATGGAACTATAATTCTAAAGGAAAATGTCAGGACATCTTTCCATGAACTGAATCTCAAGAGAAGGTGGGTCATGCAGCAAGACAATGACCCTAAGCACACAAGTCGTTCTACCAAAGAATGGTTAAAGAAGAATAAAGCTAATGTTTTGGAATGGCCAAATCAAAGTCCTGACCTTAATCCAATCGAAATGTTGTGGAAGAATTTGAAGCGAGCAGTTAATGTGAGGAAACCCACCAACATCCCAAAGATGAAGCTGTTCTGTACGGAGGAATGGGCTAAAATTCCTCCAAGCCGGTATGCAGGAATGATCAAAAGTTACCGGAAAAGTTTAGTTCAAGTTATTGCTTCAAAGGGGGGTCACACCAGATACTGGAAGGAAAGATTCACATACTTTTGCAACTCACAAATACATAATATTCGATCGTTTTCCTTAATAAATAAATGACCAAGTATAATATTTTTGTCTCATTTGTTTAACTGGTTTCTCTTTATCTACTTTTAGGACTTGAGTGAAAATCTGATGATGTTTTAGGTCATATTTATGCAGAAATATAGAAAACTCTAAAGGGTTCACTTTCAACTTTCAAGCAAAACTGTAGGTAGTCAGTTTTTGGGGGTCATCATCAACGTGAGAGGACACAAAGGTGTGCAGAACTAACGTCACGACATTTTTTATAAATAATTTGTCTAACATCCCAAATAAAGACTCCAAAATCGTGTCAGTTGACTGTTTCTTTACAAATGCCAAGTAAAAATATTTGAAAAGGCTGCAACTTGAAACGAAAGCAAGATTGTAACAATGAGAGTGGCTGCACTCGCTTCCTGGGATGAATACGCATTCTATGAAAACACCTTTATGTGCTCAGTCTGAAACGAAAACTGCAGTACTAACAAACGAGGCAAATAAACTAAGCTGCTATTCACACAAGTGGCATTTTTTTTCGGCCATCAATAAAGTACTCACTTCTGTATTTTAGGCGCCACAATTTGAACGCTTCGTCTATCTCAAGACTAAACTTACTGTCTGTCAGTTAAGTGTAAATAAAGTTATGCTATTGTAGCCAACTCGGACTAAACCAACTACGTGGCCACTTACACATTCCGCAGGGTAAGGAGAAAACCAATTTTAAAACATGTTGCTTTTTAAATTAATCTTTACAAAAAAATATAATGTATGTAATTTTTCTGTTCCAAGATATACATTGCGAGGGAAAATTATATTAATTTTACCAACCCCCTTATTTTTCTGCCGGTCGTTCGATCCACACTTTCCGGCATCATGGCGTCTCAATATTACCAAGAGATGCAAGAAATCTTCAGAAATTACAGCAAAAGCCGCGAGTTTCCTGCTCACACAGCAAAGGTGCATTCAGTCGCATGGAGTTGCGACGGGAAGAGACTGGCGTCAGGTTCCTTCGATAAAACCGCCAGCGTATTTGTATTGGAAAAAGACCGGCTGGTAAGAGTTATTAATGGGAAAGACGAGTCCGTTCATTCATTTACTCTGCCGTAGAGTGCTTAATCGGCGATGTCCGAGTGAATAGCGGTCAAGTGTGTACACACTGCAGATAGATCAGTGCCATTATATATTTATCTGATGGGAGCCCGGGTTCGGTTAGCGTTTTATGTTTTAACCTTCGCAAAGCTGTCATTTATTTTATATTCACATGTAACAGTTCACTTCTTTTACAGATTTAAGTCCACCTAAAATAAATGCTAAATTATTGCTACTCAATTCTAGTAAATAGTGGACAGAATTTAAAAGGGCTGCCTAAACTGAAGAGGCACTTTTTTAATTCAAAGCAGTGTTGCCAACCAAATCAACCAGCACATGTCCTTTTCAAACCAGAAATGATGATCAGTACCGAGTTTGGACCCGATTCAGAAACGATGCCCAATTCTAGCAGCTTAGACAGGTATGATCCTGCGTGCAAATGTAGACAATGCAGTCCTATGTATGCATCCCCCATTTTGATCTGGAACATTTACCTAGAGTGGGGTTGGAGACCACAAGAAAAACCCAAATAGTAAATGCTTTTCAGGTTAACCAAGATAGATAGGTAATAATTTTATTTGTCCACAAGGGGAAATTAACATTTTTTAGATGCTCAGGAAAAATAAAGCAAATCACAATCTCCCAAACACACACGTGAACTTCTGATTTGCATAATCATAGCAAGCAAGCACACTTGTTCCTATTTGCTAAATGATAGCCCACAATTTACTTTTATTAGCTGCAATAATTGGTAACTTATTCCTTGTGTCTATATTGGTTCATGAGAAGAGAAAGTAACAAGTGTTTGTTTAAAATTATAACCATTGGCTGCATGCACCCCTGTATTCTTGCTGAAGAGCTAACTTAAGTAACAGCTTGCACCTACCCAGCTTGTTTCTTAATAATTTTGAAAAGGTTATCTGTTTGTTTAAGATAAAAACCATAAAGTCTTTTCTCATAGCTGTTAACCTTTAGTTCTGGAAGCAGGCTTTTCAGTGTCCACTGGACCTTCTCTTCTGTGATTATGCTTGCATCCTTGTTACATGAAGACCAGCGTAACACATGCTATTTTTGTATGCTATGAGGCATCAAAAGTGTGTTGTATCTTAAGGAAAACCTCTGCCATTCTAGTAGCATTCTTAATTGTTTTCCTAAGCTGGATGTGGTCTTTGTTGAGTCCTAGAACTTGAGTCTTTTACAAAAGGTGTGGTTTCGTATTTTAGCCCCCAATCGTATCATGTAATTATTGTGGGGAAAAAAACGATCAAACTTGAGTCAGGCAGTCCACAATCTTTGTAGCAAGCTTGGTTACATTTTGTAACTCTTTGATCCATCTGCTTTGACAGTTTTCAATACTATCAGTTTTAATTGATCAAGTTATTTTACAGTGCGGTGGGTTGGCACCCTGCCCGGGATTGGTTCCTGCCTTGTGCCCTGTGCTGGCTGGGATTGGCTCCAGCAGACCCCTGTGACCCTGTAGTTAGGATTCAGCGGGTTGGAAAATGGATGGATGGAAGTTATTTTACAGGTCTAATCAAAGATACACCCTGTAGACTTGCAAACAAACTCAATTTTTGCTCATGCAGTACATTCTTTGTAAATAAATTGATCAAAAGGTTACACTGACATTTTGCTTGAGGGGTCCTTGTGCAGGACCTGTTGTGGTTACGTTTGCAATGTGGGATTGACAAGTTTATAGTTTTAAAATGCCCCTCTGGTCCTTTTTATTCTTTACTCTCTATATTTCTCAAGGCTACTTCTGTAGCCTGATCCATGGGCAGGACTGTGGAGACTTAACAGGTTTTCCTTTGAAAATGGCTTTGAGAGATTGACCACTTGGATCAGTACACCTTACATTAGGTGACAGAGTGCCACAAAGGTAATCCATCAGACAGCAGTAGAAAGATCTTTAGCTTTATCTGTGTCCTGATTGTTGGTGGAAGACCTATGTTCTAACACATCTCTGTGGCCTTTTCAGTGATTGGAAAATGAAAAGTGAATGGAAAGTCATTGTACTTTGAATTGATGATCATTCTATGGTGTGTGGCTGACTTAAAGTCAGCGCTAGTTCTTCTGTGTTTCATGAAGCTTATTGCTTCTAACAGCAGACGTGCTGGAAAAAACACAAAACAAAACTTGCTCTGAAGTCTTCACTGAATGTGTTTAGTCAGTTAGTGAGCTGTACAGTGCACTGCAATTAAGTTTGAATTGAATGCTTGCCTGCATTTTTGAACACCTCCCTGGGAGCAACCTGTCATAACAGCAGTTCCATCTGTTCAAACTGCTACTCTGTTGCTTTGCATTTATTTATTTTTTCTTCTTGAACATCCATGCCCTTACATTCACAATCTCGGAGTTTCTGCTTGTTTTTTTCCATACCCTACATTAGTAATAAGCCACTTAATGAATCAACAGATATTGGGAACAGCACTTATTAAGGAAGCAACATGTGTTGTCTTTAAAACCACTTTCTAAATCTTCTAGGAATTGCTTGGTGCATTTCTGACAAAGCCTTTATGATTCATGTAGTCTCCATATGTTACTTTATCCGTTTTAAGCTTTTTTCAAAAAAAAGCACATTCTGTTTTCGACAAAAACCTCTGAAGTTCAATGAAATATATATTTGACATTTCTATCTGTGTAACAATATATGCAGTTTGTTTCTTCATCACCTTGTGTGTGAGCAACTTTGATAGCAGTAGCCTTTTCTTTCTTAGCCTGTTCTGCCTTTCCCTTTGTTTTAAATGCTGCGGTATGTGTAACAGTATCTGAGTGCTTGATTAACATAAATGTGAATTAATGTACATTTACATTTGAACCTTGTACTGCTATACTTGCTGCAAAACTGAACAACTCATTTCTCCATTTTTCATTTCAAGCCATGGATATGCCTTTAATTAATTCTCCTGCAAGTTACCATTGTGCATTTTTAATTGTGTATTTTATATTTGTATCATTCAAAGTAATTTGATTTTTCAAAAGCAGGCATTATTTTCTGTGCAGATCCTCATATTTCTTTATTTCATACCACCGGTCCAATTTTGTATTAAATTGTTTGCTATCAATCAATTGTATACTTCTATTAGCAAAATGACAAATGAGTGTCTTATACTGTCAGAACATAATCACAGGTTACTGCATATGCACAGTGCCAGGCGCTGGGAATATTCTTTTAAACCGTGACTGAGTGTGTAAGAATAGGTCCGATTAATCCAAGAAAATTGATCCAACGTGTTCATTCAGTCTGTGAATTGTAATTGCTGTTCAATTTCAGGCCATGGTCAGAAACCAAGTAGCAATTATCATTGGTCCGATCAAATGGAGCAAAACTAAAAACATTCAGTAAACAGTCCTAAGTCATTTGCCTAAAATGTTTTGTGTGTTCCAAGATTTTAATTTTGTGCTGTTTATAGCCTCCATTTTCAGTAAAACTCACAAGTTCCTAAAGTGGAAATCATACCTAAATTTGATGTCATATACCAAATGTGCTTGCGTCCTTGTAAACCGATGAAATGGACAGTTAAAGCCAGGGTCACTAATACACGAAGATAACAACACCTATTAAAGAATGAAATTTTAAGTAACAAATTTCCCACAGTTAAAAATTGCCTCTACAAAAATGTTAAATATGACAGAAAGAAGTACTTAACAATAAATAATGTGTGGAAAATTAATTACATTTATACAAATGTGGGATATCCACACTACGAAGCTAAAATTCAGACCCTTTAAGATATAAAACTTTAATTTATAGATAGATAGATGCAAGTTAGGCACATAAAGTCAAGTCAAACAATATTGTAGACCCTATAGGAAAATCGAGTACAGTCACATGTTCCTAGATTTCCCCTTACATTGCCCCCAAGATGTATTTTACAAAGATCACAGCTTTCCAAAGGAGATCCTCACATGAGAACATACTGTGCATGTGGACAGACTGATGGTATGGGAGCCTCCCTCTAACTCTTTCTCTCAGCACAGTAGGTGAGGTGGGCAGAAAGAGCATGTGAGGTGCATGTCTTGCCCTTTCTTATCTTGCTGTACTGGGTATTGAGTCTGAAAGAGTGAGTATATGGGAGGCATGTGTTTCCCTGTGTTTTGTATCACTGCATGCAAAGGTGAGCAATATAATGAGGATA
This sequence comes from Polypterus senegalus, assembly GCF_016835505.1. NCBI lineage: Eukaryota > Metazoa > Chordata > Cladistia > Polypteriformes > Polypteridae > Polypterus > Polypterus senegalus. The sequence continues at coordinate 63,518,480 of NC_053166.1, forward strand.
TGGGAAAGAGTGTGCCTTGCTCTTTTCTATGGTTCTGTGAATGGGACAGAGCATGATTATGGGAGTTGTATGTTGTTCTCTGACCATAGCGTGCAGTGGTGTTTGTTAGAAATCAAGAGTATATGATGCTAATATCTCTCACTATTTTGTGTCACTTCACAGCAGGCCAAATTAAATGGCTAATGGATATGGGGGCACACTTCGCTGTTTTCTGCTACTGCATACTATAGTGAGATAGAGTGTGGGAAAACATCATTGGACCAAATAAGGAGAAATGCCATCCACTGTGTACTGAATGACTTAATTTATTTCTTTTATGTTCTGTCGCTAGTTTGCATAATGATCAATTTTTGTAAGATATTGTTCTATAGTTCTTTTTGAAACAGGGGAACGATTTAAATTGGTCTAATGTAATGTGGAGGACTGCCGGCTTCCCATGCCGGTCCTCACCCCCAGGCCACCAGGAGGAGCTCTCCCGACAGCAGGATCGTGCCCCGAGGTCCAGCAGGGACTTATGGACTTTGTAGTGTTTATACACAGCCCTGCTCGATACCTTGGGGACCACCAGGAGTCGATGTGGGGGGGCTTATGGGCTCTGTGGTGCCGTACAACCTGGGAGTGCGTCACGGTCACATGACGGGAAGAAATGTCGAGCACCCGGGTTGAAGTGGTGGATTGATTGCCCTGACCCGGAAGGAATAAGGAACTGTGGACTGCTGGGACAGGAACACCTCCAGGTCAGGGGCTATAAATTGACAAAGGCTCAGTCCAGACGCGGAGCTGAGCTGGGAGGTAGAGGAGCAAGTGTCTGGGCGAGGAGGAGAGTATTGTGTTTATTGGGATTGTGAATTACTTGTTTATGAGTAGTGTGGAGGGTGCTTGGTGCACATTTGTGTTAAAAGAAAATAAAAGGTCTTGGACTTTTACCTGGTGTTTGGAGTCATCCCTGAGGGTTCAAGGGAGCACTAGCGCCCCCTACTGCCACAGTAAGTAGAAATGATGCCGCATGACTGATTCAGATGTGTTTTATGCATTACCTTACAGCAGTAATGTAATTTTGAATGTTTTGGTAGTACAGTGAACCCTCGTTTATCACGGTTAATCCGTTCCAGACTCTACCGTGATAAATGAATTTTCGCGAAGTAGGATTCTTTATTTATAAATCGAATATTTTGGCAGAGTATAGAAAACCTGTTTACGACCTTCTAAATACATTTTTTAACATTATTAGAGCCCTCTAGACATGAAATAGCACCCTTTAGTCACCATTACACTCGTATTACCCAATATATTAGACAAAATAAGAGAAAATAAGACATATTAGACGTTACAAATATCATATTATTAGGCACTCGCCTTTTAAGGCGACCAACTTTTATCCTCAATTTTTGTGCGCTCCATGTGTACATCAGGCATGTAAGTGTAGGGAATGAGAACATCAAAGTGCCCATTCATAACATCTCCCGAAAGCTTTTTTATCCCCTCAAGTGCCTGTCCAAAGTCGTACAATGTCAGCCCGAATCTGTACCGCTAAAGACGGAGTTTCATGCACTAAATAAGCTGTAGATGAGAATAAGCAAGCACCATCTCCCCTGATATTTACTACGCGGTGAGGCATTTGTACTCCATCAGCATTATTTCCAGAGACATAATTTTGTCTATTTTTCCAGCGCATCGCGCACAAAAGCAAGGGAATGATGAGAGCACCAGAACTCTGCTCACATTGCGTCGCTTCGTACCTCAAGCCACAAGTAGTAAGTCTGTAATAAGCGGAATACCGCTACACTTTGCACTCATGGGATGGAAGAACAATCCCGAATGCTTTTATATAGTAGATTATTGTACTGTACATTTAATTACATACAACCACTAACCTATGAAGGCACAACCTCAGTAGGAGAGTCTTCAGAGGTGGTGCAGTATCTTCAGCAGTTGCGTTGTCTTCAGTGAAGAAGTACTAGGAGTAGGCAGTGGGTGTCTGGGTGTGCGGCTGAAGAACATCTTGATAGGCAGTTGCTGGCACTGTCTTTTCATATGCGTGAGGAGGCTTTTGTAGGGTGCCATCTTTAATCATATCCAAGAGTTTCACCTTCTCCTGGATAGTAAGCATCTTCCTCCAGCGCTTAGTTTTATTGTCAGAAGGCTTAGAAAAAGCAGCACGTTTAGGAGCCATCGTAGGGCTTAGATAAAAGTTCTCAGAAAGCGTATGCGTAGAGCAAGCGTGTATGAGAAAAAAATCGCGATAGAGTGAAGCCGCGAAAGTCGAAGCGTGATATTGCGAGGGATCACTGTACATGCACTTGGAAGGTTTAGTGGCTTTTAAAAATGCACCATCAGCAAATGTTTTCAAGACATTCATTTTCAGTTAGTTATTGTTTCAAAAGGTAAAGCATACAGTATGTGGACTGCACTTTGGGGCAAGTTTTTTTTTTTGCAGTTAGAGGAAATGGATAATTTAAATATTGTCACAATATGTGTTTTAATATTAATCTCTTTAGTGCTCTTTATAATTCAAAATGTATATTAAAAAAATCAAGTTACTTTTAATACTGTTTTTTTTTTTAGGTCAAAGAAGATACATACCGTGGCCATGGAGATAGTGTGGATCAGCTGTGTTGGCATCCAAGCAACCCAGACCTCTTTGTTACAGCATCTGGAGACAAGACAATTCGCATCTGGGATGTTCGGACTATAAAATGTGTAACAGCAATTAATACTAAAGGTACATAATTATATAAAAATTAAGTCCTACATGCTTTTTTTTCTGAGAAATAGAAAAGTGATCTGTCTTTCTACCTGTCTATGAGATGCATTCAGAAAGAAAAGTAAACTGCATACTGTGTCAGTGCAGGTAGCCATTAGATGGTATATACAGGTCAAAAACAAGTACCACAGTTCAAACATTTATTCTATAAGATAAAATAAATGTAATTGCGACACAAGAAAGGGTATATAAGATAGATTTTTTTCCAGTGTGTTTTAAAAGTGATGTGTTCAAGGTGGTGGCCATCATTAGAGATACACTCTTTGGAGGATTTCTAAACGCTTGTGTGACTCGTTCGGCCATTTCAAGGGGAATAGTGTTGATTTTGTGGTGAATAGCATCCTTGAGGGCTGCAAGGTTTTGAGGTCGGTGTGTGCATACCTTTGACTTGAGATAGCCCACAAGAAGAAATCACATGGAGCAAGATCAGGTGAATGAGGAGGCCACCTGACATCGCTGCGCAGGGAGATCAGCTTCCCCAGGAACATCTCCCACACAACTTGCATAGATCTCCGCGCTGTATGAGCTGTTGCTCCATCCTGTTGAAGCCAGGCATCCACCACATCCATATATTCCAGTTGGGGCCACAAAAAGTTCTGTAGCATTTCAATGTATCGTTCTGAAATGACGCACCAAGCTGTAACATGCTCAATGTCTAGGTGTCTCTGATGAAGTTCACGAGGCTTGGTTTCAGCTGAATATTGAACGTTTTGCTTATTTACGCAACCATTCAAATGGCAATGTGCCTTGTCGCTGCACATAATGATGGCATCTCAATGAACGGTTTGCAGAATGTTCGTGCGCAATTCTCTACGGCTCTCCCAGTCTCTCTCGGTGAGTTCCTGCCCTACCATCATTTTGTTTGGATGGAAATTAAGGTCCTCATGCAAAATCCTCCTCAAAGACGTGTTGGAATGCCTAAGGCAGAAGCATGGTTGTGCGCTGAATGTCTAGGAGACTGCAATTTTGATGCCTTTACAGTGTGTATGTTTTCAGGCATTCGTAGAGTCCAAGGATGGCGTAGAGATTTTCTGCTGAAATGCATTCAGATGACGCATTGTATAGTGATGATAGAGTCGTCGTTTTTGAAGAATGCTTCAACAGCGAAAGCACGGTGCACACCGGACCAAGGCATGTTCCCAACTGAAAACTACAAGTGATTGCCTATCAAAGGACCCCCAAACCAACCCACTCGGCTGCCTCTACCTCACGCAATGACCTTGAGAAATGTGGTAGTTAATTTTGGCTCAACCTGTATTAACCAAACAGTCATTTAATGCATTGCATAACACTAAAATGTTCAACAAGATTTGTAAGAGCATTGTTAGTGTCTACTATTGTAATGTAGGAAGGTTACATTACACATAGGACACTAGAAAAACATTGGGTTAAGTCACCTACTAAGCACTGGCTTAGTAAAATCTTTACTAATACTTCTAACATTCTACAAAAATATGCAAATAAAATAGTGTTATCAACACTAACTCCTTTTATGTGCTTAATATATCAGTGTGGGTCTTGCTGACTTTCACCAAGACCTCTCAGTGTTCATCCACTGCTCTATATTTGATCTAGACTTACTGCTCCATCTCTGTTTATACTGCTCAATGCACATCACTGGAAGGTGCACTTTTTACAGTTAAGAATGAATTAATACAGACCTGTTCCATTTCCAGCTCATGAGCACATTAAAGTTGTTCCATTTTAAAAAAAAAAAAGGTTAATACCTGGTACCTAAGTAGCTGTACTTGACGTTAGACCCACCATAGAAGCAAAATGTACTGGATAATGAAGATAGTTATGTGCTCTTTTTGTTATAGACAAAAATGTGCTGCCTGAGGGAGCCAGTGCTGTACAGTGGCTTAAGTATAGCGAGTTCAGGCACAATCTCGCTCCTTCAAACTCCCATTCTGTTTTAGTACATAAAACATGAGACATCACATAGATCTTCGGTTTGTGAGGTCCAAAACACCCACATTCCTTATTCCTCCTTGCTGCATTATATGCATTGTACTTCAGGATAAGCAAGCATTCATTGGTTGTCAGCTCCCTTGTACACAGAGCCTATGCCTGCGACTAAAGACAAAATGAAACCTTTTTTTAGCATGAGTCACTGGGCATTTCACATTATGTGATTGGCTGTGTTGAGATTATATGAAAGTAGGGGCTAAAACTGGAAAAAATCTGGAAAAATTGTAGAATGTGATGGTTTTAATACAAGTTCTTAATCTTTGACAAATAGTCTTTAGAACACAGAAAATTCTCATTCATGTAATAAAGAAATAATTCTGAGAATCACTATGAATTTTTAAATAGTAAAATTATGTATAGTTATAAGTAATGCTTAGATAAAGCAATTTCTCTTGTGGGTTGTTTTATTCTTTTGTGAGTTTAGGATATTCCTTTATGTTTCAAATGAAGACTGAAAGAATTGCTTTAATCAGTACTCCATACCAAACAAATACTAGGTGCTTTTAATTATACAGATCACCAATTCTTTCATGTCCATTTACATTCATTTAAATCCTGGCGCATTTATGGCTTTGAATTTTGTTTATTTTATTCCATCTATTTATTTATTTCACACTGACAATTTTCAAAGTAAATGGGGGTCTTTAAGTGAGAGATCATGAGCACACAGCACCACATAGTAAAAGTGGCAATCTCCTGCTGCTTATCTGAAGTCTGCTTCTCAAAATTAACTAACAGCCAGTTACATGTTCTTAATATTACCATCCTGCTCTGACTTGTCTGGATGACAACCTGAATAGTATGCCATCCTGAAGTCATCAAACTGACTTGCAATAAGCCTTTTTTTGTATTGGATGTACAATTATATATTCCTCATCTTTTGGAGGAATGTATCGGCCAGAAATATGTATAATATTTTTCTAATTATAGTCTATTCATCAGTCAACCTTTCACAGTAATTGGAGGGATAAAAGGATAATTATTTTGACATTATTAGATAAATCTTTGGTTGCCAGTGTTCTCCTATTCTACCAGCTGTAACCCATCTGTTGTATGTATCTTTCATGTGCCATTATTGGCAGGTTTCAATGGCATAGTTTACTGTTTCAAGAAGAAAGAGTCAAAAGTACCGGTTGGAGTACACGCATTAAAGAAGAGTGCCTTTTTTGCATTAGAATAGGTTTTCATATTTTTTCTTGATTGTATTTATTATAAATTTTTTTTAATTCTACAAATGTTAAAGCAAAAATTCATTTGAATGAAATAATTCCTTACTAAATGTTTCATTTCTTAGGTGAGAATATTAATATTTGCTGGAGCCCTGACGGGCAGACAATTGCTGTGGGGAATAAGGATGACGTTGTCACATTTATTGATGCAAAGACTCATCGATCAAGAGCTGATGAGCAGTTTAAGTTTGAAGTGAATGAGATCTCTTGGAATAACGATAATGACATGTTTTTCCTAACCAATGGAAATGGCTGTATTAATATCCTGAGGTAATAGCTGTTTTTTAAATTTTTTACATTGTTTTACCCTTACATAAAGCTTGCTAAGCAAAATTATTTTCTTAAATTTAACAAATTTTGAGTCTGCACACAAAACAAAGTTGTAAAATGCAATTTTAAAGAGAAAAAAGTTAAATGTTTCTACACAAAAACAGAGAATGTGTGCCTGTGTTATCAGCAAAGCCTTGTCTTGAAATGTATTTATTACAGCAGTTTTCATTTGAAATAATCGATTTTTAACAGTAGTAATAATCAAATGCCATTTCAGCTATCCAGAATTAAAGCCTATCCAGTCAATCAATGCCCATCCCTCCAACTGCATCTGCATCAGATTTGATCCTATGGGAAAATACTTTGCAACTGGCAGTGCTGATGCCCTAGTTAGCCTTTGGGATGTTGAAGAGTTGGTGTGTGTTCGCTGCTTCTCAAGGTGAGGCTGAACCTGCTATCACAATTATTTAGTTTCCACCTAAATAAGAAAATACTGCAGAAAAATGAGCATTGTACTTGAATAAAGCATTTTGAAAAAGAAAATCTAAAAGCGCCAAGGAAGTGTGGACAATGCATGTGGGCATTTATTAGGCATGTTATTTACATACTGTACACTAAAAGAATTTTCTCCAAAGTGTTTTTTTGCTTTTTATGTTTATTTTGATTTTTCACTTTTTTTATGTCTTTAACTATATGTTTATCTACTTTGTTATGCTTTTTAGACTTGACTGGCCTGTAAGAACTCTGAGTTTTAGTCATGATGGAAAAATGCTGGCCTCTGCATCTGAAGACCATTTTATAGATATTGCGGAAGTGGAAACAGGTAACATGTTTAAGTAGCTGACATAAATCCTGAAATTAGAATTTTACGTACTCACTGTAGTCACATGAGACCCAAACTAATACTTCATAATTTTAGTGTCGTAATTGGTCAAGAAATATGATGCAGGAATATCATTTTTTGTTTCTTTAAAAAATACACAAACAGAGGTTGGTTTTGTGTTGTAGTAAGATGAAACCTCCACACAGTTGTCTATGTCAAATCACAATGACATTCATCACAAAAGCTGTAATAATTTAGTGTTTTGTATGGCAATCATTTTTCATTTACTATTTGGCATAATAGTATTTGAGTTATTGAAAAAATTTTTTTTTAAGTTTTAGAAAGACAGTGAGTCATCCTATTTTATCAAACTGGAAAAGATTTTGCAATTTTTGTTCTTTTAAACTTTGATAGCATGAATTGATTATTATTGATTTGGTGCATGTATCCTTAAACTGAATTAAGAATGCTCAGCATGTGGATATTAAAGTGAAAATGTTAAAATTGGAATGCTAAACTTTGATTTAAGCACACTGTTATTGGTTATTCAAAGTGTTTTCCAATCTTGCAAACATTTACAGTAGTGTGAAAAACTATTTGCCCCCTTCCTGATTTCTTATTCTTTTGCATGTTTGTCACACAAAATGTTTCTGATCATCAAACACATTTAACCATTAGTCAAATATAACACAAGTAAACACAAAATGCAGTTTTTAAATGATGGTTTTTATTATTTAGGGAGAAAAAAAAATCCAAACCCACATGGCCCTGTGTGAAAAAGTAATTGCCCCCTGAACCTAATAACTGGTTGGGCCACCCTTAGCAGCAATAACTGCAATCAAGCATTTGCGATAACTTGCAACGAGTCTTTTACAGCGCTCTGGAGGAATTTTGGCCCACTCATCTTTGCAGAATTGTTGTAATTCAGCTTTATTTGAGGGTTTTCTAGCATGAACCGCCTTTTTAAGTTCATGCCATAGCATCTCAATTGGATTCAGGTTTAGGACTTTGACTAGGCCACTCCAAAGTCTTCATTTTGTTTTTCTTCAGCCATTCAGAGGTGGATTTGCTGGTGTGTTTTGGGTCATTGTCCTCTTGCAGCACCCAAGATCGCTTCAGCTTGAGTTGACAAACAGATGGCCGGACATTCTCCTTCAGGATTTTTTGGTAGACAGTAGAATTCATGGTTCCATCTATCACAGCAAGCCTTCCAGGTCCTAAGGCAGCAAAACAACCCCAGACCATCACACTACCACCACCATATTTTACTGTTGGTATGATGTTCTTTTTCTGAAATGCTGTGTTCCTTTTACGCCAGATGTAACGGGACATTTGCTTTCCAAAAAGTTCAACTTTTGTCTCATCAGTCCACAAGGTATTTTCCCAAAAGTCTTGGCAATCATTGAGATGTTTCTTAGCAAAATTGAGACGAGCCCTAATGTTCTTTTGCTTAACAGTGGTTTCGTCTTGAAATCTGCCATGCAGGCCGTTTTGCTCAGTCTCTTTCTTATGGTGGAGTCGTGAACACTGACCTTAATTGAGGCAAGTGAGGCCTGCAGTTCTTTAGATGTTGTCCTGGGGTCTTTTGCGACCTCTCGGATGAGTCGTCTCTGCGCTCTTGGGGTAATTTTGGTCGGCCGGCCACTCCTGGGAAGGTTCACCACTGTTCCATGTTTTTGCCATTTGTGGATAATGGCTCTCATTGTGGTTCGCTGGAGTCCCAAAGCTTTAGAAATGGATTTATAACCTTTACCAGACTGACAGATCTCAATTACTTCTGTTCTCATTTGTTCCTGAGTTTCTTTGGATCTTGGCATGATGTCTGGCTTTTGAGGTGCTTTTGGTCTACTTCTCTGTGTCAGGAAGCTCCTATTTAAGTGATTTCTTGATTGAAACAGGTGTGGCAGTAATCAGGCCTGGGGGTGGCTACGGAAATTTAACTCAGGTGTGATACACCACAGTTAGGTTATTTTTAACAAGGGGCAATTACTTTTCACACAGTGCCATGTAGGTTTGGATTTTTTCTCCCTAAATAATAAAAACCATCATTTAAAAACTGCATTTTGTGTTTACTTGTGTTATATTTGACTAATGGTTAAATGTGTTTGATGATCAGAAACATTTTGTGTGACAAACATGCAAAACAATAAGAAATCAGGAAGGGGGCAAATAGTTTTTCACACCACTGTATAAACCACCCATGAGACCAAAATGATACAGATGCTGAGCATGATGGGTGTTCTTGGACCTATCATTTTTCTGAACACTCTTCTTGAGCTTCAGCAAATATTCCTTTAGAAATGCCATTTATTTTCATGGAGGACAAAATAGAAGTAGATACAGCACATGCAATTCACCATCTTAAACCATTTGAGTGCAATATCCCTCTCATCTTTTTATGCTATGCAATGATCCTTTATTATTAGATATGTAATGGAAGTGTTCATCTTATTTTATTACAGTTCTACAATGTTTATTTATTTCCTATTTCTTATGTAACAAGTACCATCATTATACATATTCAATTAATGTATACACTTATACCATAACCTGTTGCCACATTTAAAAAAAAAATCCATAGTTTAAATCCACATTTATCTTATTTCATGAGAGTCATGTTCTTTAGTATGATTAGAATTATGTTTTTTTTATCCAGTTTCCTCACCCCTCTCCTCGGGATAAAGTGGATTTATAAAATGGATATATGGTATTTTACCTTTAAGATAATTTATAATTGATGTTGTGTTTGGTTTGCAGTGAATTAGGATTTTCCTAAAGAGAGATAATGGCAATAATCAGATGGTAAAGCTAGTAAATTGGGGTATGGTTATATTTAACATGTCGAAACAAATGTTTTGTAGCTTTTATTCTTGGAATTTACCCAGTCCTTGTTTAAATCACTTTATTTCAGGATTGTGGGCCCTGCAGTCTTTCAGCATGCACTGGGTGTAAGGCTTGAACCAACTAATCAGTCCTCAGTGTTTGTATTCTATGCCTGTACAAAGTATTTTAAAGTGATGCTGAGGTTATGTTTTCTTGAACTGCCACAAGAATAATTTTTTAGTTAGATTTTAGAATTTTTTTTTGGTTAGATTTTTCTCAGTGACACTTGATGGTATTTTCCCCTTATTAACTGATCTTCTAATTTTATAGGAGAGAAGCTATGGGAAGTACAGTGTGAATCACCAACATTCACAGTGGCCTGGCATCCCAAGAGACCTTTATTGGCATATGCATGTGATGACAAAGATGGAAAATACGACAGTGGTCGAGAGTCTGGGACTGTGAAACTGTTTGGTTTACCCGGTGACTCCTAAGGAGTTGTAATTATTTGTTCTAATGACTGATTTTGTTTACCGTGCCATTGATCATTTGTTCAATGCACCTTTTTAGCATTTTACAAATGCAAATGAGATTAACTTTTCTCTTGCAAATACTTCCCAGTGGTTTTCCTTTTACATTTGCAGCATTGGCAAAAACATTTTTTTTCTTTCCTTCAGGTTTTTGATGCATCAAAGTAATTTTGTATTTTTATAACTGCCTAGGCTTCTCATCACTGCAGAGCAGTTTCAGACCACTGAGGAGAAAATTTCAAGTTTGTCATTTGAGTGATCATAAATAGAAGTTATCTGATGACTCATGGTTTGGCAGTATGGCACATATGGTGTTGGCTTACTTGAATCTATAAACGTCATTGGAATGTTAACACATTTCTTGTTTTTGGGAAGAGAAAGCTCTATGTGTGAGTTATAAAAAGAGCCATTCATATGGCAGCGCATTGCCATGTCCGGTGCAGATTGGTGAGGTTTACAGACCAAAAAAATGACATATGGTGTTTTTTTTTTTTTACTTTTCTTCACTCCAATATGCATTGCTTCAATTTAATATTCCCTTGAAAGATATAATGCTGTTGAAAGAAGACCTTGGTAGAAAGTAGTTTTAAAAACAATTGATTCATTGTAGCTCCTTTCAGTTAACTTTAAAGCTGTGTTCTACATTTTAAAATCTGGGCTTTTTGTGCCTTTTGTTATAGGACTGGTAACAATAATGAAATCACAAAAATAAACTTTTAAGCTTTGTTTGGTTTCATAAATATTAATGTGGGAGCATAATATTGACATTAATTGAATGCAGGACAGTGGGAACCACATGATAGAGCTGGCCATCTTGTCATTGTTGTAATTTGGTTACTGCTTTTGTGGTGGAAGATGATAATAACGCATACATAAGTTGTCTCAGTACCCAGTGAGCTTGTATATTGTGACCAGTAGATGGCTCTACAGCTCTGCAAAAGTAAGAAGTCAGAATTTCTCAAACGAGAACTCCAGGTTTTTTTTTTTATGTATATCCGAATGTTTTGTACAATACTGTATTTTTGTTTAATTTGAAAATAAAAGAATTATGAAAATTCCTATTCTGTATATGCTGTTGTTATTAAGATCAGTGCATCAGTTTGACAGTTTTTTTGTTGTTTTTTTTTTGGTTACTTATGGCATTAGTTTATTAATCTTTAGCTTTTACACTGCCAAGAATACTTTGGTATTTTCTTCTTTGAATGCTTTGATATAAATAGCTTTCTTTACCTGCTAACCTGGATGCACATGCACCCTTAGACCTCGGAAACCTTGCAGATCAGCATAATCTTGTATTTTCCAACCTTTTAAAATTGTCACTGCTTCTGGCTTTTTTACATACCAGAAGTTCTTCAAGAAAACCATTCTAATACTGCCAACCAAGCATATGAAGCTCATGGCTAATGTTTCTTTGACTGTGATATCCATAGAAATAAGTGGTGTGTTTTGGATTAGTTGCATTATTGATTTATTCCTTTCTAAACCTTCTTTTCAAGTGACACCACCTGGTCAGTAGGTAATCTTAAGGCCTATGAGTGCGGATCACTACCTGCCGTGCAAGATATCGCCTGTTTTAGAAAGCTATTAATTGGCAGTGTTTCCCAATTAAGTAAATCTTCTACGACCCAGCATCAACATGGTTTTTTGGCAGTTTTGCTTTTCGAACTTGGTCTACATTTACCTGTTTGAAGAATGTGGGTGGAAATAAAATTAAAAGTGTCTTAACACTGACTTCAGAGCACCTGCTGATCCAAGAAAGTGTGATCTGTTTGTGTTAAAATTGCAAAAAAGGGAAACTCCAGAATGGCACTGCTGTCTTGAGCTGATTGGAGCAGATGGTATCAGCCGGACACCCATGTCCGTGTAAACCTTGTAAAATGGGAAAAGGTGGTGGCGAGTGCAGTCTGCTCCATACAGAGAGTGCTGGCGTAGGACTGGGCAGTCATGAAGAGCAAGCTATGAAAACTTCTCAACCTGAAATAAATGTTAAGCAGAAAAATGCCTACCCAACAATATCAAATGTATTCTGTGGGCAAACTGTGTACAGCGGAGTGATTATTTTAACATATGGCATGCAAAGAAGCACTCCTTACGATGCACGTATGACTACCATAGCCAAAATTTCAGCTAGCTGTAACTGAGCTGGCCTCCGTAATAGCATCTCTTGGAAAAATTCCGTTACAGATATGTAATGCTGTGGAGAAGAAGGTGAATATGAGCTTTCAGTGGTGGAAGAATTCAATGGAAATGATGCTGCCTGAATTAGCTGAGGTGATGTTGACCTCTGACCTCTTCCAATAATCCACCTTAATAAACGTTGAAGTGTCTGTGTGCCCATCCAGTTGACAAATATTTTTAGTAATTAAATTCAATGTATTGTGATAGACGACGCCCTTTTGAGGGGAGGACTGGGGCAGTGGACAAATCACCAGCAGTACCTCCCCCGGGACATGAGAGGGCAGCCCCCCTGGTTTACATCACGGCTACGGGACTGGAGCTGAGAAGCTCAAACCTGCGTGTGCCCGTGGCCACCACTAGGGGGCGCCTGGATAATTCTGTAGCCGTGGCATACAGCACTTCTGGAACTTGATCGAGGAGCACCTGGAGCACTTCCGGGTGAGATATAAAAGAGGCCGCCTCACTCCAGCAAGGGAGCCGGAGTCGGGAGGAAGGAGACGGAGCTTGTGGGAGAGGAGTAGAGGTGGTCAGAGAAAAGAAGAAAGGATGGAGCTTTATTAGCGTTTGTGCATTGTGGTGTGCTAAAGAACAATAAATGTGTGTGTTCTGGGCATTGTTGGTGAAGTTGTCTGTCTGCAGCCAGGCTAATCTACAGTATCACATCCGAGACATTCCATTCCATAGTGCAGTGCAAACATTAACACAGAGGTCTACGTTAATTACTGAGATTTCAACCCATCTTAGATGGGTAGCACAGCTAGTCCACCTTGAAAGGATGTGTCTGTGTGTCTGTCCGGTTGTTATGTCTCTGTCATTATAACAGATGTCTCTTCACGACGATTAACACTGCTTCTATGAATACCAAATGGCATATAACAGAAACATATGCATTGCATTTATCGTTCCAACAGACGGCACATCTGCATTTTATTACTACAAATGTTTGTGATGTGCCATCTGTTGGAATGACAAATTCAATGCATTTTATTACTACATGCACTACAAAATACATTCCAAAAGATGGTGCATCGCAAACTGTAATGCTGCCTTGATTGCTTTCTTAGATAACTGGTATAAAATAAAGTATTAAACAGGTCAGACAGAAACGGTATTTTTATGGTGAAGCTGTATTTGTAAAGTTGCAATATACAACTCTTAATGTGTTCCTTGCCTTTTATTTTCACATAAAAATGTCACCTTTAATTTCTTTTTGTGAAGACCAAGTAGCAAATCAACAGCGACCTCATGTTACCCACAAAAGTCAGATTGAAAACACACATGACTGTAATGAATTGGGAAGGTGAGATCTCTGTCCGTCTACAACTGAATACTCCATTGTTTCTCTGGTCAAGCGTAAGTGATAAAGTCAGCCAGCAAATCCTCATGTGCACTGACTTCTGGCTGCCTTAGCCACTGACTGTAGAGCCAAATGCTGGAAAAGCCACACCATCAAATTAGCTGATGTTCCTATAGTAACAGAACTTATCAGCAGATATGATGAGGCTTCATCTCCAAATGAGATGAGTGGCCGGAGAAGGTGGTGTTGTCATCCGGCACAGAATGTTACAAATTCAAAAGAACTAAATGTGACAGACACAGTTGCTGGAAAATCATTGGAAACTACTGTGTCAGACTGCTTGAATAAGAGATCTCTGGAGGCCTTGCTTGGATCCATAACACTGAGGTCATACTGATAAAAGCACCTGAGGGAATGGGTAGTGCTCTCCAAAAGATGTCTTATTGGCATCATCTCTATGTCTAAAGAGATAACAAGACAGGACTGAATGGTCAGTCAGTGATTTGTAAAATCTGCAAGAAAAGGAACAGAAGCTTCAGAGCTGCCCTCCCATCCATGTAAATGATCTACACCTCACCACCACAACAGAGCCTGTACCGTAACACTCTGTGCAGCACTCTCACGGCTTCGCTTTGTTCAGTCACACTGCAGCATGTAAACTCACTCCACCAGGCTGAGAAACAGCCAACTGCCAAGCAATGTGTCGATGAAAAATCCTCAGGTGCCTGCTGTCCAGTAATAAAAGGACTGGAGCATATCCGGCCTTTTCACTGCGTAATGCATATTATAACATTTATTAGAAAATGTACAAAGAAGAAGCAGCCATTCAGTCCATTAAACTTGCTTGGCGAACTAGTCGACATCTTGGCTTAATATTTTCAAAAGTGTGAAATTGTTACAGATTCCCAGAGCTCTTTGTACGAATTAAAGACTTCCCAGTTTCATTGTTGAATGCACTTCCTTATCATTCTGCTATAAACATTACAAATGTTTCACCCGCTTGGAAGTTTTCACATTTTTATGCAATGTTGCATCACAGTAGATTTCATTAGAATTTTTTGACACGCTGAACAACAGAAAAAAGACTCTTTAATGTCAAAGTGAAAACAAATCTAACTACGTTGGGGGCAGATGCTTGCTGGTTGTTGCAATGCCAGCAAATAATTGAAAAACAAATTTTTTCTAAACATATACAGTATGTGTACTTACCACTCCAGAATTCTGAACTTATCTGAAAAAGGAGTATCATGCTGCTGCTGCTGGCTTCTTTTCCACAAAGTTTAAGGTTTAAGGCTTGGCTTGGGCTTCCTTGGCAGTTTTTTTCAAATTTAGTGTGGTCCTCCTCAACTCCATCCATCCATCCATCCTCTTCCGCTTATCCGAGGTCGGGTCGCGGGGGCAGCAGCTTAAGCAGAGAGGCCCAGACTTCCCTCCCCCCGGCCACTTCTTCCAGCTCTTCCGGGAGAATCCCAAAGGCGTTCCCAGGCCAGCCGGGAGACATAGTCCCTCCAGCGTGTCCTGGGTCTTCCCCGGGGCCTCCTCCCGGTTGGACGTGCCCGGAACACCTCACCAGGGAGGCGTCCAGGAGGCATCCTGATCAGATGCCCGAGCCACCTCATCTGACTCCTCTCGATGCGGAGGAGCAGCGGCTCTACTCTGAGCCCCTCCCGGATGACTGAGCTTCTCACCCTATCTTTAAGGGAAAGCCCAGACACCCTGCGGAGGAAACTCATTTCAGCCGCTTGTATTCGCGATCTCGTTCTTTGGTCACTACCCATAGCTCATGACCATAGGTGAGGGTAGGGCGTAGATCGACTGGTAAATTGAGAGCTTTGCCTTACGGCTCAGCTTTTCACCTTTTCAGACCGACAGACCGATGCAGAGCCGCACCGATCGCCTGTCGATCCATTCATTCTTCACTCACTCGTGAACAAGACCCGAGATACTTGAACTCCTCCACTTGGGGCAGGATCTCTCCCCCAACCCTGAGAGGGCACTCCACCCTTTTCCGGCTGAGGACCATGCTCTCGGATTTGGAGGTGCTGATTCTCATCCCAGCCGCTTCACACTCAGCTGCGAACCGATCCAGAGAGCTGAAGATCACGGCCTGATGAAGCAAACAGGACAACATCATCTGCAAAAGCAGTGACCCAATCCTGAGTCCACCAAACCGGACCCCTTCAACACCCTGGCTGCGCCTAGAAATTCTGTCCATAAAGTTATGAACAGAATCGGTGACAAAGGGCAGCCCTGGCGGAGTCCAACTCTCACTGGAAGCGGGCTCGACTTACTGCGGCAATGCGGACCAAGCTCTGACACGGTTGTACAGAGACCGAACAGCTCTTATCAGGGGTCCGGTACCCCATACTCCCGAGCACCCCCACAGGATTCCCGAGGGACACGGTCGAATGCCTTTTCCAAGTCCACAAAACACATGTAGACCGGTCGGGCAAACTCCCATGCACCCTCAGGACTCTGCTAAGGGTGAAGAGCTGGTCCACTGTTCCGCGACCAGGGCCGAAAACCACACTGTTCCTCCTGAATCCGAGGTTGACTATCCGACGGACCCTCCTCTCCAGAACCCCGAATAGACTTTTCCAGGGAGGCTGAGGAGTGTGATCCCTCTATAGTTGGAACACACCCTCCGGTCCCCTTTTAAAGAGGGGACCACCACCCCGGTCTGCCAATCCAGAGGCACTGTCCCGATGTCCATGCGATGTTGCAGAGGCGTGTCAACCAAGACAGTCCTACAACATCCAGAGCCTTAAGGAACTCCGGCGTATCTCATCCACCCGGGGCCCTGCCACCAAGGAGTTTTTGACCACCTCGGTGACTTCAGTCCCAGAGATGGGAGAGCCCACCTCAGAGTCCCCAGGCTCTGCTTCCTCGTGGAAGGCATGTTAGTGGGATTGAGGAGGTCTTGAAGTACTCCTCCCACCGACCCTAGCGTCCGAAGTGAGGTCAGCAGCGCACCATCCCCACCATATACGGTGTTGACACTGCACTGCTTCCCCTCCTGAGGCCGGACGGTGGACCAGAATCTCCTCGAAGCCGTCCAAAGTGTTCTCCATGGCCTCTCCAAACTCCTCCCATGCCCGAGTTTTGCCTCAGCAACAACCGAAGCGCGTTCGCTTGGCCTGCGGTACCTATCAGCTGCCTCCAGAGACCCACAGGACAAAAAGTCCTATAGGACTCCTTCTTCAGCTTGACGGCATCCCTCACGCGGTGTCCACCAACGGGTTCGGGGATTGCCGCCACGACAGGCACCGACCACCTTGCGGCCACAGCTCCGGTCAGCCGCCTCAACAATAGAGGCACGGAACATGGCCCATTCGGACTCAATGTCCCCACCTCCCTGGGGCGTGGTTGAAGTTCTGCGGAGGTGGGAGTTGAAGCTACTTCTGACAGGGGACTCTGCCAGCCGTTCCCAGCAGACCCTCACAACACGTTTGGGCCTACCAGGTCTGACCGGCATCTTCCCCCACCATCGAAGCCAACTCACCACCAGGTGGTGATCAGTTGACAGCTCCGCCCCTCTCTTCACCCGAGTATCCAAGACATATGGCGCAAGTCCGGCGACCACGACCACAAAGTCGATCATCGACCTGAGGCCTAGGGTGTCCTGGTGCCAAGTGCACATATGAACACCCTTATGCTTGAACATGGTGTTCGTTATGGACAATCCATGACGAGCACAGAAGTCCAATAACAAAACACCACTCGGGTTCAGATCGGGGGGGCCATTCCTCCCAATCACGCCCTTCCAGGTCTCACTGTCATTGCCCACGTGAGCATTGAAGTCTCCTCCTCAACTGTGGGTCATAATCAGGATGCAGCATAAGGTCTTGTGTTTCATATATTGATCTCCTTTAATTTTTTTAAACTATTAAACTATATAAACCAAACTTTAAGGGAGTTAACAGTACAGGACTGTTCAGGACTGTGATGTGTGTCCATGACTGGGAAAAGCTCAATTGGAATTGCGAATGGGAAATTAAAAAAAACATTACAACAACATGTGCAGGCAGTGACACCAAGCTTCACTGCAAAACTGGAAAGTTCATGTTAGACATGCACACACACACACACACACACACACGCACACGCACAAACACCAAAGGGAGTGTACAGAACACTGCAGGGCCAATTGGTTCAGACACTCAGTCAGAAACAGGTTTGTAGCATGCGGTGCAATGACACACTACAAGAAGCAGACTAGGAATCACTGGGATCTCTGGTCGTAACTGTAGGGTGGTTCGTATTCTTCTAACGAAAACCCAGCACCCCAGGTTTCTCTATCAAGGATGATGCTGACACCTTTTTTGACACCCTAATGGTGTGTTTGGCTGTTATTTGCACTTAGACTGTCTGACTTGCGATGAAAACGATCAGTCGGCCTGTGCAATGTGCTTCACTGCCAGCAGATGTCCCCACAGTTGTTTGCCAAATGCCTGTGCTGTTGTTCTTTCCCTGTGAGCCATGTCACATGGCCACACTGCCAATTGCCGCGAGAAAGACCCAAAGCCCAAATACATCGAGGAAGTCGCCCGCACCTCCAACACTTTTAGTCGTGTATGACTTTCTTTTGTACTGAAAGTATATGACTTGCATTTTGTGATGAAAACGATCACTCCACCTGTGCAATGTGCTTCACTATCAGCAGATGTTGCCATAGTTGTTTTCCTATCAGCTTCGCCAAATGTCTGTGTTTTTGTTCTTTTTCTGTGAGCCATGTCACGTTGCTGCATGCCACTTGCCCTAAGAAAGACCCAAAGCTAAATTACATGACAGAGATAGCCTACACCTCCAATTCTTTTGTTGTGTATGATTTGCTTTTGCGCTCCGAATCTATGACTTGTGCTTATGATAAAGACAGTCATTCGGCTTGAGCATTGTGCTTCACTGTTGGCAAATGTCACCACGGCTGTTTTTCTGTCAGCTATGCCACGTGCCCTTGCCGCAGTTTTTTCCCCTGTCAGTTATACCATATGGCCACACTTTCAGTTGCTGTGACAAGGCCCCAAACCCCAATTACATGACTTGCACTTGCAATGAAAACGATCAGCTAGCCAGCGCAATGTGTTTCACTGTCAGCAGATGTCAGTGTGTTTCTTTTCACTTGCCCATGCTGCTGTCCTTTACCTGTCAGCCACAGAGCATGGTCATACTACCACTTGCTGAAGCCCAATCATGTGGCTGAGGTAGTCCACACCTTCAATTTGTGGATGGTGTTACACGTATCACATCATTAGCTCTCAGTTAACACCAAGATCAAGGTTCTAGGTCCAATGGTTCACAAATTGTTATGTGATAGATGGACAACCCTTAGTGTGTTATAGAGATAAGTAAGTACATTGAGCACATGACAGAGCATAGGGTGGCACGGTGGCGCAGTGGGTAGCGCTGCTGCCTCGCAGTTAGGAGAGCCGGGTTTGCTTCCCGGGACCTCCCTGTGTGGAGTTTTCATGTTCTCCCCGTGTCTGCGTGGAGTTCCTCCGGTGCTCTGGTTTTCTCCCACAGTCCAGAGACATGCAGGTTAGGTGCATTGGCGATCCTAAATTGTTCCTGGTGTGTGGGTGTGTGTGCCCTGCGGTGGGCTGGGGACTTGTCCCTGCCTTGTGCCCTGTGTTGGCTGGGATTGGCTCCAGCAGACCCCCATGACCCTGTGTTAGGATATAGCGGGATGGATAATGACTGGCTGACTGACATGATAGAACATTGGAAAAAACTAAATTGCTTACAAAAACAAAGCTGAAGGTTGTTATGTACATTTTCCTAATAAAGTCCATCACTGAGAGATTCGTCTTACTCATTTTGCCCACCCTCTGTGGTAGGGGTCTCCAACTCCAGTCCTGGAGAGCTACTGTGGCTGCAGGTTTTCCTTTTAACCCTTTTCTTAATTAGTGACCAGATAATTAACTCTTTGCCTTAATTTTAATTACTGCACAACTTAAGACTCAGGCCCCTTAATTATTTTTTTTTCCTTAATTAGCAACCAAACAATATTAAGAAACAAAATGTATCAACAGATAGACAACAACCTGCATCCATCACACAATAACTGAAAATAAAGAAAGGTGAAGGCCTCAGTAATGTTGATCTGCTCAGGTCCACAAACCATTTTGATCCTGCTCTTAAAAGAGAAAATCAAAGAACAGTTTTAAAAATGTCTGCCATGGCAGAATGAGTGCCATGGAATTAAATAACGGGTTTAATTAGCAACGAGAATTGGCTTCAAATTAAGAACCTGAATGAAGTGACGTTGGTTGGAGTTTGAGGCCCCAACTTAGTTGGTCATCTGTTGTCTCATTTCACATGAAATTTATGTTTAGGTGCCGTTTAAAGAAAAAAGAATCAATTCAGCAGTCAGAGTCTCAAGAAAAATCGATTAAAATAAAGGGAAATAGTTAATTAGCAGCAAAAACTGGTCACTAATTAAGAAAAGAGTTAGAATGAAAACTTGTAGCCACAGTAGCTCTCCAGGACTGGAGTTGGAGACCCTTGCTCTGGGGTGACCCTTAACACAGGAACACCATGAAATTAAATGCTTTGGGAAATATATTAAGGAAAGGTAATGTTCACGTGGGAGGTGAGCACATCCAATATCTGCTGTAAGTAAATCCTGTATTAACAAATGATAGTTTAGTGCAAATGACTTAAAAACTCTTTCCTTACCCCGGTAACTAATGCACTGGAATAACGCAAAGAAGTTTGAAGCAAATTATAAATCAGAATTGTTGTCAGAAAACTCTTGAGCAAATTATTTGCCTTACCTTTTTAAAATCTGGCTCTGCTGTAATCACCAGCCATCCAGCAGGCTCCGCGGGCTCTCCTCTATTTTGACACCCAGTCATTGCCTCCACAGCAGTTTATGTGTATATTAAGCCTTTAAGATATTCTGGCTGGAGGAGAACAAAGCATTTTTATGCTTTTAAGGCAGAACGGCTGGAAGTCTATTGTAAACTTTCTCTATGATTATGTTGTATAATTATTATTATTTCAGCTCTCATTCAAAAATTCAGAATAATCACACGACATTTTGACATAGCTTAGTTTGTGGTGCCGATTATCAGCGACAAATGATAGTCCTGTGCAAAGAGTCGCGATAATCGGAAATGCACTGTAAGAACATGAGGGTAATGTGGCCTGAGCCTGTTGGCGAGGCCTGATAATTAAAAGTCCTGTCTGGTCATCGGTGTACTGCAGGAATGCAGAAACTCCAAAAAGAAAGATATGTGAATGCACCTAGGCAATGGTGGTCATCAGCAGTATGCAGTTTATGTGTATTTTAAGCCTTTAAGATATTCTGGCTGGAAGAGAACAAAGCATTTGATGCTTTTAAGGCAGTACGGCTGGAAGTCTATTTTAAACTTTCTCTATGATTATGTTTTATCATTATTGTTATTTCAGCTCTCATTCAAAAATTCAGAATAATCACACAACATTTTGACAAATGGTGCCAATTATCAGCAGTCCTGCACTGAAAAAACTATAATCTCCATTCAGCTTAAAATAATTAAGGTAATAATTCACACTTAATATTATCAATCTGAACCAATATAATTCTTTTTATCTTATTGAACCCACAATTTTTAAGTTGAGACAAATCATTTAGAGTGATTGGGTGCAATTCACTTGTTTTATACTGAAGTAAATCTATTTTTTAAGTTGTTACAATTTAAAATGGTTTATTGGTCGTACCCTGTTTTTATGCTATTAGAAATATTATGAACATAACAAATGCCAATGTTGTACTTTTCACATTTATTTAAAAATCTAGCGCAAATACAGAAGCATTTTGCAGTGTAAATTTTAAATATACAACAAAAAATTATTAAACGTTTCTACAGCTTTCTTGAAAGTATGTTTTATTACGAGTTCTTATACTTAAAATTAACAGTTAAGAAACAAGGTTACTTACCAGAAATCCTCCGTTATAAAAGTCTGCTGCTGAAAATGACCAGACCTGTATAGCCACATCCACTCCACTTGGCAGTTGGAAAGCCAGCATGCTGCAAAGTTCGACCTGAAGAATATACAAACGGCTCCTCCCACACAGAACACGAACAACCTAAAATATTAGGTTAAATGAAATAGGATTTTCATGTTTATTCCCTCCACCATAACTTACTTTGATACAAACATTTTTTTTTTACTTTGATTGAGATCTGAAACCAAATATTTCAAGCTACAACACTAAATGACTAATCTTAAGTTGCTTGAAAGAGAAAATTTACGTTGAATGAACAACAGCAATGTTATACTTTTTTCAGTGTGCGCAAACAGTTGTGATAATCGGAAATGCACAGTAAGAACATGTCTTGTTTTCACAAATTGTGCAAAATGAAATGATGGAGAGACTTTTTTTTAAATATGCAGGGGAACTTTATTTATCACAGCTCTTACATCCACGGCATCTGTGCTCTATATTAACTCTGAAACAAAACCCATCGAGGTCCCTTTATTTGGTGCTTTCCTTATGACATAGGTGCCTAAACAATGCCTGATAATATTAATACATATATGTGCAGTTTTGTTTTAAGAGATGTCATTGAAATGTATTAATATTGTCAGGCTTTGTTTAGGCACCTATGTGATAAGGAAAGCACCAGAAAAAGGGACCTCAATGGGTTTTATTTAATGTTAGCTCAGATCCGGCGCTTAAAAGTTTCTCTCACACTTTTGCTGAGTTTGTGCCAAACACTATTCTATCCCTGACCATCTCATCTTTGTTTGCATAAGCACAGTCCTTCACCAGCAATTTTAACTCCATTACAAAGTGAACAACAGTCTCGTTTATCCCCTGCGTCTTCTCATTAAACTTGTATCTCGTGAATATTGTATTCATCTTAGGCATGACATACGCCTCAAAGCAGTCATAATAAGTTTTCAGTACCTTGGCTTCCTCCTGGGTGAGAGTCCATCTGTTGAAAATGTCTTTCTTTTTCCCCAGTCCACAGGAGCAGGTAACTGCATTTCTCACTCTCGTTTTTGCCTTGTAGCGGGCCAAAAAACATCAGTTTCACGTGCTGTCGGAACTTCTTCTATTCGCCTGGCAGGTTAAAAGAGTCCCAGTCAATTCGTGGTGAGGGAACTCCAGCAAAATCCATGACTATCCCACTTCTGACACCATGTCTTGTTCTCACAAATTGTGCAAAATGAAATGATGGCGAGAATTTTTTTTTAAATATGCAGGGGAACTTTATTTATCACAGCTCTTACATCCACGACATCCGTGCTCTATATTAACTCTAAAACAAAATCCATCGAGGTCCCTTTTTCTGGTGCTTTCCTTATCACATAGGTGCCTAAACAATGCCTGATAATAATAATACATTTCAATGACATCTCTTAAAACAAAACTGCACATATATGTATTAATATTTTGTTGACACATAAATATTACAGAACATGGTGTGTAATGTGGCCTGAGCCTGTTGGCGAGGCCTGATGATTGCAAGTCCTGTCTGGTCATCGGCATACAGCCGGAATGCTGAAACTCCAAAAAGAAAGATATTGGAACGCACCTAGGCAATGGTGGCCATCAGTAGTATGACACAGGACACAAAAATGAGATAACACAGTTGGAACCAAAGTCAAAAAAATGAACTAGAATCTTAACCGGTGTTAACTGCCAAAAATTAAACAGTAAAACAGAATTGGGAGTTAAAAATAAGGCTGCTTTCATAATTTCGCCCAGTGTTTTCAAGATTAATAGGAATTAAAACTGTAAGGGTAATGAATTTCGAAAAAGAAGTATAATAAGTACAGTGATCACACTCTACATCGCGCTTCGACTTTCTCTGCTTCAATCCATTGCGGATTTTAAATGTAAGCATATCTAAATATATATCACGGATTTTTTGCTGGTTCACGGATTTCTGCGGACAATGTGTCTTTTAATTTATGGTACATGCTTGCTCAGTTTGTTTGCCCTGTTGATTTCATACAAGGGACGCTATTGGCGGATGGCTTAGGAGCTACCCAATCAGAGCATATATTACATATTAACTAAAACTCCTCAATGATATACAATATGCTTCCCGCGTGGTGCTTGATTGTTTGCTTTTCTCGGTCTCTCTCACTCTCTCTGCTCCTGACAGAGGGGGTGTGAGCAGAGGGGCTGTTTGCACAGAGGCTGTTTGCTCCTCTAAAAAATGCCGCTTTATCGCGGTGCATACTTAAAAGCACGTATTGATTTTTTGATTGTTTGCTTTTCTCTTGCTCTCTCTCTCTCTGACATTCTCCGCTCCTGACACGGACCTTGAAGAGGAAGATATGTTTGCATTCTTTTAATTGTGAGAAAGAACTGTCATCTCTGTCTTGTCATGGAGCACAGTTTAAACTTTTGACTAAAGGGTGTTATTTCATGTCTAGAGGGCTCTAATAATGTTAACAGGGTGGGAGAGTTTATAAGGGCTTAAAATATATAAAAATTACCATACAAACATATGGTTTCAACTTCGCGGATTTTCACCTATTGTAGGGGGTTCTGGAACACAACCCCCGCGATCGAGGAGGGATTACTGTACACATTATATTAAAAAAAGACTTAAAACTCCTACTGCGGTAAATTCTGAATCAGATTTTACGCAAAGTACTTCAGATTTTTAGATATGCCGGCAGACCATTTCTTCCTTAAAATATTTCTTCTCCACCATATCTATTCTATATATATATATAAAATTCTAAGCCTAAAAGTGCAACGGTGACGCTTTTATGTCACACTTTAAATCGGGCTTATTTTAAAACCAACATATACAGTGGTGTGAAAAACTATTTGCCCCCTTCCTGATTTCTTATTCTTTTGCATGTTTGTCACACAAAATGTTTCTGATCATCAAACACATTTAACCATTAGTCAAATATAACACAAGTAAACACAAAATGCAGTTTTTAAATGATGGTTTTTATTATTTAGGGAGAAAAAAAATCCAAACCTAATTAAGCCTTGCAAGTTGAAGCAATCAATTTGCACAGGAGTCCCAACTTCAGTTGATTACTTAAAAACCTTCTGCCGGTCTAAAAGTAGAGATGGAACAGACTGTGTTACTACATGTCCACAATATCTATGATGTGAGTCATGTAACAACCACAACATCCCATAACACCCACAGCGCCAGTCACAAAATGCCCATTACATGTCAGTGGAGTCTAGGTGCAGACCTCCAGAGCTCCACTCCATTGAGGAGGTGGTTGAGACGGGAGCAGTAAGTTCTTTCATAAAAGAAAGTGTGTGGGTTGGGTGCATTGATTTCACCTTAGCAGTTTGGACAGCATGGAGGCACAGAACCTGGACAAAATGTTTTCAGTCGCAAAAAGACAAAGTGGTTCCCACAGTGAAAGAGTAAGAGGTACAGTCCCTCGAGTTTAGGGTAAAGGAGCCAGCTTTCCCAATTTACATTATGACTGGGATTAAGAGTTCCATTCACCTAAGCATTTCATTTATAAGGGAGCAGACAGCACTGGAAAACCCTGCTTACCTGTACCTTGGCCTTTGGATAGTCCTGGGGATATAAGGAATAAAACATGCAAGAGAATGCAGGTAATTATTCTCTGGTGCCTGTTGAGGCTTTAGGTGTGCCAGCTAGTGCCTTAATAATGTGTTTGTGGGAAGAGGTTTGAACAGAATTATAGACAATAATGGCTTTTTGGAAGGGAGTGAGGGAAATCAGGGTTCCTCCTCTTCCACCTCTGCAAAGGACAGCCACTACATCATCTGCGGTTAATTATATCCTACCTTGATACAAAAGCCTGTCATAAAATATGTCGATTGAGGTGAGCTTGAGGTGAACTCACATCATGACGGCCCCAAAAGATAATGGCTCATACATTCCCAACAGCTTAGGTAAGCTAACTGTAGGTCTAAAACTCCATGCTCATACAAAGATGGGTCTGTGCGATTCAGGTCCTCCATCATTATTCCATCAGCTTGTGTGGGGACATGCTTCAGCTGCTTTATTCTTCCCTTTGAACAACATAAGAGCAAGAGTGTGACATTAAGAGCAAGTCATTATCAAAACCAGATGTGGATTATGAAACACCCTAATTAAACAGACGTACATGCCTGATTAGCTCAGAAGACTTGCTTCTCAAGGAGGCTGCACTAAACCTTCCAGCTGGTTTGACTCTAAAGCTAAAAGCAAATCCTGCTATTTCATAATTCCAGTATTATCTTTGAAAGTGAAATGAATTATTAAAAACTGAAAGTCCAATTGAACCATTAATTGTTCTCATTACCTCAACTAAAGCATTCACTTTCAGTGAATTTCAGAAGATTTGGTGGCCTAGAAGTGGAAAGTTAGAAATCTCAAGCCACAATTTAAAAAAAAAAAGATATTAATTCTCGGGTGTAGATCTGGATAATGATGATTCCTGGAGTACCTTCAATGCGATTTTCTGTTAAAAAAAATAACATTTTCCTTTGAGTTAGATATTCTGCATCAAAAATGCCATTTATTTCCAAACATTTTACTGTTTTAATCCATGGAAGAAGTTATGAATCTTTAATTGAGTACAAGATAAAAAAAATCACCAGATAACTTTTTTCAGTTTAGAAAATTTTTTTGTTTTTCTTGGCTACAATGAAATGTTCAAGACATATTTACTGTATATACTGCTAGCCGAAGGGCGATCTCTGTGCCAGCCCACCCAGATGGGTTAAACCCTCTGGGATTTTATTTTGCACATTTATATGGTTATTAGCTGTGTAAGCCTGTGCTATAAGAAGCCCAGGCTCCTAGAAACTATTTAAATCGTCAGAAAAAAATGGAAATGCAGAGTTGTCAGTTTTGTTTTGCAGATGTGCTCGCCCCCCTTGTCTATCAGCGGCTAAGCGAGTTTCTGTCTCATTTGTCTTTCCTTGGCAGTTTCACTTTTAAGAGAGTCACTTCCTTTCAGATTCATGCTGTAGCCTTATACGTCTTTCTTCTTCTGACTCGTTAACTTGGGGCCACCTTGCTGGATCTTTGAGCTTGTCATTACTTGATCGCACTTCTGGGCCGCTTCACACTTCCAGGCCGGACAGACAGACAGACACACTTCCACGTGTAGACATTTATATATACAGTAGAGTCTCGCTTATTCTACCTTCGCTTATCCAACTTTCCGTATTATCAGACGTCCCACCGCAAAAAAAATACAAACAAACAAACAAAAAAATATGCATCAATCGGCAACAAGAACTGCAAGTTGCGAGCGTGAGCGTAGTCTATTTTTTGTTGCACCCGACTCTGCTGCAGCTAATTACAGTGGAACCTCGGTTTGCGAGCATAATTCGTTCTGGAAATGTGCTTGCAGTCCAAAGCACTCGTACAGTATATCAATGCGAATTTCCCCATAAGAAATAATGGAAACTCAGATGATTCATTCCACAACCCAAAACTATTCATATAAAAATGATTAATACAAAATATAAAGTAAAAATACATAAAACAAATTAACCTGCACTTTACCTTTGAAAAGAATCATGGCTGGTATGAGTGAGTTTCTAAACTCTTGTGGGATTCTACCCAATGGGACGACACGCGGAAGAGCATCCTGAAGCAACCGCAATCTCCCAGTGCTGTAGCAGTTCGATGTAAATGCCAATCCAAAAAGATCGCAGACATGCTATAATCGCCTGCTGTTGATGGGTGATACAAGGAACAAGGGAAATTATAAATGTGCTGGGCTCAGTATTACTTTCACCCGACCCTGTCTGACTGCTGTGTCTGTGTATAGGAGAATGGCAGATCCTGCTACATAAAATAACCTCACTGTTGCTGTTTCAAGCTTAATAAAGATGGTGTTGCTAAAAGTACTGAGACTCTGCTTCGAGTTTTCAGGTACAAGACTGGGACACGCACGTTACAGCACAAACACATACACACACGCAGTCACAATGCTGTAGTAAACAGTATACGCTCGTATGGATGTTGACTATATTAGTGATGGAGTTAAGGCTAGAAACTACAATTAATTACATTGAGCAACAAGAAGAAGCTATAGGAATCGACATAATGATGCTGCAAAGATGACGAGACTTCACAGTGAAGAAACGGCACTTGTCAGGAAAGCAGACTACGATCACAAATGTCTTTAAATCATCACAGGACTGAACTTTTTAAGTACAGTAAATACTGTATTTAACGTCAGACAATTTTGTAACTATAAGTTCATTTTTTCAGTTAATTTATTCTGTTGTTTTGTTGTAAAACATGATTATTAGGTTCGTAATGTGTAAAATTATAATATAGTTAGACGTTTAATAGGTTTTTTTCTTAACACCTGCCATTATCCAACATTTTTGCTTATCTGACGTTCGGCTGGCCCATTTATGTCGGATAAGCGAGACTCTACTGTATATGCTAGCTGTGTAAGCCTTTGGGGCTCCTAGAAACTATGGAAATGTTAGAAAAAAAGCTGAAATGTACAGATGTCAGGTAATTGAAAGGAACTACTTTGGGCGTCTCTCTCCTAGGAGGTTTCATTTTGCTGACGTGCTCACATTGCTTGTGCATTAGCGGCGGGAGGAAAAGTAAAAGGGATACCGTTTTGCTGATGTGCTCACCTCGCTTCTGTATTGGCCACTAAGCGAGTGACTCTTTCTTTGGAGGTTTTTCTTTGCCAATGTGCTGGCCTAGCTTGTGTATCCTCGGAGGTGGAGCCCTTACCCAGACTCCACCTCTCAGTTCCGGGACGGACAGACACACAGACTTCCATGCATAGATGTTTATATATAAAACTAGATGTGTAAGCCCATTCTATAAAAAGCATGGGGTCCTAAAAACTATTGAAATCGTCAGAAAAAAAAAACTGAAATGTAGAGATGTCAGGTAATTGAAAGGAACTACTCTGGGCGTCTCTCTCCTAGGAGGTTTTGTTTTGCCAACTTGCTTGCATCACTTGTGTATTAGTGGCAGGAGGAAAAATGAAAGGGATACCGTTTTGCTGATGTGCTCGCCTCGCTTCTGTATTAGCCACTAAGTGAGTGACTCTTTCTTCAGAGGTTTCACTTTGCCGATGTGCTGGTCTAGCTTGGGTATCCTCGGAGGTGGAGCCCTTACCTTTACTCCACCTCTTACTTCCAGGCCGGACAGACAGACTCACTTCCACATGTAAACGTTTATATATAAGATTATTAAGGCTGTTACTTCATGATTTTTATTGTTATTACAGTGTCATTTTTTTCATGACTGTAGCCATGTTATTCATAATAATGATGCCCATGTGACAGCCAGCATTATTATGTATGATATGATCATGTAATTTCTTTAAAAGAGGTTGACATGTGCATCTGTATATTATAATATGTATAATAACAAACAAGGGGAAAAAAAATTGCCAGTTTTACGGAAAGCAATTGAAAGTACCTTTTGCCTACCTTTTTCTAAGATTCTTTGGTATTCTGACCCTTTTCCCTGTCTCTGAACTCATTTCTACTCGTGTCCTTTCGGCATCTCAACATTGGTGCTAGGGGTTTACCTTTGTCACATACGTGCGCATGGGCGGCAGCTAAAGGGCTCAAAAGAAGGTAATTCCCGGTCGGATCAGGGGGAGGCAGAGGGCACTGATCCTTTGTCTTTTTTCCTCACAGACCAAATGCAGGAAATTCCACCTGGGCACGTAGAGTTCCACCCCAGGAGACATCAATTCCAGTCCCCCCAAAGAAGAAGACATTTCTGCCCCAAGAAGAAGACGTCACTTCCTCCATTCTGACTTTAAACCTGACCTGCTTGTACCATAGCCTCAGTTCTGTTTTGGACTCCAGTTTGTAAAGACCTTTTTCAACCAAACCTTCAACTTTTTCAGCCACTCTACAATTACACGGTTGGCTGACTCAAACCCTCTTAACATGTCAAGCCTTCATTATACCCACACCTTTCTGAATAAATAAAACTGAAAAAAAGGAAAAAAAGTCACCAGACTTATTTTTTGCTAGACTAGACGTATTCTAGTTGTATGATCCCCAACTGTGTCAGTTATTCTTAAGAACTAGAGAATTCCTAAGCACAAAAATAGCCACTAGAGCTCACTTTGATGATAAAATCATCAAACTCTTTTTTGTAACAAAAAGGGTAACATAGTTAATTTATAAATAAAAACATTTATTTGTACAAAAAACGTTTTGGTAAAAAATAAAGTTTCATGGAGCCCAAGAAGCAAAAGATACTGCCTGGCAATCCAGAAGGAAACAAGATCCAAAACACAATTCAGCAGACAAAGTAAAAAAAAAAAAAAACAGAACTGAAAAAAGCACAGATTAAATACTAGAGAACTCACCACACCATGAGTGTATTCAATGAACCGCAAGGGACTGTGGGTTTTCCTTATCCTTTACAGAGCTGAGAGCAATCCCTTGCAGTGATGGGCAGGTGACCCCACCTTTTGGGGAACCACCCACAAAACTCATGGAACATATCACTGGCATCTTATACAGTTGAAAAGATGAAAAACTAAGAATAATACATATAATCAACAAGTGCAAAATTAACATAAATAAATGTGCTTCATGTGCTTTGGAACTTAGTCCACAACAGTAATGGGCACAGTGGTATGTAATAGTGCAGCTTTGTGTGGAGAATATGCACTGCTCCTTAATGAGTGATGCCCGGATGGTCTGCAGCTGGAATGTCCCACTTGAACCCAGGACATCGATAGTCATGTACCAAGGATGAGCCAGTGCAATGAGGATTCACACAAGCAAAGGTTGGCGTAAAAAGTGTTTAGTACCTTTATTAAAACAATTCAAAACTAAAGTAAACAAATGTGGTGTGGTTAATCTTCAATAAGTAGTAATACAGAGAGCATGTTGAGGTTAAAAATCACAGTTGAAAACACAACCAGGATCCATCAGTCTTTATTTAAATTATGCCTCAGTGCATTCATCTAATTCTGCACCTCTTCATCTGCAGAGAATGCCCTTAGTATTCCACATGCCTTGCTCCCTTCTTCCACCACCTTGGTGTTCTGTGGGGGGACTTCCCAGAGCGGTTGGTCACTCCTGCTCCATGGACTCCATGATGAGCCTCACCACCCCATTATAATGTGAATGAGAAGCATAAATTGAATTGATTTTACTGGTGCGCAATAAATAACATGCATTACTACACAAAAGAACACAGGTAAACATGGAATTATGAACGAGGCTTCAGGGAGAAGTATTTTGTATTTTCCACCACAAAGGAAATTGTTTGTGTTGAGTTTTGCATTTCACAATTGTGAAATTGCATACAAAATGAATTATACTGGCAATTTCATGAAACCGCATGTGAAGCAAAACTTACCTGTTTCACTCATGACCATTATCTAAGAAGGTGACCCATAAATTCTGAGAAGTTGTAAGCTTCATGTAGATAGTGACCTGGCTTGGAACTCTGACAAATTCCTTGGACTGGCAACTGCAAGACACTGGATTAAACTAGTATGATGTTTTGCAGCTAAATGTTAAAATAACATAATTACATTAGCTCAGAAATGCTTCTTATCTAAAATGTTACTGTTTGTTGACTTCATATTAAATGATTTTTGTGCCATGATTGCTAAATGTTGGGAAACTTAATGAATTTAATTAATTCTCAGTATTACAAAGGATACATGGTTTTATTCACTATCAGTTAGTCCTCATACTATGTCAGTACTGGCTTTTATTACGAGTTCTGTCACAAAGTGCTTTGCACAATGGTAGCTTTTGCTCTTTCCTAAAGTGGTCTTAAAAGCATTTAGGCATGACTATTAGTCTCTAGTTGTAAAGAACAGAATGGCGGAAATAGAGTTAGCATTGTTCTGATTTGCTAGTACGTCTCCTCCAAATGGAGTACTGATAAGGAATCTAGGTCAGGTTCTTTTGAGTACAAATCATTATATAAGAACTGAACTGATAATAAGATCAAAAATGAAAAAGTAATGAAGATGGTTGAAAGAAGTGAAGTGAAGTAAGGTCCACTGGTGTGTACAATGCCCAACTCAGCTCACTTATGAGCCTTTGGTAGTGTCATTCCTAGAATATCTATGGCACTGGAGGACATCATAAGACAGAAAGCTTTCCATTGTTTCCATTTACAAAACTGATGTCACCCAGCCTCAACCCCTGTAGCTTTCTTGTAGCTAAAGACTTCACCTAGATACCCCAGTATAGAAAAATAAAATATACATTTTTATTTTTAAGTAAAACTATTTTATTTACTTTACTTATAAAAAGCAAAAAATGAATTTTTCTTTAACCACAATTTTTTTGGTTATATGTGACTAAATATAATCGTGGGGTGCACATAAAATAATTGATTCAAACAATTTTTTAAACTTGTTTAGCATAGTGGGGAATTACTATGTTGTTTTTTATATTTTATGATGAAAGTAGCTATTGTATTAATTGATTGAAAGAATGAATTTATGTGCGCCCCATGATTTTACTTAGTCACATGTAACCACGAAAACTGTGGTTAAAGAAAAATGTATCTTTTGCTTTTTAGTGCATTTATAAGTAAATAAAATCGTTTTACTTAAAAAAAAAATATATATATATTATATATTTTATTTTTACTTTTTAGTTTTTGAGTATTTTGCAAATTATTTTTCTTTAATCATTTTTCATGAACGGAAGCTTCTTTAAAAGTATTACATAGTATATCTTCTTTGCAGAATTGCTTGAATGCTAAAAAGAATCATATTTTGGTCTCTATTTTTCTGTTCAGACTCTTATGGGATTATAAAAATGTGAAAATAAAAATTTTGACAACAGAACAGCAAGCTTACCGTGATCATCAAGGCTACTCCTTCAACATTTATTTTTATTTTTTTTTATTTATAGCACATATTCATACAAAAAAAATGTAGCTCAAAGTGCTTTACAAAATGAATAGAGAAATAGAAGACACAATAAAAGATAAACATAAGTCAACATTAATTAACATAGAATAAGAGTAAGGTCCGATGGCCAGGGTGGACAGAAAAACAAAAAACTCCAAAGGCTGGAGAAAAAAATAAAATCTGTAGGGGTTCCAGACCAAGAGACCGCCCAGTCCCCTCCTTCGCAAGAGTAAATAAGTACAGTTGGCATATTTACCCACTCCACTCACTTGAAGAGGCAATCTGATGCATCTCTCACTTGTATGCTGATATATCTCACTATACTGTTGTGATCTTTGGCCGGCTTGTCATCCCGGCCAATACCCCCAGGCCGCCAGATGGAGCCCTCCAAGCAGTATGGAGGTGCCTCGAAGACCAGCAGGGAGTCATGGACTATGTAGTTTTTATACAAGACCCTGCTGGATACCACAGGGGCCGCAAGAGGGAGCTGCAGGGAGTACCGAAGATTTATTTGTGCCCTATAACCCGGAAATGCGTCAGAGGAAGAGCGACGTGCTTCCGGGGTGAAAAGAAAAGGACTTGTACCTGACCCGGAAGTGAAAGAGTCACGTGGACTGGGGATTGGGAAACATTTCCGGGTCGGGTATTATAAAAGGACTATGGGAGCTCCCAGATGGCGAGCTGAGCTGGGTGGTAGGAGGGCAACGCGTCAGGGAGTCGGAGGATTGTTTATTGTTTATTATTGTTATTGGTTTATGAATATAGTGGAGGAGAGGGTGCTTTGTGCACTGTGGAAGATTAATAAAGTCACTTATTGGACTTTTACCTGGTGTCTGGGGTCGTGGACAGGGGTTCAAGGGAGCGATAGTGCCCCCTATCTGTCACACTGTATATTCTCTCTCTGTCATTGTTGAGTGTGCATTAATTGGAATTGCATTGATTACAGTGAAATATCTTACAAAATTGCATCGTTTTTGACAGTTTATTATATTGTCATTGATTCTGAACACATATGCAAAATTTGAAATTCGCTTCACCAGAAGTGGGTTTAAAATCAGTTGCAAGATTTGACCCAGTCAAACAAATAGACAGAGGAGTCAAGTTAAATAAAATAATTTAGAAATGCTTGGAGTCTAAAGCTTCCAGATTAGTACCATATATACTTGCGTTTAAGTTAAGTCGGGGCTTAGATAGATAGATAGATAGATAGATAGATAGATAGATAGATAGATAGATAGATAGATAGATAGATAGATAGATACTTTATTAATCCCAAGGGGAAATTCACATAATCCAGCAGCAGTATACTGATACAAAAAAAAATTAAATTAAAGAGTAATAAAAATGCATGTAAAACAGACAATAAATTTGAATAATGTTAGCATTTACTCCCCCGGGTGGAATTGAAGAGTCGCATAGTGTAGGGGAGGAACGATCTCCTCTGTCTGTCAGTGGAGCAAGACAGTGACAAAAGTCTGTCACTGAAGCTACTCCTCTGCCTGGAGATGACACTGTTAAGTGGATGCAGTGGATTCTTCATGATTGACAGGAGTTTGCTTAGTGCCCGTCGCTCTGCTACAGATGTTAAACTGTCCAGCTTTATTCCTACAATAGAGCCTGCCTTCTTAACAAGTTTGTCCAGGTGTGAGATATCCTTCTTCTTTATGCTGCCTCCCCAGCACACCACTGCGTAGAAGAGGGCACTCGTCACAACCGTCTGGTAGAACATCTGCATCATCTTATTGCAGATGTTGAAGGACACCAACCTTCTAAGAAAGTATAGTCGGCTCTGACCTTTCTTGCACAGAGCATCAGTATTGGCAGTCCAGTCCAATTTGTCATCCAGCTGCACTCCCAGGTATTTATAGGTCTGCACCCTATGCACACAGTCTCCTCTGATGATCATGGGGTCCATGAGGGGCCTGGGCCTCCTAAAATCCACCGCCAGTTCCTTGGTCTTGCTGGTGTTAAGGTGTAAGTGGCTTGAGTCGCACCATTTAACAAAGTCTTTGATTAGCTTCCTGTACTCCTCCTCCTGCCCACTCCTGATGCAGCCCACAATAGCAGTGTCATCAGCGAACTTTTGCACATGGCAGGACTCCGAATCGTATTGGAAGTCTGATGTATATAGGCTGAACAGGACCGGAGAAAGTACAGTCCCCTGCGGCGCTCCTGTGTTGCTGACCACAATGTCAGACCTGCAGTTCCCAAGACGCACATATTGAGGTCTGTCTGTAAGATAGTCCACGATCCATGCCACCAGGTGTGAGTCTACTCCCATCTCAGTCAGCTTGTCCCTAAGGAGCAGAGGTTGGATGGTGTTGAAGGCGCTAGAGAAGTCCAAAGACATAATTCTTACAGCACCACTGCCTCCGTCCAGGTGGGAGAGGGATCGGTGTAGCACATAGACGATGGCATCCTCCGCTCCCACCTTCTCCTGGTATGCGAACTGCAGAGGGCTGAGGGCGTGGCAGTCCTGTGGTCTCAGGTGGTGAAGCAGCAGCCACTCCATGGTCTTCATCACATGTGACGTCAGAGCAACAGGCCGGAAGTCATTCAGCTCACTAGGACGTGATACCTTTGGGACTGGGGTGATACAAGATGTTTTCCAAAGCCTCTGGACTCTCCCCTGTTCCAGGCTCAGGTTGAAGATGCGCTGTAGAGGACTCCCCAGTTCCAACGCACAGGCCTTCAGCAGTCGTGGCGATACACCATCTGGACCCGCTGCTTTGCTGGCACGAAGTCTCCTCAGCTGCTCACCTGTGCTGCTGTAATTGTGGGTGGGGATTTCTCACCTATGCTGGTATCAGCAGAAGGATGGTTGGAGGATGAAATATTCTGAGGTGAGAGTGGGTTAATGTGGTCAAACCTGTTAAAGAAGTTGTTCAATTGGTTTGCTCACTCTACTTCTCTCTCGATGGTGGCACCTCACTTCGAGCTACAGCCAGTAATAATCTTCATCCCATCCCACACTTCCTTCATGCTGTTATTCTGCAATTTCTGCTCCAGCTTTCTCCTGTACTGCTCCTTCGCCCCTGAGCTGGACTCGAGTTCCTTCTGCACGCTTGAGCTCATGCTGATCACCGCCTTTAAAAGCCCTTTTCTTCTGGTTCAAAAGGCACTTGATGTCACTTGTAATCATTGGCTTGTTGTTAGCATAGCAGCGTACTGTTCTTACTGGAACTACAATGTCCATACAGAAGTTGATGTAATCAGTTGTGCAGTCAACAGCCTCTTCAATGTTCTCACTATGTGACCCCAGCAGTATATCCCAGTCTGTAGTTCCAAAGCAGTCTCTCAGAGCCTGCTCTGCCTCAGGGGACCACTTCCTGAATGAGCGTGTGGTTGTAGGTAGCGTCTTCACTCTTGGTTTGTAGTGAGGCTGAAGCAGAACCAGGTTATGATCTGCTTTCCCAAGCGCAGGCAGCGGGGTGGTGCTGTATGCGTCTTTAACGTTTGCATGTAGTAAGTCAATAGTCCTATTTCCCTGGGTGTTACAGTCCACATACTGGAAGAAGACAGGTAATGTTTTATCCAGCGTTACATGGATAAAGTCTCCAGCAATTATCACAAGTGCCTCAGGGTGCTGCGTTTGCAACTTAACAACTGCGGAATGGATGACGTCACTCGCCATCTCCGCATTTCCTCGAGGGGGGATGTAAACAATAACAACAATCACGTGTCCAAACTCTCTTGGCAAGTAATAGGGACGCAGACTTACGGCCAACAGTTCGATGTCCCTGCAGCAATTGGTGATTTTAAGGTTTATATGTCCAGAGTTGCACCACCTTGTATTCACATAGAGAGCGAGTCCTCCTCCTTTCTGCTTCCCACAGGTATTAGCGTCTCCGTACGCTCTAAATCTAACTTGATTTTACCATAAAATTCCCAGTATTTTATAACGTCAGTCATATAAGTCGATTGCGGAAAACTCACACTATTGGTCCAATAGATTATGATACTGTATGTACTGATACTAATGCCCACCTGAGAGAGTAACCACGGAGCACTCTGCCTTTTTTTTTCTATGTATTGTGCCTATGTGACCACACGGTATTACCTGAACTATTCCGAAGCGATGTTTGCACTTGTTTTTGTTTTTTGTATCTCACACCATCATACTCCTTTATTGTAAGAGCATCCCTTATCCCAGATGGAGCGTTCGAGCAGAAGAAAATATGAAGCTGGTTTTAAATTAAAAGTCATTGAAGCAGCGAAAGAAATTTGCAATGGCGCTACTGCAACAAAATTTGATGTGCCTGAGAAACTGGTGTGAGATTGGAGGAAGAAAGAAGATGTAAAAAAAATGTAAGTGTTACATTTTTGAATAGGCGTATGCTGGGGTCTGATTTTATGATTTTTTCAAGACCCGACTTATATGCCAGTATATACGGTACCTGAAAGAAAACATTGTCATCTATACTTTTTGAGTATTAAATAAACTCTTTACAGTTGATGATACCCTCCTCTTGCAGGCAGATACATTTAAAATTTATAAGTATCCTAATTAAGCAATAAAAACATGAGTAATTAAGTAACAGGGCACGGGAAAAGAAAAATAAACAGGCAAAAATGGCGTTAGCTGACAGCTTCTCTAACTCACCAGGGCATGGGAATGAGAGCATTTTGAAGAACTTGTCACAGCTTGAGATCTACAGTACAGTTGAGCCATGAAAAAAGTGTAAGAAAAAGTGTCAGAATTACATTTAAAACATTTTCACGTAAGGATTTTTGTAGTTTTAGAAAATTAGTCCACCATGCTGCCAGCTGTTCTATGAGGGTTACCTGACTGCTGTGATATGGAGCATTTTTAATCACTTACTCTACTTTATTACTTGGCTGGAGAATCTCAATGTATCTCCTGCCTTCTAATAGCATGGTGAGGGCAAGTCAAAAGCCTACCCTGAATTTGGTTTTAAGGGAGAAAATATGCGCTGAAATTTTGTTCCAGTAGTCATTTGTACAAATTATTTGAAATCTTCCACCTTTCAGTTTACAAGTGGCGTGGCAAGTGACATCATCGATACGACCGTATAAAGGCCAGCAAGAACACTTTTGTTTAATTCGTTACTGAAAAAAAAAAACTGTGTTATTCAGCAATCATTTCTTTTTTTTTTTTTCTATTTTTCTAAGACTTATTTTCTTAATTCTTGACCATAATTCTTTGCTATGATGAAAGATTTTCTTGATTCCTGCTTGATTCCTGTCATTACAGCTCCTTTACCAGTCTTTTTCTAAAAATCTTTTATTGACTTTTTGAATCCTTCATTGAGGACAATGTTACTGTTGTAAAAAATATAACTGGATAGCTTTTAACACCGTTAGCCTAGGAAAGAGAGACTGATCCACTGGGTATTTCTCCAGACCTGGATATAGTCAGGACCAGCTCACAAGACACCTCCTTGGACTAGACTTTGTATTATCTCTCATTACAACATTAAGTTGCCAGCTCTGCTAATGGAGGCTGCATTCACACTACTGCATTTTTGTTTAAATATGCAGACATTAATCTTCTGAAAACTTCGGCTTGGCGTTGCAATGTGGACAAACGAAAATGTGGACTTCTGAAAACACAAACCCTAACTGCATTCTGACATGTTTGTGCTTATTGTGTAACCCTTACCTGACTGGATCCTTCTCATTACAACATCTAATTACCTGACAGGTCACCTTTCGTGGAAGTATACAAAAATCCAAAATGGCAAATATAGAAGAGTTGCTTTACATGGTGCTTGTTGTCTTGCTTACTTGTATGCATCTAAATTGTATTTTGTACAGTTTGAATGCCACATACTTCTGCAAATAGACAAATAATTTACTGGTCACTAATAATAATAATAATACATTTTATATTTATAGTTAATACGATAAATGTTATTGGGCTTTTCATAGCCATTTAAGGTTTTAATTTTGGGAAGAGATCTTTTTGGTTAAAAGTGAGGTCTTTGTAGGAGTTAGCAGAAGAGGCAGGGCTGACAAGTTCTGAGAAGATTTGACGTCATTAATCATTCTGAAGAGTTCTCCACCATTCTCACTCCAACTGGAATTGCATTAGAGGCTCACGTCACAAGTCACATACAAATCACTCCCTGTAAGTAATTCAAAATTGTGCAACATGCCTGATGCTCTTGTGCCTGGCAATACTTACAATATCTATCTATAGCTGAAATACCAACATATAATGAGACACAGACTGAATCTCGTAGAATGTGAAGGCTCCCATTATCTCTGTTGTCATTTTCCATGGGTAGGAGTGATAGATTGGTAATGTAGTGGTGGCAGTCAGTACCATAACAGGAGACCAAGAGCAAAAGAATAATACACAAAGTTTACTAACACTGTATATTGAGTACCATCACAGAACACACACTTAATGCTTGTGCCCACACTCACTTATACTGAGTAAATTTAGTCCAGTATAAGTTGTGGCAGACGGCCAGGATCCTTCCCTGTCTGGGATGACTTCATAAAGGAAGAACCAGGGGGAGAACAGGCACAGGGCATTATCTCTCTCAGAGCGCTAGATGCTAGCCCTCCTGGCGCGGTACCTTGGATTCCCACAGGGTTTCTGTTCGAGTTTAATCAACCTTGTGCCTAAGAGGTGGAGTTCAAGAGAGCCCTGTTGGGTTCTGTGGGTGCCATCAGGGGGTGCTGCAGGGACTGCAGAGCTCTACTTTGTTGGGCTTCTGCCTTAACGGGAAGTACTCCCGGGTGCAAAGTAAAAGATAGAGTCAGGAGGGAGTGGACGACGCTTTTCGGGAGGAGTGGAAGTGGAAGAGAAAGGAAAAAAGAAAGAGAAGAAAAAGTGTTGTGTACTGTAATTATCGTGCTTTGTAACTGTGCTGTGCAAGTGGAAAATTATTTGAGAAGCGTTTCCCACTGAAAAAGTAAAATGGACTTGTGGCGGCATCTGTCTGTGTTGGGTTTGGGGAACTGGGACGTTCCCTGCAGGCCACAAAGTGATAATTTAGACCAGCTATAACCAGTATAAGTGGTTTTCACCAGTTAAAGATACTCGCATGTCTCTGAGATCAAAGAACTCTGATTACACAAAGAAAAACCTTGTATAAACTCTCTTTTGACAGTGGCTGGGATAGGATTGCAGCAGCTGTCTCTTGTGTTTTATGGCATAAATTCTAATCGCTCTGCCATCCTTGCTCCTCATGCATTTGCAAAAACAAGCTATTTAAACAATGTAAGCATCCATCAGTCCATCTGCATTTTCTAGGCAAAGTTAGTTTGGCGTCAGAGTCTTTCCTGAGTTGTACTGATTTATTTGAAAAGTTAAACTGTTGTAAGTTTCTGTGTAACATCTCAAAGGTAAGACAGCTCCAAGTGAACCCACTAATCTGTGCCCACTGTGCAAACAATTCTGAAATCTCATCTTAAATGCATTTCTTATATTTGACTTTTATATGTAGCACATTCACATTAGAATGTCTCGCTGAATGCCAGCAGGCATCACTTTATACAGAGCAATCCAGCAGGGGAGATCTGCCTAGCTACGGCGCTGACTCCGTCTCAAAGTTGGGATGCTGGCACTGATTTCAAATCCTCCTCCACACCACAATTAGTTTCATAAGCAGTGAGAATGTGTCTCTCTGTCTTGGGAGGCTATTGATGGTGTCTCGTAAGTAGGAGAGAATTCGTCCACCATGTATTCACATTAAAGCAATTGTGTAATCAAGTTCTAAAATGGCATGGGCATATTATCTGTTTCAGCTTTCAAGCCAGAAGCGAGATCCTTGCAGCTATTCTGAGACTGCTGTTTAAAGTTCAATCATGTTCAGACACCTGGATATTTTCTTGTCCATGAGATCATCAAATTACATTACAGCAGTGTTCTTCAAGGTGTTCTTGGGGGGCATTGTAGCCAGGAATCCATTGATAATCGGCTTAGACACAAGGCCAATTAAAACAAATAGGAAAATGTATGCATGGTGTGGCATTCAGGTGCGGGTGGAGACTTGGATAGCTGGTACATTTTTTAGTCACTCCACCAAAGAGTTTCTTGTCACAATTATGTTTACATTGGTAATAGAATGCAATTACATATACGAGTAGTACATATAATAAATATGTTTTTAATACTGTTTTACAATATCATGTGGCTCAATTTGCTTTCCTTGACTGCAGATTCCATCACAGGTGATTAAAAGATTCATATGCTTTTGTTAGTTGTTGTATGTGCAAAATCTGTGGCTAACTGTAATTCAAAGTTCTAAAACAAATTT
This sequence comes from Polypterus senegalus, assembly GCF_016835505.1. Lineage (NCBI taxonomy): Eukaryota > Metazoa > Chordata > Cladistia > Polypteriformes > Polypteridae > Polypterus > Polypterus senegalus. The sequence continues at coordinate 63,559,388 of NC_053166.1, forward strand.
TTCCAAAGAAGTACCCTGGTGAAAATTTTTTAAATCTGTGCTGAATTCTCAAACAAAAATTTTTGGCTGCATCTAAATGTGACAGAAAGATGATTGTGGCGATTAGCTGATTAATTAGTGCCAGAGAAATATTCAACAGCTAAAATCTTTAGATAATGAAGATGTAAGGTTGTTTTTAGTGTAATACTGAGAACATGTTTACTCACTGAGGCATAAAGTGTCATCAAGCCATCTTTCATACATAAGTTAAGTTGCTTTTATCTTTTACTTTTACAGACATGAACCTCAGGTTGCTTACCACCTTCGATTTCTAGGTGCAGGAAAAGTGAGCTGCTGTAACTGAGGTTTGCACAAAATGGAGCACAGGACAGTGCAGAGGCAGAAACAAGACAGAATATAACAAGACCTAACACTGCATTCTGGTGCAGCAAATTACAGGACTTACCTTGTATAAACAATAGCACTACTATTATATTGAATAAATTAAGATTATCATTATTAAGGAATTGCATAAGTAAGTACACATCTAATGTCGTACCTTTCTTATACGGTAATACTTGGTTGTCAAACCCCGCCTACATCTGACCCTGCCCCATTCCATGTAGCCCAGTGAGATGTTCTTGCTTCAGTGCTCATGAACGCAGGTGTTTCACTGTTTTGCTGTCAGAAGCAACTGTCAATTAAGTAAAAGAAAAAAAAGATTAAAAAATATACAAGCTGAAGTTACCGCTCTTAAAGAAAAATCGAAGCAGTAAACTTAATTGTTGCTGTAGTCACATAGAATGTTTCTCTGTTGTATACAGTGCATTGTGTTTGAGATATATCAACAAAAATTGAACCGAAGAAACAAATTTTCTTCAGTAACGAGTGTATGAAATTTCAACATAATCAGTCCACTGGGAGCCGTGTTACTGGCAGACAGACAGAAGAATTAACGAACAACATGGCTATCACATTGGGTGCTTTCTTCATTAAAGTTCTACAATTGTTTCTGATGTGCCATATTTTTGAATGAGAGAGACGTAACAACTGGACAGACACACAGACAATTATCCTCTTATTAAGGTGAATGTTATGTTATGTTATATTATGTAATGAATGTAACAGTATTGTATCAAAGAATGCAAAAGGACAGCAGAGTTGAAATAACTTGCCTTGTCTCCTGCAGTTTATTGCTCTGATTTAATGCAATGCCTGAAAATTAATCAATTCAGCTTTATCTTAGGATAGTAACTGATTTCGGAAACAAATTCAGTCTGTTTCTTCCTCCATGCATTTTTACATTCTTTTTACCAGATAAACCAAAAGTATCCAGCTGCAGGGGGACAGTCAATGGTTCAACATGCCCTTATTACCTCAATCCTTTCAGCTGCTCTGTCTGGAGAAGGTAATCTGAAAACAAGAGTCACTGTTTCAGGTACAGAAAAGTGTGCAACACTTGAGTTACATAAATGGCATTCCTTGGTTTCCATAGCATGCGTTCAGTATTATTAGACTTCGAGGACCGAAGGGTGGTTCTTCATCGATGTCTGGAGCATGCACCCCTTGAATTGCCAAAATGGCAAGAATATCCATAGTGCAACGTAATCCACTGTGAGAGAAAAATACAGTTTTCTAAGTGTAATTAAAAAATCCATAACATTTGTTTTTGAAATAGCATGAAGAAACTGGTGCAATGGTTGGATAAACATACCCTAGGTGGTTTAAGAAGTGGCTGAATGTCATGTACACAGCAAGACTTGTCAGGTACATAGAAAATTCATAAAAGAAGGGTAAGAGATGAACTTAAGAAATGTTTGAGAAGGACATGAGTGTAATAGCAGGAGACTTTAATTTTGAGTGTATAAGCAGACTATGCTGTCTTCTGATAAAATGTCATGTCTTTTAACCAATCGGAATATGGTATGTTGGGTGTGAATGCTAATGAGCCAATCAGAGTAAATGTCAGGCTAACAGACTGCTGTAATGGGGCGCTCCCTCTTTATGAAGAGAAATTAAAAATGCATGAACAAGCTTCCTCCTGTTCTGCTTCTGAATTCAGAGAGGTTCTAGGGGAACAAATTCCTTCCACAGTTTTATTTACAGTTTAATTTTTTCCATGCTACAGAGGCACAGTTCTCTGTTTCAAAACAAAATACTGTGGGTGTAAACTGAACCCAGTGATGCAGTGTCCTTTATTCTGTACCCCTCCATGTTTAGAGCATGATAAGGTTTGTATTTGCTAGTCGTCCAGTTCTTTACTGTTCTCCTGCTGTTCCTTCAGTTAGGCAGGAACATGCCTTATTTTTCTGTCTATTTTGCTAATGGCTTTTAAACCCCAAGGTTGTTGTTTCAGTCCTCAATCACTGTGTGACCCTGAGTAAGCCACTACTCCAAGAATAAAAATGTGTAAGCAAATAAAACTAAATAAAAATAAACACATAGGTATTGTGCTTGCTATACAAAGAGGACATTGAGAATAAAGTCTTTTTCGTTCTCTTTTGCTGTATTATAGCATATCTGTGACATCCAAGTGGTACCCTGTGAGTGAGTTGCTTCTCTAATAGCAGTGTAATTGACTCTGGAATTTAGCCTCATTTTCCCAGTATTCCCAGCAGCATTTTATAAATTGCTTGTCTCGGCTTATCTGCTGAAGCTGGTTGGTAGTGCTGCTAGTGAGCAGACTGTAGGGACTTAAGAACTTTTTACAAGCAAGAGGTGGAATGGAGCCTAATTGTCGCTCGAGGGTCTCTCCTCTGGATACAAGAAGTCTAATTTGACAATTGTGGGTAAAAGGTGTAGTGAGCAGCACAAATACAATGATTCACAGAGTGCTTCATCAGAATGGGTACAAAGCCTGGCAGAGATGTTCTTTTAATTTGCTGCTGCTCAAGTTGAACCTGTTGAACACCTAGCTCAACAGACTTAGGCAGTTATAGTGCATCAAACTGACACCTGCTTTCCTGAGCGTTAGCCTGTAAATGAAAGATTAGCATGACATTAGTCTCATTTCAGATTTACTGGCAGTGACAGGATTGCTTTCTCAGTACCTTTATCTATTGCAGTCCCTCCTTTGTAAGCAACAGCCCCATCACTCTGTACTGTATCACATATGATCAGATGAAGTCAGACCTTGAGTTCTTAAGGCCTGTGCTGATCGACTTTGTGATGTCCTCTGTCACCTGTACAATCTGCCACTAAGGCAGGTGCCTCTCAATTTAATGACTACAGACTAGTGACCCTTACATCCCACGTAATGATGACCTTTGAGAGATTGGTCCTGGATTATATGAGTTCTTTGGGAAAGACCACTGCAGTGTGACTATCAGACAAAGACAGAAGTGGAAGATGCAGTTATCTATCTGCTCCACAAAGCTTTCAAGTTGCACAAAGTTGGCAACACTTTGAGGATTATTTTTTTTTACATTTCTCCAGTGCCTTCAATGCCATCCAAATGCAATCCTTTGTAAGGGGTAAACTCAGGGATATGCAGATGGATGAGCCTTAAGTGTCATGGATAATGGACTATCTGTCTAGTAGAGTATAGTTTGTGAGGGACAAGGACTGTGTCTCTGATGTGGATGTAAGCAACACTGTTACTTTTTCTCTTCATTCAGTAAAACCAGGTCATGTCACATGTCAATTCTCAGATTATTCTGTGCTAATGAGAGGTGTTGATAAGGGAGATAGGACAGAGTATAGGACTCAGGTGGAGATCTTTGCTTTTTGGTGTAGAAAGATTTGTTTGCAACTTAACATCAGCAAAACCAAGGAGTTGGTTATTGACATCCTCTGCACCAAAGAGCCTCTATGTCCAGTCACTATTCAGGGAGTGGATGTAGAGGTGGTCCAAGTACATCAATGAGCGGCTGTGTTGGTCAGAGAAACTATATAAGAAAGGTCAGAGCAGATTATTTTTTCTTAGGAGACTGCATTCCTTTAATTCAGATATTGACATCCTTTACATCTTCTATAAATCTATGCTTGGATGGTCATGTCGCTTCAACGAAGCCCATTAAATCAATAAGCTAATTAAAATGGCAGGCTCAGTTATGGGATGCACTCTGGACCTCCTAGAGGAAGATGAAGAGGAGAGAAGGAAAGCAAAACTGAGTGCCATTATGAACAATACATATCCTCTTTCTGATAAGCTACCACTGAGGACTTTCAGTCAATGAATTATTAATCAAAAGTGTGTCAAGAAACGTTACTGGGGTTTCTTCACAACAATAGCAATACATTGCTCTAGTGTCTTTCTTGGACTGTGGCAGCTCTTTTTATCTTTAGCCAAATGAGAAGTTTTCTTTCTTTTTAGTTATTTTTGTGTGTATTTGAGGGGGATTTTGTTGTTATATTAGTTATTGAGCTTCTGTAAAAGGCCAAGTTTTCCCTTGGAACAAATATCTATCTATCTATCTATCTGGGTGCCATTCAATTAAAAATATCCTGTTTAATTCTTTGTGAATTCACAAGTACTGCACTTCAGAACAGGTCAGCCACCTGAAGCTAAGCATGTTTGGGCCTGGCCAGTACTTGGAATGGGAGACCCTCTAGGAAAAACTTGGGTTGCAGATGGAATAGGCGTTGTTGAGATCATCAGGGGGCGCTTAACCTGTGGTCTGTCTGAATTCCAATGCCCCAGTACAGTGACAGGGACTCCGTCCTGTAAAAATGGAGCCATCCTCCGGATGAAATGTAAAATCAAGGTCCTGACTCTCTGGTCATAAAAGATCCCTGGGCATTTTACAAAAAGAGCAGGGTGTATGCTGATGTCTACATGAAATTGCCTACCACAGCTTAGTCATTCTGACTCCTTAATCATCCCCTAACTCTAATTGTCTGTCTCTCTCACACCTTCATCATCGAAGAGCTAATGTCTGGTGAGTGTATGTGTAAAATGGCTGCTGTTACATCATCCAGGTGGATGCTGAAAATTACTGGTGGTTGAAGTGAGTCCCCACTCACTATGTAATATGCTTTGAGTAGTGAGAAAAGCGCTATATAAATGTAAAGAATCATTAACATTATTTTTAATACTAATGAGTAACTTTTCGCATAAACAAATCATTCACGGATATGCCAAGATATGATGGGATTGGTACCCTGAGCACTGCCCAGAACAATGTCTGCTTCAGTGTTCCGGTTTCCCTCCATTGTCACTAAATAAATGATCATCTATCTATCTATCTATCTATCTATCTATCTATCTATCTATCTATCTATCTATCTATCTATCTATCTATCTATCACAAGTATGACTCTTAGGCATCGTGAAGGTTTGGGGCAGCCACCCGTATATTGTTCAAGGGCTGCAAAAATGAGGTTTAAATAGAACAGAGATATTCACAGATGCGAGTCCAAAACAGAACTGAAGTTATTGAGACAAGATGGCAGCTTTAAAGGCCAGTCACGTAAATGACGTCATCTGTGGCATAACCGGAAGTGATGTCTTCAGGACTGGAAGTGACATCGTCAGTGGTGCCGTAAACTGAACTGCCATCATTGGGACCAGAAGTGACATCATCTTCGGTGCCGGTAAACGGGAGTAGTATCATCAGTGGCGCTGGTACTCTGCAGGATTTCCCACGGACGGTCTGCAAAAGATTGAGAGAGTCAGTCAGATTGTATCCCAATCGTAAGTGTTTGACACTATCTATCTATCTATCTATCTATCTATCTATCTATCTATCTATCTATCTATCTATCTATCTATCTATCTATCTATCTATCTATCCATCTATCCCATCACGGTGCACATGATTATCACTCATTTGTATTTTCAACAGCATAGTGCTGTAGAGATCTGATGTCTTTTCAGCAAAATGGAGGATAAGAAAGCACCTTCACCTTGGTGCAAGTCTATTGGGGGGCACAATGAGGCACTCAGGCACACTCTGTCACACAATGCCAACTCAGAGCAGAGTCATTGACAAATAACCAAACCGTATGTCATTGGACTCTGTGGAAAATGTTAATATGAATACAGGGATAACACAATCTGTAGACACAGATAGATAGATAGATAGATAGATAGATAGATAGATAGATAGATAGATAGATAGATAGATGGCAATGGAGGAGAAGATAATAAATGTTTCAGATGATGAACATTTTGCATTTTTACTATATTCGAGAGGTCACAGTCTTCAAAAAAATAAAAAAAGGAACTTCAAAATGTCATAGATCTAATCCAGCTGGCTGCTCAGGCTCTCCATGGACTGTGTCCAGTGCACATCAGACAAGGGTCCATGATTACATTATTATCATATGTTCAGATTTGTCCCTGGTGAAACCATTTCTTCTATTTAATGTAACTTTCTGAGAGAAGGGAACAGTGAGTTGAAGGTTACTAACTGAACAGCAGACATTCTTTTATTGTAATTTATACAGTTGCAGATTTCAGCTTACTGTATATTTATGATACTGTAGAATGCTGTTTGGCCTAGGCCTTCAAAATTATCACTTTCTCTTGTTACATAGGACTGTTGACCTTCAAAAGGTTTATTTTTTTCTAGAAATGCTGTTAACTGCATTTTTGTTTTCCTCCCCTCCATTGTTAACTAGTCATATCTGAAATATTCTGTTAAAAAGCATGATTCTTTTATACAAACCATTGTTGTTAATTTCTTTTTACTGTTTATTTGCCTCGATATGTTCCTGTGTAACATTGTAAAGTTTAGTACTTTACAACCATTGTGTTTAGTTTTAAATATAGGTGAGTGTGCTAAGCTCACTATCCAAGAATAAAATGAATAAACAACGAGGATCCTTCATGATGCCTTCTACCCACGTGGGTTTCTGTATCTGTAGTGCCTTTTTCACTTACTTTTCCAAGTATCAGTGCCCTTTCTTAGAAAGTCTTTAATTTTCTGCCCAGAATAATTATGGCTTTTTAAGTAGAAGAAGATATCTTTTCATTTTTTGACAGCAATTCACCTCATACATCCAAATGTATCTTTGATTCAAACATTAACAGCTTCATTATCTGCCTTCCCAAGCTTGACCTTATCTAGGGCTTCATTATATATAAAAGTAGAATAGCATTTGAAATTGCATCTTTTACCTTTTTCTTGACTGTTTTCAAAATCATTCTCATTTTCAGGAGCTTTATTAGTGTAGTCAGCCAGTCTATCATTATTGATTACTGATATGTTTGGCATACAATTTAATGAGAAAACAAAGCATTGACAAACCCTTTTTTCAAGTGTGAGCCATTCTCTGTCTCGGTGTTGGGTTTAGACGGTTGCTTCTTGGTTATAATGAACACATCAAACAATTTACAACATCTGGTGTGTTTTTTTCATAGTTTGCTGCCATCATCACGATCAAACCCTTTGGTATATTCTAAAAAAAGGAAGATACCTTTGTATTCTTCATCATCATTTTTTTCTTGCTGTTACAAATGCGGGGGGTCCACAAAACTCAAAAGATACTTAAATATCTAAAACTAGGGGCCTTCCAATTCTATTAGGGCCTAGAAATATAATATAGGTATGGCCCTGAAACTCCTCAGTAGTCTTGCAGCCAATCTTCCAAACTCAAAAAGGGACAGGGGAACCATGAAAAACCCTGGCTCAAGGAACAAAAAAAGAGTTTCTCTAATAATATTAGTTTACTGTATGCATAAAGCAGTTGAAAAATAATCAAAATACAGAATATTTTAACATTGTTAATATTGATTCATGTTCTCCTGGTATTTTATGCCATTTTTGGTTGCTAGAATGTGACACCCTTTTACTAGTGTGGCATTTTAAAAGCTGGCACCATGCAAGTTTAATTGTCCAAGGTTGTATTTGTGAAAGATAAAAAAAAACAAAACTTTTGTGTCATTGAATTTACTGGATCCAACAGTTTTTTCTGCCCTATGATTATGATTTAAATCTCATTTTTCTAGGTTCTGGTTTCATATTCCCTTTTTGACTACAAATCCAGCTACACGCCCAGAGCTTTGTTATTTAATTACTGTCTTCCCAGTTATGACTGCTGCATGCCATCTTCTGATTCCATTTTCTCTCACAATTGCTGCCACCTTGCACAAGCACTACAATGAATTTTAAGGTGTCTCAAAGCATTTAATTACAATTGGAGTTGTGTAAATTATAACTAGCATGGTAACTCCGAGCTCCCTGGGAACTCCTTTTTTGGTATCAGTAGAAAAAGAAGACGTATTTAAACAAAGAATTCCTGAACATGGATAGAAAAATATGAATTGTTCAGCAGCAGTGCTCTTTGTAGAGGCAAGTTATCCAATTGCATCTATTAAATACACTGGCCTAGAAAGAGTTACATTATCTCAAAGAGGTGGTAACCTCAATAAATTGCTGTCATAACAAAACGCTTTTTGAGTCATTCAATTAAATGCTCAGACACCTTATGGCACAGATTTTGAATTGGATCTGAGGACATATATTTAAATTAAATTGGAAATATGAAATCTATTATCAGGAGGGTCCTTGGGTTACACGTGAATATGCAAAATCTTTTCAGCAATGATTGAATTATACACACAATCCAATATTAAGAATGATAATGTAACTCTTTGAAAAGTATTTGGGTTGCCACCAAAGTGAGTTATTTATCATTTGTAGAATTACTTTTTATATGGGCTTCTTCATAGATTAATTGAAAAATTTAATTTACAGATAGCATTTTGATGAAATATGAGGTATTATTCGAATTATGAGTAGCACAGTTGTACATTGGCTAATGCTGATATCTCAGAATTTCTGGGTTCTGATGCCACTCCTGTGACATGCGGCTGGGGGTGCTACCAGACCACGAGGGGCGAAGAGCTTGGAAGCTCAAACCTGTAGGGGCCCATGGTCACCGCCAGGGGCCACCCCGGTGCCTGGAGAGCCCTGGACCTCAGCACTTCCGCCACATTTGGAAGTGCTGGGGGGAAGAAGACTGGGGACACCCAGAGTTCTTCCAGGTGTACAGCTGGCACTTCCGCCACACAGGGGAGTGTCCGTGGAGGAGTGTCAGGAAGCACCTGGAGCCCATCCGGGCTTGCATAAAAGGGGCCAACTCCTTCCGTATGATGACTGGAGTCGGGCAAGGAGTGGACGAAGTCTTGCTGGAGAGGAGTGGAGACAGCCTGAAGAACGCAGGGACTGTGGAGAGAGGCCTGGACTTTGGGGGATTGGTGCTGGAGGCTGGAGGGTTGTGCACCTGACTGGAAATATTATTGTAAATAAATGTGTGTGTTGGGTGACCAAACGTTGTCCGTCTGTCTGTGTCCGGGGCTCGTTCCACACTCCTTATCATGGTTTTCTTGTATTCCCCACATTAGCCTTGTGCCCGATGCTGCCTCATGACCCCAAACTGAATTAGGTCAGTCTGAGAACGTTGAGTGAAAGTACTCTATCATGTGAAACGTTATGTGAAAGAACTCTAAAAGGCTGTTAATGGGTCAGAATAAGAGCCAGCAGCATTTTATTATTAGATATACAGAAATGTATTGGTGCTTAGACATTATATTATTTGACTGGATACAGCTTTGCAGCTGTCGTCTTCTTCTGGATCGTGATGAATCAGATCAATCCAGTTGATTATTTTCTTCACATTCATGTCATATTCTAAAGGAATTTGGCTGCCATTGTTTTGAATTGATAATATTCTGTTTATTCTTCAGTCAAGATTTTGCAAATTGGCAGACATAGTTAAGATTTCCCCTTTTTTGTTTTCTGCTTATGAATTTAACATTTGTTTACCCATGCTATTCTTTCAGAATATATTATTGTCATCTTTGTGGATTTTTTCTGTTTCCTTTCAGGGTACTGTTAACATCAGACCAGGGGGCTTCATTTTCTTTATAGTCTGTTTTTTTTTTAATGTATGCATATCAGTCTGAATGAAAGTGGATAGCATAACTTGTCACAAGATCCATTGCATCAAAAGCTCTAAATTGAAGCCTAAAAAACACCAGTAAAGAACTACTTAAGAACTTTTATGTCAGGCAGAATACCAAGTGGGGAGGCTAGATGGTCCTTTGGGCCTGGAACTTCTGCAGATTTACTGGCCAACTGACTTATCATTGGACTGTCGTTTAGAGACTTAAAATGATAATTCTACATTTAAGGACTCTATTTATCTTACGTAAGTGCACATTATTTGTTTATATTTTGTGTACTTTTAATTCATTTCTATTCTAATCTATATTTAATTTGTTCTTATATGCATGTAACTACGTCTTTGTCATGTTGTAAAACACTTTGAGATACATCTTTTGCATGAAAATGTACTATAAAAATAATTGCCATTGTTGATTGCCCAAGAGACTGTGCAAACATATAATGCGACCCTGACCAACACGGAGGAACAAAAAAGAAGATGTGTAAATCTTGATATTTATTTTGGAAATGCATGGGAAGTTTTGGGAAAGAAGAAAATTTGAAGGATATGTTATTAGGACATGTCTGTATGCTTCTGGTGCTAGACGATGAATGCTGTCCTACTCTATTCAGTAATATGGTAGAGGGAGATGTCATAGTTAGTACTGCTGTCTCACACCTCCAGAGCACTGCACATTAAGACGTCACCAGTTGTTGTGCATATGTACAATGCTGTGCATTGTAATTTTCTTTTGGCTCCTAAACATGTGCAAGTTATATTAAAAGACCACCCAAAAGGCTCACTATGTGTTAGTATGAGTGTACACTCAAAAGTGCCCTAATAATAATAAGGATTGCCATACCCTACAGTGATGGCTTCAGCAGTGCTACTGGGAGATGTTTCAGGTCCCAATGAGTTAACATTGGATAGAGGAAGGGACGAGGCAATAAAGCATATCTGAAATATTTTCAGATAGGCAAATAGTGGAACACAATTTGCTGCTAAATTTAATCCAGGAATAGAAAAACCAATGTTAATAGATATAAGATCGATGTAAGGAAAACAGATTAATGCAAAATGTTTCCTGTCCCAGTAAAGTCAAACTTTGCCTCTGGAGAACAATGGAAACACAAAGTTGGTATTCAGCTTCAGACGACTGTAAATGTTCAACTGCATTAATCAATCAGTGCTTTTATACTAATAGCAGAACAAAAATCAAATGCCAGAGAAAATAGTTCACTCTATACAACACTTTCCAGCCTGATTCTTAATTTTGGAAGACTATAGAAGTTGAATATGTTGTGAGCACAACATATGAGACCAACTCATCCACCTCTATATAAAGCCTGATTTTGGCCCCAAAGTTTTGACGCCATGGTGGCCCTGCCTCTTGAGGTTCCAGCCACAAAACACAAGGAATATATTCAAGCTTAAATACACAAAACATAAACATAATACAATTACATTAAAACACACATGAAGAATAATAATAATTCAAAAATAACAATAAAACAGAAAACAAATAAAGCCAGGTAACAAACCCTGGCTGTAACATAACAGAATACACAAACACATATTGGTCATATCGGTATATTTGAATTTTTCCACACAGAATTCATTAAAGGCTACATTTCTCAAGTACCCATGAGTTTTCCTGTCTCTCTATTAGACGAGACATTTTCAGAAAGATAATTTCACGTTCCGCGAGATGAGACTTGTGCCAAGAGATGAATTTAAAACAGGTCCAAGCGGGGGCGGAAATAAAAGACAAACGGTAGAAGAAGAAAAGACAAAGAGTAGAGGACAAAGTAGGACATCATAAAGAGGTTCAAAAACGTTAGCGTTATACACATGCAGAGCAGGCTAGAGATTATGAAAGTGCTAAAATTCAAAAGTCTCAAAAAACTGATAGTAAAGATCGCATTAGCACTAGCAAACAGAAATTATTACTCAGTGAAATAATGGAACAGCGAAAAGAGATCGAATATATGGCCATAGGTGATATGACAGAGCTACTACAAATTTAATTTCAAGAAAACCACAGTTCAGTCAGGTTTATATTTATGATCACGGAGAAGCAATGCAACATCGAATCGAAAGAGTTAAACAATCGGATGTATTAGAAATTCTACAGCCATTAATGGATACAAATCCATACATCCAAAAGTATCACTCTTTACACTGAATTTATCTGAAAAACACGGACAAAGAATTTTTCTTGGATTTCTATAGGAAATATACAGTATAATCAACCAATATGTGATGAATTGTCAGCGATGATAGTTTAGAAAGACGGAGATATCAAAGACAGTTGATATTCATGTTTATCCAAAAGCACAGCATGATTCGTCACAAGCAGCAGATCCGGGAAATGACTAGCGCGTACGGCCAGTACAGGGGTTGGCGAGCGAAGCGAGCAGGGGGCAGAGCCCTCTAGTACTTTCATATGAACAATACATGCACACCTCCTCAGCCTCCCTGGAAAAGTCTATTCGGGGGTTCTGGAGAAGAGGGTCCGTCAGATAGTCGAACCTCGGATTCAGGAGGAACAGTGTGGTTTTCGTCCGGGTCGCGGAACAGTGGACCAGCTCTACACCCTTAGCAGGATCCTGGAGGGTGCATGGGAGTTTGCCCAACCAGTCTACATGTGCTTTGTGGACTTGGAAAAGGCGTTCGACCGTGTCCCTCGGGGAATCCTGTGGGCGGTGCTCCGGGAGTATGGGGTACCGGACCCCCTGATAAGAGCTGTTCGGTCCCTGTACAACCGGTGTCAGAGCTTGGTCCGCATTGCCGGCAGTAAGTCGAGCCCGTTTCCAGTGAGAGTTGGACTCCGCCAAGGCTGCCCTTTGTCACCGATTCTGTTCATAACTTTTATGGACAGAATTTCTAGGCGAAGCCAGGGTGTTGAAGGGATCCGGTTTGGTGGACTCAGGATTGGGTCACTGCTTTTTGCAGATGATGTTGTCCTGTTTGCTTCATCAGGCCGTGATCTTCACCTCTCTCTGGAGCGGTTCGCAGCTGAGTGTGAAGCGGCTGGGATGAGAATCAGCACCTCCAAATCCGAGACCATGGTCCGGTCCTCAGCCGGAAAAGGGTGGAGTGCCCTCTCAGGGTTGGGGGGGAGATCCTGCCCCAAGTGGAGGAGTTTAAGTATCTCGGGGTCTTGTTCACGAGTGAGGGAAGAATGGATCGTGAGATTGACAGGCGGATCGGTGCGGCATCCGCAGTGATGCGGGCTCTGCATCAGTCTGTCGTGGTGAAAAAAGAGCTGAGCCGTAAGGCAAAGCTCTCAATTTACCAGTCGATCTACGTTCCTACCCTCACCTATGGTCATGAGCTATGGGTAGTGACCGAAAGAACGAGATCGCGAATACAAGCGGCTGAAATGAGTTTCCTTCGCAGGGTATCTGGGCTTTCCCTTAAGGATAGGGTGAGGAGCTCAGTCATCCGGGAGGGGCTCAGAGTAGAGCCGCTGCTCCTCCGCATCGAGAGGAGTCAGATGAGGTGGCTCGGGCATCTGATCAGGATGCCTCCTGGACGCCTCCCTGGTGAGGTGTTCTGGGCACGTCCAACCGGGAGGAGGCCCCGGGGAAGACCCAGGACACGCTGGAGGGACTATGTCTCCCGGCTGGCCTGGGAATGCCTTGGGATTCTCCCGGAAGAGCTGGAAGAAGTGGCCGGGGAGAGGAAAGTCTGGGCCTCTCTGCTTAAGCTGCTGCCCCCGCGACCCAACCTTGGATAAGCGGAAGAGGATGGATGGATGGATGGATGCACACCTGTTCAAGCCCACTTAATCCAATTTCGAGAGCCACTCCAGCAACATTCGGCCCAAGGTGGGAAAAAACCCTAAACAGGCTGCCAGCCTATAATGTGTCAAGCAGTAATTCTTTAGTTATGCCAAGATGGAAAAAAAAACATCAGAAAAGGACCAAAACATGAAGAAGTAAAATAATCAAAGTTAAAAAAAAAAAAGAAAAAACTTTTAATAATTAAACATGGAAAAGGAAGAGACCTCACCAAGGCTGGAATGTTAAGAATGAGTCTGCTGCATGCTGTCTGGATATCTGAGAAATCTGCCAAATTCTTGAGCATATTGCCCTCTGTCACATCACTCTCCTTAATGTATATCCACTGACTCTCATCACATTCTAATCTCTTTCTGCCTCTTTCTTTTTTATAATTTTAGTTGCGCCTCACGTGTTCTCACCACACTACAGAATCTTGATTTAAAGCCATGGCTTATGCATTTGTGCTATTATTGCTTTAGACAAAGCAGCACAGAAAATTAAGAATGATTGATAGAATGATTGCCAAATACTACCACAGGATTTCATGTTTGCTTGTTTAAGCCACACTGACTCATCATGCTGAAAAGAGAAGAACCAAAAAAAAAGCATCACTGGAAGTTTAATTTAGTGACAGGGCAGGCATTACACATCCTATTGAAAATGAACATACTGTACATTTCTTCATGTCTCATTTACAACTTGAATGTTTTGATTTCAATTTAAAATTTTTATATGCTAAGGTTCTTTATTTGTGCTCAGTGCACGCTCCCATGCCTTCCTTCAATGTCAGAAGATGGCCACCATACCTGTTATTGTGAAACTCCTTTGTTTATTCTGAAGGGTGTGCAAAGCTGAGCTGTGTGCTGCCCTTGGACGGAGCCAGATTTGTTTATCTGAGGGAGATCTTGTTTCCCTGATCTTTGCTTAGCAGCATTTCTGGTCTGTTAATAATCTGAGTGATAGAGGAGCCACAGGGGAAGCGCCTGTAGGAAAATCAGACAAGGGTTCCTCATTTGTCGTATTCTTCAGTGGCGGATTAGTACCTTGTTTTTTAATTGAAGCCTTTCTGTCAGGCTCCTTGGAGACAGCTGTCTATTCTTTAGCTTTTTGGACACTTCATTGAACATACTGTCTTTGGGGACTTCCTATTGTTTTCTTTATCTATCTAGTTAAATATTTAACACACCTATTGCCATTGTAATAGTCATTCATTGAAGGTTTCTCCTTTCTTCTTTATGTACAAAATCAGTGCTAGGATAAGCATTGGGCTTGCAGTTTAAGCAGATTAATAATTAGAATAATTATGCTTATAATTGCAAACTAAGATATGTGATTTGATAAAGATGCATCCATATTACAAATATGTGAATGTGCACAGAGAAATGTTGTATCGTTAGGCTACCTTATTGTGGGCATTGTTGTGGAGAACATGACAGCATTGTGTAGTCTGTCATAAGCATGTATTTCGGGAACAGATGAAAGGCTCTGATGGTGGTAATTCTCCTTTTGGACCAGTTGCTGTTGATTAAGATCTTTTTTTCTCTTTCCTCTGCGGGGCAGAAGATGAACACACATTCCACTTCTGACGTCACTTCCTGGACCCACCTCTTCCTGTCTAGATCACATAATACCAACATCTACTGCACCTCCTCTCAGTCTCCTCTTAGATGCTCGTCCGAAAAAAACTAATAACACATCACTCTTATGGTCTTTTAAATTTACATCTCACAATATATCGGGCTCACTAAAGTGCCCCAACCCTTTATGACTTATTTGGGTCATTCTTACAAGTCCTTATTCACCACTTGTAAAGGTGAGGTTGGTGAGGAATAAACACAGTGGCAGACCATTAAATGACATTAAATGGAATTTTACTTTCTAAACCATGAAATGTGGAAGACTGATAATGTAGAAATGTCAGTACAGACTTCTTGCTGCTAGAAATATCCATTAGTCATTATAGTCATTAAACATGCTTAAGCCAGTTCAGGAGCCAGAGCCTGTCCTGCTGCATCAGACACGAGGCAGTTCTGGAAAAAGCGCTAATCAATTACAGGGTATGTTATCAAGAATTTTTGGAACAGAACTAGAAAGCCAATACATCCCACAGGAAAACCCACAGACACAAGTGGTGCATGCAAACTTTTCACAGGCAGTAAGTGAACCTGAGATTCCAGTTCAGGACGTGTGAGCTTTCACTGCTAACCACAGTGCCACCATGCCATCTGTAAGTGCCTGTCTGTTTCAAAGAATCCACAATGATCCCTTTGCCTAACAAAGAAAATATTTTGATCTAAATGATTGCAGTCCAATGGCGCTGACCTCCGTAGTGACAAAGACATTTGAATGTCTGGTTCTTCAGCATTTCAAATCTGCTCTCTTTGACCCACAACAGTTTGCTTCTTGAGCCAACAGGACAGTTGAGGATATAGTCAACATGGCTCTTCACTACATCTTGCAGCGTCTGGACATCTCATCTACTTATGCCAGGATCTTGTTTATGGATTTCAGCTATGTCTCTCTATTATAAAAGAAAATCTTCAGACGAGACTTTTGTCAAGAGATTTTGTCAAGTCCTGCCCTTGTCTCAACCATTTTCAAACACACCCATGGTCCACTCAACTCTCATTCATGTGAATGCTTTTGTCAGACACAGTTCCTGTGCGCTCAGCTCTTATACATTTTTACATTTTCCTCATTTTAAGTCGTTTATGAAGTCCTCAGTTTCATCGTTTAAAGAAGCTTTTCTGGACAGTATTTTTAGATATACAATCTATTTGTTTCCTTTGTTGTAGTCCTTTTTTGGACAATAAAGTTATACATTCTAGATGACACCTCAACAACTAAGTGAAGAAGAAAGGGCAACGCGTCAAAAAGTGGCCCAAAGGCATCAGAGAAAAAATAATTAAGAAAAGAAACAATAATAAGTGCAAATTCTGAAAATAAGGAAAGTAATAATCAGCTGGGACCAAGTGCAATTGAAAACCTAGCAGATCCAAGCGGGGTCAGAAATAAAACACAAAGAGCAGAAGACAAAGAAGAACATCGTAAAGAGGTTCAAAAATGTTGGCGCGATACACATGCAGAGCAGGTTGGAGATTATGAAAGTACTACAATTCGAAAGTCTCAAAAAACTGATAGTAAAGATCGCATTAGCACTAACAAATAGAAATTATTGCTCTGTGAAATAACGGAACAGCGAAAAGAGATTGAATATATGGACATACAGTAGGTGATATGACAGAAGTATGTTAATGTTGTTCAGCTTTAAAGTTTAAGTCGGAGACTTGTAGATTGTCTAATTTGTGTTGAAAAGTAGTGTTTCTTCCCAATAAAGAGGCGTATCCACAAGAATTAAAAGATTTGTTGTTTGTCAAAAGTTAAATCCACCAACATTATAGGCAAAATATCTGAATCTACAATAATCTGTTCGCATAAGCATTATTCAATGCTCAAAATGTATATTTACACAATTCTGGACCAGATGCTATAAGAATCTGTGGTCCCGCAACAATTAAAGCTACTTCAAGTTTAATTTCGAAGAAACCACAATTCGGTTAGGTTTACAGTACATTTAAGATCATGGCGAAGTGATACAACATTGAATCGAAAGAATTAAATGATGGGACGTATTAGAAACTGTACAGCCAATAATGCATACAAATCCATATGTCCAAAAGTATTGCACTTTACACAAAATTTATCTGCAAAACACAGACAAAGATGTTTTCTTGGATTTCTGTATGAATCCGAAAGATCACAGTCACATTTATAATAAACCAACATGTGATGAATTGTCAGCGATAATAGTTTCAAAAGACAGAGATATCAAATACAGAGTTGATATTCATGTTTATCCAAAAGCACAGCACGATTTGCTGTTTCTGTCTAATAATTTGACTCATTCCAATCCTTTACTTTTTCCTTTGCTTTTCCCTGATGGCGAAACAAGATGGTTGTATAATATGAAACACTCGAATTTGGATAAACAAATAACACCCACACAATATTTCGGGTCAAAATTAGGAATACGTCCCAATGTATTGTATATCCACTTCCCCATATGTGAGCGGCAGATCTGCGTAGCGCCAGCCAGTGACCCATCTATTAAACTGCTGATGACACCACCCTGACTGGAATGATCACAGATGGGGTGCCATATCAGAGGGGCATGGGTTAGATGGCCAGTTGGTGCACCCTCACTGATTTCCACTTGAATTTCCTGAAAACAGAAATGATCGTGGATTTTAGGGGACACTCCTCACCTCCTACACTCCTAGTTATAAATGATGTCACTATGAAAGGGTGTAATGATTTAAATTTCTTGGTGCAACTATCAGTCATAATCTGAACTAGGACAAAATCATAACTGTTCTTGTCAAAAAAGCTCATGTTTGTTCTCCATCAACTTAAAAAGTATAACTTGTTTACAGTGCTTGTACAGATTTATAGCATCCTCACTTTCTCCAAAACAGTCTGGTGTGGCTATGCGTCTGCTCACTTGAAAAACTGCTGCATGTTATTTAGAAATCAGAAAAGATTGTACGCCTGGAACTGAACTCCACTGAAGTCTCGTATACATCACAGGTTAGAAAACATGCTGGAAATACTGTATATACTGCTCAAACAAATTAAAAGAACAATTTTTAATCAGAGTATAGCATCAAATCAATTAAGCTTCTGGGATATTGATTTGGTCAGTTAAATAGTAGAGGGGGTTGTTAATCAGTTTCAGCAGCTTTGGTGTTAATGAAATTAACAACAGGTGCACTAGAGGGGCAACAATGAGACAACCCCCAAAACAGCAATGGCTTAACAGGTGGAGGCCACTGACATTTTTCTTTCCTCATCTTTTCTGACTGTTTTTTCACTAGTTTACATTTGGCTATGGTCAGTGTCACTGCTGGTAGCATGAGGTGATACCTAGACCCTACAGAGGTTGCACAGGTAGTCCAACTTCTCCAGGACTATTGCCAGAAGGTTTGCTGTGTCTCCCAGCACAATCTCAAGGGCATGGAGGAGATTCCAGGAGACAGGCAGTTACTCTAGGAGAGCTGGACAGCGCTGCAGAAGGTCCTTAACCCATCAGCAGGACCGATATCTGCTCCTTTGGGCAAGGTGGAACATGATGAGCAATGCCAGAGCCCTACAAAATGACCTTCAGCAGGACACTGGTGTGAATGTCTCTGAGTAAACAATCAGAAACAGACTTCATGAGGGTGGTCTGATGGCCCGACATTCTCTACTGGACCCTGCTCTCACTGCCTGGCACCATGGAGCTCGACTAGCATTTGCGATAGAACACCAGAATTGGCAGGTCCACCACTAGCGCCCTGTGCTTTTCACAGATGAGAGCAGGTTCACCCTGAACACATGTGACAGACGTGAAAGGCTCTGGAGAAGCCGTGGAGAACGGGGCAATTCAAACTATGGAGTATGATTTTGATTTGCTGCAATGAAATTTCGGCAAAATGGACAAGCTGCTGCTTTATTTTTTCACTTTGATTGTTGGGGTGTCTTTGAATTCAGCCCTCTGTAGGTTGATATTTTTCATTTTCATCAAGCGCTGTGCCATCCTTTAGTTCCTAACACATTACCCAGTCCATATCAGTACAGATTTCCAGCATGATTTTTTTCCCATTGAGATCTGTGTTTTCAAAGTGTTTCTTTAATTTTTTTTTGAGCTATTTAATTAAAGACCACACTTACCCAGGCAGCCATCTCTTTCAGTTATTAACTTCACCGACACGTTACCAGTCAGTAAAGGCAAGAACTTCCAGATGCAGAAATACTGTAGTTTCTTTCTTACTGAGGTCACTCTGATTAAACACAGTCATTGACTCATCTCTGTCTTTTCCTGACTTCCAAACTCCTCCGTCTAATCCAAATTCTGTTTATTTAGTTTTTATTTTATAAGGACTTACTTGGGCAGGAGTACAATTCTTCATTACTATATTGTTTTATTTGTGTTTTGTGCTATATGCTTTTTACTGCTACTGTATAATGTTCTGATATTGTCATGATTTGTATATCATGTTGTTTAATTGTATTTAACTTGTTACATGAATGGATGTAACACAGAGAAATTGTGAGTAATTATTTTGCCTGGCATTGAAGTTCAAAGTTTTTATTAACATTAGAGGCATTGCTTGAGAGAGAAGGGATCAAGAAGTCTAAACTGTAAGGTCTGACATGCATATAATGGATGACAATCGTCAGTCAGCACTCAGTTGTTGAAAACTCTTGTACCTGCAATGCAATCCCCAACTAAGGGAAAGAAGCTTACGGTTCTTTTATCTTTCTAGTCCCCAAGCAATATCTTCTGATACCAAGTGTTTCACTTTCCCAATTAACAATGTGCCCCTGAATATGGGAGTGCTTCCTCACTGCTGCCGCCTCCAGACTTTGCCATTCTGTGCCACTGCTAACAAGATGTCTGTGCTTCAACTATGGTTATTAATTCAAACTCATCTAAAGACAGTTTTCATTATGCTTTGTCAAACACGTTTCTTTGCCCTTCATATTACAATGCATATGCATCTGTGTGAGAGGGAGGTTTGGTTTTTTTGACACTTCAGTGCATTTTTTTCTGTGCCATTAATTTAAAAGCTTCTTGAGCAGTGGCACACAGTGATTAGCAACAGTATGCTGCCTCTTGGTGTCCAATCTGAACTACAATTACTTATTTCAGACTTTTACACGGTCTTCTTTGGATTGAGTGCTTTTTCCCCGTCTCTTTTATTTTTTAATTCAAGAACATTTCAGTAAATTGGAGATTGTTTGTGTCCTCAGTCAGGTGGGCTCAAACTTAATGGCTGATCACCATTTGAGTTGACAGCATCTCATATCAAAACTGAATTCAAACGAATGCATACAAAGATGCTAGAAGTAAATCATACAAGATGGTGAATAACAGCAAGCTGATTACTGTCATTATCGATCGTAATAAAGGCTGAATATTATTGAAATTGAAATACTGATCTAATAAATAGTGTTTTGCTACCTTTCCATGTAATATATATCATCTTATGCATCCATTTATTCGATTGATTACTGCTATTTTATTGTACTATACACTAATATTGAGTGCAATGCCCAGCCATAGATGATATGCCATTTCATCACAGGATATACTTACTCGTATAAGGCCAATAAAGGGTCTCAAATTAGCTTAACATGCACAACTTCAGGATGAGACATCAGAACTGAGATACTGAGAGAAACATCTACACAGGCTCAGGACAAACGGTCAACAAATAGAGAACTGAGGCCGGGCTTCTGGAGTTGTGAAGATGCAGTGAAAATTATATTGCCTCTATACCAAATAGTTATTATATGAGTTAGAAAATGGGATTTATCAGAAAATGGAATGAACCTTAACAAAACTGATGATGTCATTTCTCAGTGTAGTCTCCAACCTTTTCATTGCACTGCACCACCTGCCTGGAAGTGCCTGGATTCCAGCAGAATAAAAGGTTTTGTCTTGTCCTCACAACCACTCATGCACCTGAGTTATTGTCGAACACAACATGCTGAGGGATACAACAGTCACTAATGCAAGTTACTGTGTCTTGGTGGAGACCAATGTGAAGCCTGCTATTCGATCCATGTGACGGGGTCTGCTGTCGCAAGGAGTCCTTTTGCAGCAAGACAATGCCCGTCCGCCCACACACTGCTAAGAACACCAAAGCTTGTCTGGAAAAACTGAAGTTTAAGCTATTGCCACATTCTCCTTAATCGCCAGATTTGGCACCGTGTGATTTCCACCTCTTTTTTGACTGCCAAAAAAATATCTGGGTGGTCGTCAATTCAAGACAGATGGTGATGTGAAGAAAGCAATCATGAGTGGTTGTGAGGACAAGACAAAGCCTTTTATTCTGCTGGAATCAGATATTAAAAATGATGATACATACATGCAATTAATGAGGTTAACATGGTGCAGCCTCTTAGTTTTAGAAGCTACATGATTTGTGTTCATTTGATTCATGAACTGAATCACTGAATCATTACCCAAGAATGAGTCACACAATTCTTCTTCAATTATGATTCACGAACGTTGTGTCTTATTTTAATGATGCATTTTTAATATATCGTCCTGCTTTATGTGCTTAATGATTTTAATATTTAACGATATGAGTTACTAGCATGTTTAATATCTCTCTATTATAAAAGGAAATCCTAGGATGAGACTTTCTCTGAGATAATTTCAACTCCCACAAGAGATAATTTCAGGTCCCGCAAGACAAGACTTTTTGCCAAGAGATTCTGATAAGTCCTGCACTCCTCTCAAACATATACAACCACGCCAACAGTCCAATCACTTCTCATTCGTGTGAATACTATTGTCATACACAGTTCCTGCTCTCTCAGCTCCAAGCGGGGTTGGAAATAAAAGACAAAGAGTAGAAGACAATGTAGAACGACGTAAAGAGGTTCAAAAACGTTGGTGCAATACACATGCAGAGCAGATTAGAGATTATGAAAGTACTAAAATTCAAAAGTCTCAAAAAACAGATAGTAAAGATTGCATTAGCGCTAATAAATGGAAATTATTACTCGGTGAAATAGCGGAAGAGCGAAAAACAGATTGAATGTATGGACATAGGTGATATGACAGAAGTATGTAGATATTTTTTGGCTTTAAACTTTAAGTCGGAGACTTGTAGATCATCTAATTTGTGTTACTATCAGAGAAAAGTAGTGTTTCTTCCCAATGAAGAGGCCTACCCACGAGAATAAAAAGATTTGTTGTTTGGTGAAAGTGAAATCCACATAAAAGACCGGCAGAGACGCAAAGTAGCACAGGTCAGAGGGTTGGTGAGCAAAGCGACAGTACAATTTAATTAAAAAAATATATAATTAAATAAATAATTTGCGATTCATTCAAAAATGACCCCCACTCCCTGAAAGGTATTTTATTATGGATGACTCGAGCAAATCAAATTGATTAATAAATTGATTAACTTAATCAGGTAGTTTAAAGAATTAAATCAGTAAAGTGAATCAAAATGCCCATATCTACTATAAAAGTACACCTCATTGCAGTCTGTGAATGCCCTATTGTCTTATTGGCAGGCAGTAGCAACTAAAACTTCAGAACACAGCCGTGGCAGCAGTGGGCAAACTGACACTGTTATTGTGCATCACCAATATCCAGCCCTGCACCATTCTGTGTGCTGCAGAAAGATGTTTATGAGAAGTTTCCTAAAGTGGTTGTTCCTAAATTGAGGGAAGCCTGTATTTTAGATAAGTGATTAAGTAAAGCATTATGCATATATGTGTGGTTCATTTATATTCTGACCTAATACTGCAGTAGTAAATGTGCATAGCAAAATACGTATATTAGAGTAAAATAGCTATTTGTGTTTGAATGTGCAATGAAGTAAAAATGAAAGTAGAAAGAATATTTTATACTCAACTAAAGTATAAGTATTCTCAAAACATACTTAAGTACAGTAAGGAAGTATTCCTACTTCATGACTACACAACACTGGCCACCTATGATTAGTTCCTGTCTTGCACTGCTGAAAGAAGCTCTGACTGTCTGTTACTCTGTAATGAAATGAGTTAAGACATCCATATTGTGACACATAGGGGGCAGGGCTGAGCCCCACACTACAATCACAGTGCATGTAAAAGGACAAGGGAGCAAAATAAAGTCAATTGTATTATACCTTTTCCAGGTTCTTTATTCAAAAAAGTACTCATAAGCACAATTCATATATTCATTTTCCTCTAGTCATCCTCCTAGCCTTGTCCGCCACCTCCTAACTCCAACTCCCCTGGATGAGGTTGAGCAGCTTTTGTTTATGCTGGCACCACAAGAAGCTCTTCTGGGTCAGGTAGAACTTTCTTAAAATTTGTGAGTTCTCTCCCTACAGCTCCCTCTGGTAGTACTCATGTACCCCAACAGGGCTGTCCATCAGGACTACAATTCTTAAAGTGCAATTTGGGTGTACAAATGGCAGTTCTATCTGAGTGATGCTGCCATCTGACATACTGGAGGACTGCATGACCCTGGGATGCAGTTCTTCTCTGTTCTATTATATCTTCCCAGCCAGGAAAGGTATCCACAACTACACTGACCGGGACTCCTGTCCATCCTTATCTTTCCTTTATTGCCTACAGTCCAGGTAAGGAACCACCCTCCCTGCTGGATGGGATTCTAGTCTGTCCACCTTGGCACCTCTGATATGTGTAGCGTGCGGCCGGGGCCCTTGCCCAGCCAGGACGCCTCCACGCTGGGAGTCCCAGGGGAGCAAGCGTGGCCAGTACATTACCTCCTGGGTTGCAGCGATGCCTCTCACTCCCACAGGGCTTCATCAACAACAACAACAACATTTATTTATATAGCACATTTTCATACAAACAGTAGCTCAAAGTGCTTTACATAATAAAGAATAGAAAAATAAAAGACACAATAAGAAAACAAAATAAATCAACATTAATTAACATCAAATAAGAGTAAGGTTCAATGGCCAGGGGGGACAGAAAAACAAAAAAACTCCAGACGGCTGGAGAAAAAATAAAATCTGTAAGGATTCCAGACCATGAGACCGCCCAGTCCCCTCTGGGCAAGTCATGGGAGTTGGAGTTTGGTGCAGCCCTGTTGGGATCCACAGGCACCACCAGGGGGTGCAGCAACTGAAGTTGCTGAGCCCTTATGGACAGTTCTTCCGCCACACCCGGAAGTGCTGCCGGAAAGGAAGTCACCAAGCACCTGGAGCACTTCCGGGTGCATTATAAAAAGGAGCCAGCAGCCACTACTCCATAGGCCAGAGTCAGGAGGAGGAAGACGAAGCTTGTGGAGCAGGAATGGAGGAAGAATAAGAGAAATATAAAAGTATTGTGTGCAGTTGTTCTTGTGGGGACTGTGTTCTGTCTGTGGGTACGGGGAAGATATAATTAATTAAATAATTATTTGTTTTAGAATTGTGCCTCCCTTGTCTTTCTGTGTCGCCTTTTTGTCACATATGCTATAAATAACTGAGAGCCCTGAAAAAAAGTTCATAAAAGGCCTGCCGATCACCTATATCTCACACTAATGGAATCTATTGTTTTTGATTTTCACTGTGGATTCCCTCACTAGGGTCATATTTGAAAACCACTTTTTCCAGTGAAGAGTAAGACCTTGGTGCTACACAACTTTGGGTGTCTCCACATTTTCACATACAAGCAGGCAACATGCTGTCATGTTGATAAGTGTGTGAGAACATTTTTGTGGGCTCTCCGTGTGATGATGTGACACTTCATTTGAGATAAGCTCCCTTCTTACGTGCCATATTACCAAAACATTATGAGATTTAAAGGCTGCTGATTAATTATTTTTAATTCATTATTATTTAAAAATCAGTATTTAGTATTATTAAACAATAACAGTCCATCCATCTATCCACCTGAAACCATATAATGCAATTTCAGGTTTGCAGTGGGGATGGAGCGATACTGAGCACAATTCAGGAGCTAACCCTGGACGGGATGCCAGTCCATTGCTGGGCACACTCACGCATGGCCAGCATAAAGCTGCTAAATAACCAAACCAGCTTTGTCCTTGGGATGTGAGAGGAAAACACAGACAGAGGTGAAATTAAAATACAATGTTCCGAATTGACTAATACACCATACAGGTATAAAACCTGAATGTTCCTAGCATATTAGTTTCAATGAACTCTGTTGATTTTCTTAATAAATTAAAAAACCCTTTTCTGTCGAAGCCAGACCTGACTTGTGAAAAAGCACAACGCGAGAGACCTTTTGACCTAGCAGTGATTTTCGCATGAGCGTCTGCCTGCCTGTGCTGGTAGGAGTGATTGCAAGGATGGCAGTAGAACATGTAGCATTAAAAAGAGAAAAATTCTGTGCGTTTTAGACAGCTGTCAAGCGAAGAAATGAAAAGCTGCTTTCCTTTAAAGGCACAGTTTGAAACAAATCCCGAAATGCTAATTATTTTTCCAGCCGTCCCCAGCTGTGGTACTGCTAATTGATCACACCGACCCACTTAAAGGTGACGTGTCTTTTTTGATATTAGGCAGGTGCAGCTTTGCTCAGAACTGAGCTATGAAGAATAAATGATTTTCATTTGAAAGGGATCCCTGAGGTCTATCAGTGAGGATAAACTTGTAACATTTTTAGGCCTTTCTATTAAATGAATGAGGCAGTTGCATTTTTTTTTTTTTTAAAAAAAAGGGTTTTCTTTTTAATCAATCCAACATGTAAGGGTGAGTTTAAAATATTAGGCTGTGTACAATTTCCTGGAATAGAAACGTGGACTTAGCGGTTTCAACAGAACATAATAGGTAACAATTTTTATAGAAGTTAAGCAGGAAAATTATGGCAAAATAAAACTGTCACTTTTTGATGGGTAACACTGCCTTGCACTTGTTGCTTGGACATGTACAGTAGGTAACGAGAGCTTCAGAAAATGTTTTCTCAACAATAAACTATTCACTTTGAGTTTGTTTATCAGTTTCAATTTATTTAATAATGAAAGAAGCCTTAAAATGGACAAGGTAACCAAATCCATATATTTGCAAATGTATGCCTGAGAAATGTTTTCTAACATTTGAGTCTAAATATCTCCCAGATGTGCCCCGTCTCCCCATTGAATAACTTATAGTTAAAATAACAGCTGGCATTTACTTCATTTATTGGATAGGAAATCCGCAAATAAAAGCTGTTAATAGCAGCTGGTCTTTTCCATGTTTCTCTGGAAAGCAGCAGATCTGCAGCTGGTCATATTTGATGTGCTATGATTGCAGCCTGCACAGGATCTTCTGTACATTATCAGCTTTATCTCAGTATTGATGTTGGTTAAAGCCATCATTATTTATATCAGGGGGAGTATGGTGGCCAGGGACCTGAGGTCATAGCCCAGCCTAGGCTCTGTCCAAGCGAAGTCTGGACAGTCTCCCTGTGTCTGTCTGGCTGTATAGGCAGCTATGTGAAGATCATGCATTTTGAAAATTATGAAATTGTTTTCATATGACAGAACATCCCCAGAGGCATATACTGTAAGTGCTGGCACAGCTAGTGCTTGTGTGAGGGTCTGCATGCTCTCCCTGCTAGATTGTTCTTCCATTTTTTAAAGGCTTTCATACTAGTTGGGATTTCCACATTGTGATTTATAAATGAGCATACTGTACCTTCTAATGGGTTGGGTTCCCATGCAGAGCTTATGTCTGCATTTTGCTTGATACTGATGGGAGAGGCTCCAGCAACGCCTTTTTGTTGTAACTGAGATAATGGCAATAAGATGGCTATGAGCCAGCCAGCCAGTAGTGGAAATGTACACTGTTGAGAACATTTGCCTGTCCTTACTACTATAGGGTTCAAAAATCTGGATTAATAACAATTATATCACTGTGTACTTTGTATTATACAAGGTTAGTTTGTGAAAAGTTAACTTACAGACAGGCAAAAAGTGATGCGTGATTATAAAGGCGAGCTGAAGTTTAAGTTGATGGAGCTGTTGGAGTGGTTCAGAAGCCAAAACAACAACTGCCTAGGAACTATTCCAACAAACCATCAATTTTCTAGTCACTCACCCAGGTCAGGGTAACAAGGAGGCAGATGGAGTTTCACTTACAAACTGACCAAATTCACACATCTTTGGGATGTCAATGAAAACTAGGGAATCTGGATAAAAGCCCTACAGACACAGGGAAAGTATGAAAACTACTCACACACACTGGGCACAATTTCATCCAGAAACCTCCGCTATAAATCTATTTTTGAAGTACCTGTAATTACTGCATTGGGTTTCACAGTCATAGATGGTTCTAGTTTAAGGCTCAGGGGATGAACTCAGAAAAGCAAGGTGATGTTGAGTAAGCAAGAAAATGAGTATTTTAACCAGAGCTCAAAACGTGAAGCTATGTCAAAAAGGACATAGTGAGAGGACTGGGAGCCAGGAAGTCGAGTGCTATTTACTAACCAATATGAGAGGCAAGAATTAAAGTCAGGAAACCAAAAAAAAGAAACCCAGAGATCAAACTAATATAATATGCTGCGCCACAAGTTTTTAGAAGTAATCTGAATACTTAGACAATTTGGAAAGGTACGAGGCCAATCTTTCTCTCTCTTTGCAGTGCATGCAACATGCAACATTAAGCCTAGCCATAACTTTGCAACAGCACAACAACAATGGTGACATGTATACAATAACAATATGGTGACACAGTAGAAAGAATTCATAAAAGAACTATTCCTAAAAACGCATCAGAACAAAAAATACAGTAAGTGAAACCTTTGAATTCCTTAACCTCAGAAAACCTAAGCTGACAACTTAATGATTTTTTTAAGGCCAAGAAATTACTACAAAAAATTTAAGTCAAATATTATGACTGCACCTTTAGGCGTTTTGTTTGCCTGGATGATGAAAGTTTACATACATCCCTTAGGAGGTTCGTTGTGTGGTGGGTGCTGCAATGTGCTATGAGCTCATGCTCCCAACCCAACCCAACCTTGTAGGTGCCACCATTTTTCTAGATGCATCTTGATGACATGACATATGTTACTGCTAATGGGTGATGTTGTTAAAAACAATATGATGCCATCTGTGACAATAAATATTGCCTAATGGCTTCAACTGAAGCAAGGCTAAAAATTGGGGAACTGACAAAACAACTATAAATCTCACCAAAAATATAACAAAAGCCTTACAACAGGAAAGATGACCATAAACCCCATTCTTGTAGTAAAAAGGCAAATGAAGACTATAACAGAAAGATTTACTGTATTAACAAAAATAGCAAAATACAAAGAAAGGTTCAAAAGAGCAAGACTGGCACAATGGAGTTGCCTTAAAGGCATTATACAGAAAACAATTCCCAATACGATATCCAAAAATCAGAATCCTTTAAAAAAGTGAGATATACCGTAATTTAAAATTTAGAAAATCTAACACAAAAGACACAATACTCACTGGAACTCCAACAAACAAATCCCAACTCCTAAGCCATCTCAGGCTATTTTAAAAACCTAAGGGAGGGCTCAAGAATGGTGATGTCTGGGTGGCCCCGCCTCCTAGAGCTCCACCCACAAACAACAAGGCACATAACTACGTTTAAAGTGACAGCACATAATTACAAAATCACACAGAAAATAAACAAAAATAACAGATGTGAAAATAATTTCTCAAAATTAAAAAAAAAAACAACAATAAAAGACAAAATAACTTCAAACAGATACATAACAGACAGTATCATTAAGTAGACTGGTTATTCAATAATGTTACAAAACTATCAAATACAATAAATAAATACAATAATACTAATACTTCCAAAACAAAATGACAATACATTCTTAACAAGGAGGATTACATAATTTTCAAAATAATTGATTGCTTTATTATTTTTTCAGAGAGAGTCTGCATCCATGTCAGTTCTTGCTTATAGCCCTGGTTCAAAAGAGTAATAGAATTATTATGGGAAAGAAGAACAGTGCTTTTAAAGAAGGATATGAGCCTAAATGCACTACTGTTTATGAATTCCAGTGTGGAGTAAGGAAGGCCCAGGGTTTAATAAAGGGGAAAGTTAAAAAATAAAATGAGCATCAGTGACAGCAAAAGTGTACAGCGAGGTCTTTAGATGATTACTGACACAAAATTAAACTCACCGTGTCTGCTGATGAGCACTCACTCATCAGGGAATCATTCATCTATTGTGGAGTTATAGTGAGTATTGAGATTTCTGTTTTGCTCTTTCTAGATCTCTTTTTTGCTTGTTTTAAAGGATATTGATTATTGGATAATGTATTGGGACTTGTTTGCTTTGTCTTTTAGGTTTTTCCATTGTTTCTTCAATATGTGGTGACTGCACAAGTCGGCATCAGCTTTTAAGCTGAGTAAAATCAGGAGATGTGAGAAAAATAATATATATATATATATACTGTATATATATATATATATATACTGTATAGATATAGTAAGCAAGGGGTTAAAACCAGAGAGACAAATGATTAAGCAAACTAGCTCAGGGCATGAAACAATACTCACAGTCAGGAAATATTAATTGAGACTGAAAATAAGAAAATTGAAAAAAAAAACATACAATCAGTTCCAAATAGCTAACAGTTCATCGTAGTCAAAAATATGAGTAAGGATTTCAAAACCCAGAATTGAGAAGAAAAACAAAATGCGAGCAAAGGTATTAGGTAGAATCCAATTGTGAACAATGGGGAAGTATATGACACTGGGTTTTACAGTTATTCCCCGATGATGTCAAATGATACACACTTCTGCTTAACCATGAAAAGAAACAGCATAGCAAGCAATCAACAAAAATGCTCAAAATGGCAGCCCACACGAAAAACTAAATGACTTAGTGGGAGAGATGGTAAGAATTTTCAACATCATAAACAATGCATCAGGCACAAAAACAAATGTCACCAAATGGTTCCTTCATCATCAAAATCCCCAAAAAGAGGTCTTTGAAAAAAAAATCCCAAAGCCTAATTGTGGCATTTTACAAACTCCATGAATTCTAATACAAAGCTAATGCTCAGAACAAGAAGGAGCATCGAGTGGAGCAGAAACAAGCAGATATGTGGCTTTACTCTCCCTACATTATTTAGGAATATGATGCAAGTCAGCTTTTCAATGTACAGAACAGCAGGAAAGCTCCCACACCTGACCTTGTTTCTATACAGATACTTAAATCCTGTCATATTTATACTGATATTTTTAAACTCTCAATTAGATAGACAAAGATTCTTCAAGTCATACCTTTTTAAGGTAGCATCTATAATACCAATACCAAAGACTTACCCTATATATTGTCTCCGTGACAACAGACCTGTGGCCTCATCTGTTGTAATGAAAATACAATAGCCAGCTAATAGCCAGTTTCAGTTTGTCTTCTATTATGATTTTATTTATTAGACCCCTGTGACCCTGTGTTAGAGTATAGCGGATTGGATAATGGATGGATGGATACAATTTTTGCATATTTACATGAACTTCTTCTATAACCTTTTTTTTATCTTAGTATAGGTTTTTGTGTCACAGAATTAATTTATGACATTATTTTTAATTTAAAATTCATTTTGTGAGTTTTATGAATATTTGAGTATTTTTCTACACCATCTTGTTTTTTCTGTGTCCAGCTCCCTGAAGACAATCATTTAGGTGTAATAGGTACCGGTCTGGAGGGAGCTGTACAAGCCTCCAAGCAACAAGAGGACAGCCGACCTACAATGGAGGATTAGACACGGCATCATAGCCACAAACTCCTTTTTAAAAAGAATCAAATTTACAGAGGATGACAAATGTGATTTTTGTGGGCAAAGAGAAACTGTTTTTCATCTGTTTACATCATGTGTAAGATTAAGAGTTTTTTTCAAGTTTTTAACTGATCTGTGTAGAAAACTAAGATCAGATTTTAATATTGTGATGTATATTTATGGTGCCGATTATAATAAGAACAACAGACACAGGACATAGTTGATGAACTTTTTGCTGGGTGAAGCAAAACTAGCAATTTTAAAAAGTAGGAAAAATAAACAATGTGGGAAAGGACCTGTGGACATCCACTTACTGTTTAGGCTGAATATTCATTTGAGGATCAAACTGGAATTTGCTTACTATAAACTAATGCACAAAATGGACATTTTTTAGGAGGTGTGGTGTACGAAAGGGGTACTGTGTGCTATTGAGGAGGGAGAACTGATATTCAATTTATAATTTGTTGGAAAATTGTAAAAATTGAAATTATTTGTGGCAAGTGATACTTTGTGAACAACACTGGGGATTGGGGTTGATCTAATCTTAGTTTTATTTATTATGAACATAAAGGAGGAGGGTACTGGGGAGGAGATGAGATAATATAAAATATTTACTGTATATGATAACTGTGTGTGGGGTTACACAGAGTTAATAGGGATTGAATATTTGGTATTTTTTTCAATTTTTCAAAAAAAAAAAAATTTGTGTAGCTCTTAGCATTGCCATGAAACGTCACCTGGAGCTCCATTGAGTAAAAAGGCCAGCTACGTGAACTTCCTGCTCATCTGAGTTTGCAGATATGCAAAAGAAATACTCTGGACGGTTATGGTTAATTAGTGTTTACTTTTACGTCCAGGTAATTAGACTTATACTTTCTGGCTCAAAATTTGGATTTATGTTTTAGGGCGGCCATTCTGTTAATGACCAATTATGGCAACACTTTTCAATGTTTCTTTTCCTGGCCACCTGCATTTCCTTAAGTGTGCCATTCTTCATGTTAGACATCACACATACAAGGCAGATAACATCGGTGGATAACTTAGTGTCTCTGGAGCTTCATTCTGTCATCAATCTGTGTTATAGCTCCCCTTTATTTTTGTCAGATCTTTGGATTTGACAGATGTGTATTTCTTTTCGTTTATATTAGCATTATGACTGTGATGCCATTTTGTATGTTACTTAGTGGATGTTGCCATGCTGCTTTTTGCAATGATCCTGTTGCCAGTTACATAGTTCCTGACCATTTTCCAGCCTCTGTATAATATGGCAGAAAGCAGCAGTTGGTATCCTAGTTTTGATCTTTTCAGTAAAAACAAACTTTGCAGAAGAGATATTTAGGGGAAGAATCTCTAGATTGCTTTTTGAAAAAAACAATAAATTAAGGAGTCTGTCATTTCTTGTGTTATTAATTAACTGAATTGTCTTTATCGCAAAAAAAACAAAACACAAAGCTAAAGAGCAGGTAGCCCAAAGAATTCTATGTTACCATCATTCCTTTCTTGATTGTTAATGAGCATATGGATTCTGTAACAATGGTCATGTTTTGCTGATGATACTACTCTTGTAGTTCTTTTCATAAATTTTGAAGAATTTTTGTGAAGGGATGAATTCCAGGACTGGTTAGATGATCTGGTCTAAATAATGTGTAATTAAAAACACAAAAAAATTGATGATTAAGTGATCCTAAAGATCATTCTCAACGTCATACGTCAATGATCGGGGTGTAGAGGTAGTTGACAATTTCGATTTCATCAGGTACCACCATTTTCAGCACTCTGACGTTGGAAATGAAATTTATCTGTCAAGGTCATGAAAGCTCAATGCAGGATGTTCTTCCTGTGACAAGTGAGGATGTTCCGAGTGTCAGAGAAAGCAAAGAGCATTGTGTAAGTCTAATGCTGAAAATGTTTTGACCTGCTACCTCAACATTTGGTAGGACAATATCTCTGCCAAGAACCTGAAGAATTAGGGAAATTAATGTGCACAGCGTCTAAAGTCATTGGCTGTCACCTCCCCATTCTGGATTTACTGCATTTTGCAGGATTGCAATGTGACGAATTTAAGATCTTTCAACCCATTATACCCATCCTACCCTCTGTCCACTCTCATTTCATTTGGTAAACATCTTAGGTCATTCAAAATCAGGATTACCATAATAATAGTTGTTCACAAACTGTGAGGTGCATGAACTTATCACCCAGACCTTAAGAGTTGTCTCCAATAATATGATGAATATACCTAAGTGTGTTTGTCTTTAACTGGGCTTTGTAGGAATGACAATTATTGTTGCCCTCATGCTGTATGCTTGCTGTCATATTTTATTTGCTATGTGCTTTAATAGACCAGATTGTAATCCAATTGATGCTGTTATGGCAATTATGTATATACACTTACAGCATTACAATCTTTAAAAAATAGTATGTCTAACACCCTATATTTACTCTTTACGTGCCATACACTTGGGTGAATTGCGTCCTAAATGCCCAGAATCCTGGCTTCACTCCCCTCTACTCCACTCATTCATTTTTTTTCCATCAGCACCAATCAGGGATTCAATTTACTTCATTTGCTAGTGCAGCTTATTGTGAATTAATTTAAAAATTGGTATTTGATCCGTTAACTCATGATGGAATTAAAATGTAATGTTCAGTTAATTGATTTGCGCTTATTTGTTTTCCCTTTTCTTAAAAAAACCCCACTGTTTTGCTTTCAGGACTGCATCTAATCCACTCCTAATGATGTTGTCATAACATATTAGACTACACTGAGTTGTAAATGATCTTGAGGCAGAGTGGAAGTTGTGGCAGAATGAGTCCAAAATAAGTTGGGGTACCAACTGGGCCAACACCAATTACTACTGGCAGAAAAATAAAATAAATCAACACGTGCATAGTGCCACTCAAACACAAACAACCACTGGCAATCACCACAACTTTCACCCTGTAACAGTGTCAAAATGCAAAAAGAGTCTGGTTTGGGGGGAGCTCCAGTCATTTCCAAAATGTGATGCGATCTTCTGGGGATGTCTGCTCTTATATCATCTGGATCTAAAGGGGTGGGGCTTTTCTGGCTTGATTGCCCTCATTGGGCATCTTCTTAGCACTTTGAGAGAAAAAGGATGCAGATCGTTAGCGACAGTGCCTCCTCTCATCCTGGGGTGGTACTCCACACCTCCGGTGAGCCTGGAAGGTGATCCTCATAATTGTAAAACCTACAGTCTCACAGTTTCAGGCAACTGGGTTTGAATTCCAGCCCAGTCACTTTATGCTTGAATGTGTTAGCACTTTTGTGGTACTTTGTAATTGTTATTAATGCTAAATAAAGTCCCTGTTAAGGTGTTGTAAAATAGATGGAAGTATCTAATAGATGTGCCACTGGTAGCCCTAAATTGTTGCCACACATTTTCCCCATATTTGGAAAGGTTCTTCTCACAATCCTTTGGGTTCTTCTCACAGTCAAAAGATATACACATTTGAGAAACTAGAGACTCAAAATTGTGCTGATATGGGTGATTTATGAAAGCAGTTTTTGCTCTGAGTGTGAGGTTGTTGAAAGAGACTACTGTCCCTTGTGTTACTAGAACTGGATTTCAATTGTTTGGTTATTGGATGGGGAAATACAGCCATGCAAGAGAGGCCACCTAGTTATACAGCTGCCTTGGGAGAACTTTGTGTGGAGAGTGAATTGGGTGCAATCTTATCAATGGATGCAACTAACCATTTAGGGGGCTTCTTGGATACAAGTATGTGGTGTCCTGCCTTCCGCACTTAAACTGACATCAAATTGTTAATGTACAAGTCGAGAAACATTGTAGAAATAGTTTGAAATTCCAGTTTAAATCCTTGCTTTGTTCTCGAATACTTAGTATAAAAATCTAAAACAGGCTGAATTAAACTGAATTAAGTGTAGCACATGGTGGATTGGCTTTGCCTCAAAGCCATTGCTTTCAGAATATGGCCCAGGTCTGCCCAACCTAGCTTGGAGATAGTAAAGACTTTACAAATTGTATGGCAACAGCAGTAAAGCTATTTATTTTATTCCTCCCCAACATACAGTAAGTAATGGTTATTAATCAGTCCAGAAGCCTTTTGAGACCTCCTAATTTCCTTACTGTGGTGACCACCAGGTGGCACACAGCTCCCCAAACACCCAACACAACAGACACTGGGCACAAGTGCAGCAACACACATGGTGGGAAAACGCTCTTCACCCATTGCCATCAACAATGCACAGTACATCATAGTAATAAGTTAAGTCAAATAAGTACATAGCACTTCTCTGTTTCCCTCTGTGCCACCTTCCGCCTCCACTCCCCCTGGCAAGCTTCATCCTCTTCCTCCCGACTCTGTCTCCCGGAATGGAGTGAGAAGTGCTCCAGTTGTTCCATGATATCCTTCCGGCCGCACTACCAGGTGTGGAGGGCTCTCCATGCTCCTCCTGTCAGTGGCCAAGTGCCCTGAGAGTGTTGAGGTTCCATGCTTCAACCCTATGGTAGCACTGTGAGCCAGAGGGGGCTGTCCTCTGACACCCTGGGTAAGGTTTTGCCACATGCAAGCTTCTTCCATTACAAAGGCGTCTCAACTATCCATCGCACTGTAAAAAATATGAATTGACATTAAAATATACAGTTATATCACACTTTTCTTTAAAAATATTCTGAATTACAATGCTATATAAAATAATGAATGTTTTCTGTTAAATGAATGTTAAAGCTCAATTACATATTTAGCAGAACAACTCTACATAAGCAGCCAACTTTGAAAAGTCTTAAGATTGGGGAATGAGTGGAATGGAGCAGCTACTGCTCTATGCAGGCTTGACCCTTGCATCTGCTTGACTGAAGGAAACACTCCAAAAATGTTTACTCAGTCTAATATAATATGAATATATAATAGTTGAATTAATTTAGGTTGCATTTATCAAAGAAAAAAGTAAATTCTACTGAACATGTCTAAACCAACATGACTAGCTAATAGTTTCTCCTTTCCTTTTTGGTATTCAGAACTGAGTACTCCCCATCTGCACCATTTTGCACATCTGTGCTCCCACCCCCTGTTGATCATTTACCCTGTTGGAATATGAATGCTTTCCTCCTTAAAGTATTTCTTTAGTCTGTAATAGTGTAATGGAAGTGGAAACATTAAAATATTTTTTTGCAGTATATCCACTATAATAGAAAAAAGGCTCAGAGCAAAGTATAAAATTCCCCCCTGTAGGATTTAATTGGTTTTGTAGGGTCTTCACACCCCCCAACCCCTTTTGCACTGGATACTGAATATAGCTTTACATTCAACCCTGCTTTGATAGAGTAGTTTTATGAGAGTTCCTTAAACAAAATAAAGTGCCAGCTGCCGAGGTCTTGAAAAACTATACAGAAGCCTAAAAAAGACTGAAAAGTAATTTGATTCCTCCTTGATGTGATAAAGTCAAGATAATTTAGTTTCTGAATCAGTGAAAGGCCACTTTCATATAATTGCATGAAGACCTTGGCACAACAAGTTCTGTGATTGATTTCTGATTTCCTTACATGTGACCTTTTGATTTTCTGGCTGTTGTTCTCAGTCGGGAGTAAGACAGGAGACTAAATGAAATTTTGGGGTGCCAACTGGGCCACCCAGTTTACTCAAAATAACAAGCTGGCTCAAGTTAATGAGCACTTGATGGAGCAGTAAATAAACAAAAGCAAAATTTAGCCGTAGGCTATAGGTTAAAGGCTCTGCAGTCCAGTCAGGTTTCATGGTTGGAGCTCCGTAGCATGCATGAATCATCTCCGGAATGAAATGTCTCCTACTGGTAGTACCCTGCTTTTATTGTGTGTGGACCAGAAGGGATGGGGTCAGTTGTCCTCAATGGGTGTCTTCTAGGAGCTGTGAGTGTAAAAAGAGACAGGAGAATCAGTGATTGCATCCTCTGGTATCCCGAGGAGGTAGTGTTTAACTCTGACAAGCCTGGAAGGTGATCTTCTGACACACATGCGTGACACTGCATACCTTAAGCAAATGACAAAACTGTACAATACATAGTGTAGAATCATGTAAATACATTTTAATGGAAGACATGTATTTTAGCATCAATCTTCTTATATAATACACTACCGTGGCTGTTCGTTTGTCTGTCCTGGATTTTAAATCACCTGTAGCTCACAAACCATTTCGCCTATTGACCTGAAATTTGGTACACATATACTACATGACGTCTACTATCTGCTTTCGGGGTGATGATTTTTATTACTCTTTTTATTTTTATTTTATTATAGAATCAACTCTCGGCAGCACACAGCCATGCGGCGCATGCGTACGTGTAACGTTCTCATTCCCTACCACCTTCGCGGTCACTTCCCCTACCTCTTTATATCTTTAATCATTCTTGAGGCAGATTGTGGCGCTTAAGTGAAAAATTAAGAAAAACTTACTAAGTAATTGCAACACAAAAACTAACTTAGTCAATTTTAACACGAAAACATGCAGACGAAAGAAGAGAAGCAGCGGGCCGCTAGGGTGGAGAAAAGGAGAGCTGCTCAGGAAGCAGTAAGCACATCAACCTCTGAGCAAACGAATGTTAAACATACAGAGAAAGAGAATGAAAGCTATGAATGCTCAAGTCAAGTGTATTCACTGCACGTTATTGTGCAGTGTGCCATTACTGGTTAATAATAATCATGAAACATAATAGGCAAAAAAAATACAATGAAGAAAAATGTATTTATTATTTTTCATAAGAATAATTATACAGTAGAATGTCGATTGGGACCATTGTGACCACGGTTGATTAGGTTAATCAAATAACCTGGATAATCAAACATTCAGTTCATGAGAATACTCAGTTTATGCAAAACAAAGTGTAATTAGGTCTACAACTAAATTACTGTGTGCAGAATTATTACAGTAAACTCAACTGCTATAAGTAAGTGTGGGTATGCTCATTAGACACACTGGCTCATGGGGATGGCTCATGTGATGGACTATCACCAAGTCAAGAACTTCTTCCTACCTTGTGCTTAATAGTGCTGAGATAAACGCCTGTTCATTGTGACCCGAAATGGAATTAATCAGCCCCAGAATGGATGAATTATACTGATAATAACACACAAAATAAACAAATATAATACTTTTAGTGTCAGATGCAAAGTTGCAAGCATTACAGACAACATGCAAAGATGAGATATTTTTATATAAATAGGGTAGTTGAATAATTAAGTAATATATACATAAGTTGCAGTATTAATTGCCGTGTTCCAACTGAACCATGTTAGCTAGCCAAACCCTGCAGGATACTCCACAAAAATGAGAAAAAACAAAATCCAATTTTTGATAAAATGCAATAAATATCTTACACTAGGTCCATCATTGTAATAATTTTGAAAGACGAAATGACAAGTTATTTATCCGGTAAAAGTTATGTTTAAATTTATGATTTGTTTTTCTTTTTGTTAATTTTTAGATATCATTTTTAATGTCTGTATGTTGTTTTTGTTAATTTAATATTTGATCTGATAACTGTATACTGCAGTTTTGTTCCATGTTCTTTTTGGAGCCCCAGGAGGTGGGAGTACCCTAATATCACCACTTCTGAGCTTTCCCTTAGGCTATTTAAAACTGGCTGAGAAGGCTTAAGAGTAGGGAATCATTCATCTATTGTGGAGTTATAGTGAGTATTGAGATTTCTGTTTTGCTTTTTCTAGATCTCTTTTTTGCTCTGTTTAAAGGATATTGATTATTGGATAATGTATTAGGACTTGTTTGCTTTGTCTTTTAGGTTACTCCATTGTTTTTTGTTTACTCATTTGAACATTTCTTTGTAAACAAACCTTTACTTTATAAATATTCTTTGTTAGAACTGTTTATACAAGCCAGAGTTTAATGATTATCCACCCTTTTGTGTGCATCTTTTTATTTACTATGGAGGCTTCACCTTATTTTGTCTTGGAGGAAACTCCCATATTATGACAAATTCTTTTGCATTTATATAGCGCTTTTCTCACTACTCAAAGTGCTCAGCAACTGCAGGTTAAGAGTCCTGCTCAAGGGCCCAACAGAGCAAAGTTCCTTTTTGGCATTTACTTGATTCGAACCGGCAAACCTCCGATTGCCAGTGCAGATCCCTAGCCTCAGAGCCGCAAACGGCAACTTACACTCACTCACTATTACTACAATTCTAAAAAGCAATATGGACAGCTTCAACATTTGCTCTAACAGAAAGGAACTAAAATAGTGGATCCCCAGTCTTTATGCCTACACTAAGACTAGTTGGATTGGTCTGATATTGAAAGATCATCACATAGGTTAGCCTTTTACTCTTTGGGTCTGGTGGGGATCTAATGTTTTTTAATCATTATTATTATAATAAAAGTATATAATTCTACTTCCCTTAGTGAGATTAATTTATTTCCTTATGTTTTCTATTGACTGTAGTTTTGTATTTTACTGTGGAGGAGCTACATTCTTATTTTGGAGACCAGCCCCAGGTGCTTAAATTAGTTTCCCTATAATTCCTGGTAATTATTTTAGGTTCTTTCAACAACTGCACTGTCGCAGTGTTATTAGCTAGTTTTATTGTGTTCATCTCCTTCCGTTTTGTTTTGTTATTTTTTCTTAGTTAGCTGTTCTTTTAAATTTCAACTTGTTTTTTTGTTTTCAGGAATTTTGATTGTGTATTAGGACTTTGATATATTGTTAACAGATTTTGCCTTAGTTTATTTAACTCCTGCTAATGATGCCATATCTCACTATGTGAAGTTTTGTTCACCGAGCTACAAAAATCCATAGCAGCACTACACAGTGCAGAGGAGAACAAAAGAATATGTCAAACTCTAACCTCGTTGGATGAAACGTAAAATCGAGGTAATGTGGTTATTAAAGGCCCCCTAATCATCCCCTGTCTCTAGTTAGCTATCTCTCTCTCACCTAATAGCTATAGTGTGGTTAGCATACTGATGCAAAAATGGCTGCTGTCGCATCATCCAGGTGGGTGCTAACACATTGGTGGTGGTTGAAGTGGATCCCCATAGCCACACAGTGAGAAAAGTGCTAGATAAATGTAAAGAATTATTATTATTATTAATTTTATTATTGAGATGTATAAATTCCTTATCACAAAGATAGTCAGACATGCTGCTGTTTGAAACTTAAGTTCTCTACTTACTTCTTTATTTTACCACGCTTCCAACTATGGCAACTCCAAAATACCAAAAACCACAAACATACAATCTTAATACACCAAATTACAGCCCCCTTTCAATTCGGTAGGCACACCGAAATATCCATTTTGTATGATAGTAAACATATTATGACATCAAAAAAAAACTTAACTCACCAGACTTTCACAGTGTTACCCATTGAAAGCATAACATCTGAACACCTTCCCATTAACATCAAAAAATATCTATCTGGTTGTCTTTTTATGTCCTTTCTCTATTGTTAGGATCATAACACTTAGGTGGTCTAATCGCTCTTTGGGATCTACGCAGCGCTGAAGACTCCTCCACAAGCTCTGTTCTGTCATTCAAGTTAGAGTTGACAACAATAGCAGCATCAGTGTTCTTTTCTTCCTTATGAATAATAGTGGATGATGCACTGGCATTAGTGTCTGGAGTGTCAGTTTGTGCTTTATCAGCTCCTTCAGCAAGTGGCCTTACTGTAAAACGAGGTCTCAGTTGATTACAGTGTCGCCGATAACTACAATCCGATTCATTTCCTTTAATTTTGTAAGAAACCAGTCCTCAGTAACTGTCCCAGGAATCCACATTGGTCCACCTCCTGTGGTATTCTTAAAATATACCTTGTCATCTGCACTGAATGACCTGTCCACTGCATGTTGGTCATGATGAAGCTTCTGCAGTGACTGCTTCTTTCATACTGCAACAGCAATATCAGGCTTAATAAAATCCAACCTGGTTTGAACATGCCTGCTAAGAAAAAGATCCGCTGGAGACTGACCTGTTGTACAGTTAGGAGTAGTGCGATATTGCATTAAGAATAAAGACACTTTGTCTTCAGTAGCTAGTGATAAATGTGACAGTTTTTTATGCCTAGTTTGAAAGTCTGTACATACCTTTCAGCTAGTCCATTGGTGGCTGGGTGTCCAGGAGCACCAGTGGTGTGTATGATTCCATTTTGTTTCGCAAAATTTTGAAACTCCTCTGAAGTGAATTGCGTGCCATTGTCTGTAACTATGTGTTCTGGCAGATCATAGGATGCAAACAACCGTCTCAATCTGGAAGTTGTTGCTTTAGAGGTAATATTTGGCATCCTAAATACTTATATCCATTTTGAACAGGCATCCACAATGATCATAAACATGTTATTTAAAAATGGACCTGCAAAGTCAAGGTGTAACCTTTTCCAACAAGCAGACAGGGAATTCCCATGGGT
The DNA here is from genome assembly GCF_016835505.1 of Polypterus senegalus. Lineage (NCBI taxonomy): Eukaryota > Metazoa > Chordata > Cladistia > Polypteriformes > Polypteridae > Polypterus > Polypterus senegalus. Next base: position 63,600,580 of record NC_053166.1, read on the forward strand.
AAAGTGGAACTTGTCGTGGCATCTTTTGTTCAACCTGACAACTACAACACTGCTTACAGACCTGCTCGATGTCGCAATCTATTTTTGGCCACCATACATATTTACGAGCCAGGGATTTCATTTTCACTCTTCCTGGGTGTCCATTGTGGAGCTCTGCTAATACTGCTTCACTCAGTTTCAAAGGCACTACTACTCTCATTCTCTATAAGATGCAACCTTGCTCAATTGAAAGTTCAGCTTTTCAAATGTAATATGGTTTTAAATTTTCATTTGTGACTTTAGGCCAACCTTCCATAATAAATCTGAAAACCTTGTACAACTCATGGTCTGTGTGCGATGCTCTTGCAACTTGCTGTGCCTTTAATAGAGCATCTTGTAAATGCTCAACTAATAGGGAGTGAATCTCTTTAGACAAGGCCCTAGTTGCAGGATCATAGGCTTCTGGAAGGGGAAATTGTGAAAGTTCATTGGCATTGTCGTGTGCCTCCGAGGATCGATATTGAATTTGGTAATCATATGCTGACACAATGAAGGCCCATCTCTGCATATGTGCAGCTGCCATTGAAGGTATTCCTTTCTGTTCTCCAAATAAAGTTAGTAGCGGTTTATGATCTGTAACCAATTTAAATTTTCTCCCCCATAAATACTGCTGAAATTTCTTGATTCCAAAAATTAAGACTAAGGACTATTTTTTGATTTGTGCATATTGTTTTTCTGCTGGAGCCAATGTGTGAGATGCATATGCAATAGGGCGCTCTTCTCCAGATGGCATAATGTGTTGAATTACAGCTCCAAGGCTGTGTGCAGAAGAATCACAAGCTAGGATGGGGGCAGGCTTGGGTCATAATGCACAAGGACTTTATCACATGCCAGCAACTCTTAACATTTACTAAAAGCATTTTGTTCCTGTTGGTTCCACCTCCAGGACACATTTTCTTTTAATACTTCATATATAAAAGAGCTAGTACTGTACTTTGATTTGGCACAAATTTGCCATAGTAGTTTACTAGTCCTAAGAATGCTCTCAACTCCTTCTGATAAGTGGGAGCTGGGGCTTCCTGTATGGCTTTAACTTTGTCTGCTGATGGATAAATCCCCTTACTTTTTAACACATGACCCAGATACTCAATTTGCATCTTGCCAAAATCACATTTTGTCTTTTTCACTCTTAAACCACTCTCCTGGAGACGCCCCAATACCTTCTGAAGGTTTACTAGGTGCTCTTTTTCAGTTTTCCCTGTAACCAACAAGTCGTCCAGAAATACCACAACCTTCAGGTCTTTCATGAGATTCTCCATTATCCTTTGAAAATTTGAAGGCGCAGAACTTATCCCCTATATGGTAACCTATTGTAAAAAACAATCCTTTGTGCATATTAATGGTTGCATATTTTTTGACTCTTCAACCAACAGCAGCTGTTGATAGGCTGAGGCTAAGTCAATTTTTGAGAAAATAGTCTCACCAATAAGCGTGGCCGTTAGCTCTTCAATATGTGGCAGGAGATAAATCTCTGTGGTGCATGCCTGATTTATGGTTAACTTATAATCTCCAAGCAAGCGAATTGAATTTTCCTTTTTTGAAAACGGGAACCACTGGAGCTGCCCGTTCGCTATGTTTCACCGGTGAAATGATGTTGGCTTTCTCTAACCTGTCCAACTCCTCCTTCATGGCAAAGGGAAGTGGGCGGTTTTTGTAAAACTTCAGGGTTTACTATTATTGTAGCCTTAATACCTTGCAAAGTTCCCAACTCCTCTTTGAAAACATCTTTATAACATTCCAACACTGACTCAATCGATTCAAGATGTGGTTTATCATTTTAACTCATAATTTTAATTTGCCTCCAATTTAATATAAGTTTGTGATGCCAGTTTCTCCCACATAAGGCAGGACCCTTGCCCCTAACTACAATGAGTGGTAGTTTTTCATTTTGTTCTTCATAGTGTACAATTGCATCCACTTTTCCAAGAACAACAATTTTTTCCCCTGTATAAGTTTTTAGTTTTACATTAGTAACTTCCAAAATCTTTCCAGGGAACATTTCCTTAAATAACTGATCAGGCATAATTGACACAGCAGCCCCAGTGTCTATTTCCATATCTATAACCTTACTATAAATCATAAAGGTTGCTTTGAACTGTTGTTTCTCTTGGTCTGTTTGTACTGTGAAGATGGGATACTTGCTCTGCTCCATTTCCACATATTTTGTACTTTTTCCAGCTTTCTGACCTTTATTATGCTGCCGTGGCTGCGTCACCCTGCAGGCTCTTTTAATATGACCGATTTTCCCACAACCTATGGCATTTAGCATCTTTAAAATTGCATTCATATGTGCTGTGATTTTTACCATTGCAAAGATGACACTGCCTCTTCCACATATGACCTAGAAACTTTATGCACTGTACTGTGTCACAAAGCTGAGACATACTCAAAGAAAGGTTTGGGGCAGCCACCCGTATAATCTCGAAACCTGGCTGCAAAATTGTTCTTTTTACAGAAATACAGCACTGATGTGCATATAACGAGTCCAAGACAAGACTGAGGGAAAGGGGAAAAAGGGCAGGCTTTTAAAGGGGAAGACAGGAAGTGAGGTCATGGGAATCGGGCACGTGTTCGTCACTCATTGGATCAGGCCCGGACGTGACATCAGGGGGGCCGGCGCCGGTTAGTTCTGTCTCCATTGGTTCGGTCCCGGAAGTGATGTCACGAGAGCCAGGTGGAGTCTCCCAGGGATGGTCTACAGAGAAGTGAGAAAAAGAGTCAGTGCACTCTGCCACAGCCCGGCCTGTCTCAGAACTGCCGTCACTCAAGCCCTTTAGCTGCCTCCCATGCGCACGTGTGTGACAACTGAAAGAGGCGTCCTGTCGCCTTAGCTGCTATGTGTCTCTATCTGCCATCTCCATACTGAGTGCAATCTCAAACGCTCTCGCAAACGTCAGATTCGTTTCTGATAACAGCCTACACTGACAAGCCTCACTCCGAATCCCACTCACAAATCGGTCTCTCAGTGCCTCGTCCAAATTCACCCCGAACTTGCAATTTACAGCACATTGCAATTCCTTGTGCTACATGGAGCTTTGTGTATTGTAGAACCTTTTTGAAAATAAGCCTTTTATGTTTATGAAGATTTGTTCTTGGCCTTTTGGGTTTCTGGTCATGGTTTATGACAGTGTTTTCCTGGCAACTTTTGATAGTGTTTTTTTACCTGTGCTTTTGGGACTCCCCAGTGTAATGACAGTGGTAAAATAGGTTAAAGTTAAAAGTGAAAGGAAAAACAGCCGCAGTCAGTGAGCAGATAGCCATTAGCGGTCCTTTGGTTTGAATATGCGGGATACAATATGGACACTGAGACAGGTAAGAGGTTACATTTAATAGTTTTATAGCTGGTTTGACATTACTTCTTATGTCCAATTAAGAAAGAACCTAAGAGGTTAGTTTGTATGTTTTAAATGTTAGGAGCATGTCACGGGTGATCTGATAACACAATTAAACACCCTTCTTTCAAGAAGGAGTCATGGGAATCTAAAACAGCTCACTGTGTCTTGCAGTTGAAGTGGAAACTTTGATAACTTTTAAAAAATATCTGGATGAGATACTAGCACAACCTAGCTATTAGCTAACCAATCAAGCTTCATGGACTAAATGGTCTCCACCTTTGCCAAATGTCTTATAAAATATTGTGTTCTCAGAATGCTATTTATTGTTGAACAGAGTCATCATCAACTTGACGATTCAAAAAAATGTCAAATATTACTTTTCTTGTAGCACTGACAATAACACAGCTGTCCTGAAATGATTGCTGTGTTCATAATAACAGGTGCATCGGCCTCCTAACAAAAGTGTGGCTTCAGTCATTTACCTTTTATTACTTGCACTGTGTATACAATTGTATATCTACTGTGGCTTGAAAGAGGTCTGTCATGACCATGTCTGTTTTAGTTTAAAATCAGTCATCATGTACATCTCACTGAGCATAGACTATATATTAGACTGTAAATATACCTTGAACTAGGCTTATCAGACATGTTTTTAATTTTATTAAATCAATTGGGCTAAATCGATAGGGCCTATAAGCATTTTAGCATCAATTATATGCATGCATATGCTAAAGTGTTGAAAGCATTATAAGTTCATGATAAGAATTATAAGACCATAATTTTTTTCTTTATTCCTTTTTTTATTTACACATTTGTATCTCTAGTCTAAACCTCACAAAAAGGGAAGTGGTTTCCACTTCAGCAAGCACTAAATGTGGTAAATGGTCATCTAAATACTGCATCTGATTACCTGTTTTTACATTCTGCTAATTACATTCAAGCGAAGTTGTAACGTTGTCCGACTTGGCTGATCATTTGGTGGTTTAGGGTCTGGTCCATCATAGCACATCTGTTCAGGTACATGTTTGCTCAATTCAACACACTTTTTGTGTACTATAGAGCAGCACATTAATAGAGTGGAAATGCTTCTATTTACATAAGCAAATTCATTCTCTGAATGTGCCTTCATAGTGTGGTACTGGCACTGAGCGCCACAACAGACCGATTCTCTGCTCTTACATTGAGGTGACTCGCTATCCTTAAAAGGACTGCTTACCTTTTGCTGCACTAGTTAGAAAAAGCACCTATGACTGTATTGAAATGCCGTTTTTACAGGTTCTCCAGCCCATATATGATGTAATGTCAGCTCATTCTTTTGGTGATTTATCCTTGGCTGATGTAACTTGTCCAGTGATGTTACAATAGCAATGTGTGTGCAGCTGACCATTCCAATTACGTGTGGAACACTGGACATAGCTGTGAAACGCACTTTGATGTTTCGCAGTTCAACCACAGTGTAAGGAAATCTTCTATATCTAGATGACAAGCAGATAATACCATCCTTGTTAGCGGGCATGGCGTGACTCAGTAATGTTTGTGAAATACCCGATTGGCCAAAAAGTTCAGGTTAAAAAGCTCCTGTAGTTAAAAACCTGAGAGTGGACAGAACTTGCAAAGGAGCAGGTAGTGCACAATTCCTCAAAGTCTGCCTTTGTAAAGCTTGCACTAGTTCAGCACACAGCTTCAAGAAGATAGCTCTTGGAAATTGAAATCGACTTAGAAGCCAGTCATCATCTATATATATAATTCACTAAGGCAAGACACCCATGGAAAGCACGCCGGAAGGGGCATGGATTCAGTAAGCCGCCGACAAGTAAGACGCCCATGGCGCACACAGGAAGGAGCCATGCCCACCAACTCTAAGACCATTGGATACGACGACAACTCGCAGAACCACACCCACCAACTCGGACGCGACGACAGAGGAAAAACGGCGTCATTTATGTTTGTCTGTCGTAGAGTCCACATACAGCTCTGAGCCACGTTGACTGTTCATAGAGGCATGTTTCTCGCGGAAATGAATCGCTATATGCAGCGTGTAAAACAGTTTGCGAGGGGTATCCCATGGGATCCTTAAAACAATCCTTTAAAACTGAGGTTAAAACACAATGAAGGAAGCAGTCTTTAAAAACCAATAAGCCCTGTGCCTCTGTTTTATTACTGTCTCACCTTCTTCACCAATGCAGGCCCTGCAACAGTCGAGATGCTCTCTCAGCAGCTGACCTTCTCTGTGCCTGACCGGTTCACACAGAGGCACCACACGACGCGGCAGGACTATCTAAGAAGAGGCATGTTTGTCTCGGATGTAAATCACTGTATGCGTCGTGTAAAGCAGTTTGTTTGTCGCGGATGTGAATCGTTGTATGCAGCATGTAAAACAGTTTCCGAGGGGTTTCCCATGGTCTTAGACTTGGTGGCCGGGTCTCTGTCAGTTGCTCTTGCGACCGGGCACATGACCAGGTAGTGTGTGTGCTTCGAGAGCGTGGGTGGACGCGATAGCACCATCTAAGAAGATTCATATTTGTTGCGGATGTGAATCGCTGTATGCAGCGTGTAAAACAATTTGTCGCGAATGTAAAATGCTGCATTGTATGTTGCCCTCTCCAGAGTTACATCTCTCCATTCACCTACAGTTGTATACACAATGAAGTAAGCAGTCTTTAAAAACCGAGTTTTCAGTTATGACGCAGGACTGCATGCACCATAGCAAACTGTTTTACATGCTACATACAGCAATTCGCATCCGCGACAAACATGCGTCTTCTTAAATGCTCCTGCACTTTGTACACACACCCATCCCACCTCGCTACTACCGTGGTTGGGTATCTTGGTTGATTATATTTAGAAAGGCAGCAAAAAACACACAGAGCAATGAAAAGTCTACGCGAGTCACAAGTGCATCTGGACTGTGCAAACACTACAACGACTCGAGTGATGAGTTGGAGGTGGGCACAAGAACAGGCAGTGCATACTGGACGAGAAATCAGCAGACTAGCATGACGGAGGGAGCGGAGTGGACGTCGTTCTCCTCTCCTTCTGTTCCACCCTCCGTGCCTGAGCGCCGCACGGACGATTGTGTGTTGGTTCGTTCCGTGCATTGTTACAATGTTGCTTTTCTTGCTGATTTATTACATTACCGATTTTTCAAATGTTAATTTTCTCTCTGTGTTTAAAAATCATTAAAAAACCGGCCTGATTATGCAGTGTATGGTATGCCGCGGGTTGCCTAGTCATCTATAAATGCGCACTCTCTTCAAATTCTTCCATTTCTTCTAACAAAGCTAAAGCAGCTATGGTATTTGGAATAGTTTGGCCATTCCATGCACTATTATATTGTTACAGAATGATTACAATCAAGTGAATTAAATCTGTAAATGATATGCAGTTAATTTCTGTGTATTTGATAAATCCACCGTCATTGATGCAAATAAGAAAAAGAAAGGTAAATGACAGATTTTAAAAACAGTAGCACTGCTTTGACACAGGGTGCCGCCAGTTTGCAGAAACGTGTGTATGCAAGGTAGAGGGCTACTGTAAAAGTGTGCGTGGCTTTACGGCAAGTTTAGTTTTTATAGATCTCAAAGCGTGCGAGGAAACGGGCCTATGCAACATTTTTTTACATACTCATCGTTTATACACGAGGCCCCCGAACATCAATGCTGCGAAACATCTAAGCTACAGTATGCCATAACTACAAAAAATGAGAATCATCTGAACAAGGACAATCAATGTTTGTGTCACCTTGCACTATCAGGGATGGCTGCTAAACATTCAGGTTGTAATGGGGTAATTTGCCTTATTTTATCTTCAGGCATATTACAAATATTAAATCTGCAATGAATAAAAAAAAGGTTTGACCCTACTACTTTGCTTGCCTTTTTGTCTGGGGCCTAGGGATTTAGGGAGGGTGCATCCAATATAGGAAAGTGAATTCGCAACTACAGCCAACCATAGTACCTGGTGCATGTGCAGTAATAACAGGATAAGTGGATGAGTAGATAACTTATGTGTGGGTCTACATAACTAAGAATCTGAACATCAGAATAAGCAAATCTAGGTTTAGGATAGGGTCACCCCAAAATCCTTCTAGGATAAAAGAAACAGCCTCCAACAGCTTCTGGATTACTATAAATTATTCATCCATTATTAACCTTTTTTGGTACAAATGTGGGTATAAAGTTACAGCTGTCATAATAACATAATGTACCATATAATTATTGCCTGCTGTATTATTTTGCTTAGAATCAAAACGTACCTATTGTATCATAATATAAATAATGATGTAATACATAAAATTATTGAAACTTGAATTTACATTACAAGGAGACAGTTCAACAATTGCAGCACTGCATTAATACTATGCTGAAGTAGCACTTCTAGCTGCTCCAGACCCTTTAACCACTATCCTCTACCATAATACCTTTTACTCTGTGGTTTTCCATTTTCACTCACTCCAAATCTGTGAAGAAGCGGGGGTTTGAATATAACTTAAATGGAGTACTTAATGTATAATTGTAGTTGGCTTAGAAAAATGCGTTTTAAAATAAAAATTAAAAAAACATAAAGGGGTCCGGCTAATGGCGGATTATATTATTCCCCTATGACCTACAAAAATATAGCCAATTCAGGATGTGTCAGGAATGATAGATTCAACAATTTTTTAATTTAAACCTGGTCTTCAACATGAAAGTATAGCAGATAGTTTTTGAGTTTGAATATGCAAAATGAGAACAAATACCACTTAAGGAAGCCTTTATTTGGTTTAGATGTTTTGTTCAGTAGACATACTAAGAAAATGCTTAATGAACAGGGAGGTAAGGACATTTTTATTTTGTATCTCTTTCACCGGGTCAACCTTGGAGACTGCATTTACACTTTTTTTTCAGCCCTTACTGGCACACAAGGAATCTCAAATAAAACAACAGATACACATGCCAAGACTGCTTTATGAGAAGGGTACCACTGTCTCCCCCCCAAATCGTCATCATACATGTCTCTAAGAGTCTTTCTGCTTTGATGAACCCTGAAAACAGATGGGCATAACACCTAAAAATGGATGGATTCTGTAAAATGAAGTTATGGCTGCTCCAGATTAGAGTTAGGTCGAGATGTTTCTCAAATTTCCTCGAATTCTAGAGAGAATATAAGACTAAGGGACTAAAAGTAAGCAGACATGACTTTTAATTTAGGACAGTGTGAGACATGCCCGGACACCATCAGACAGACACCGCATCTTTTTAAAAAGGTCTTTTATTTTGTCCTCCATCCTAAACACACAACTCAGTCCTGCACAGTCCACTGGGCCTTCTTGCCCCAATCACCTTAATACTGGGCCTTTCTCACTCTGTCCCTTGTCACTCTGTCCCTTGGACCGCCTTTCCTCTCTCTTTGGGAGCCTTGTCCTGCTCCCACTCCTGACTCTAGCTCCCAGGCTGTAGGCGGGCCCTTTTATTTTCACCTGGATGTGCTCCAGGCGCTCCCTCTGACGTCGCTTAGAAGATTCTCCTCCATCTTCCCGGGTGTGGCGGAAGTAAATCAATCCCGGGCCCTCTGAGACTCGTTGCGCCCCCTGGTGGTGGACACAGGTTCCAATAGGTGTAAGCCTCCTTGTTCTTCTCCTGTGGTCCTCCTCTCTTTCAGGGCGGTTGCCCTGTACATGCCACCTTCCGGTCCTTCCAGGCGTCCCGGCCGGGTCGTAGCCAAAGCAACTCGCCACAACAGTAAAGAGAAGACTAGAGAGTGAGAGAAATCTATGGGAGGCCATACTGGATTTAATAGGGAGCCAAGATGGCAGATTTGTGGGAGAGTTTAACTGGCTCCATATTGGCCAAAGGATAAAACACCCAATGATATAACTCTAGGTGTAACAGAGGCATCCCTCTCCTTCAGACTTATCACAGATCAAAATGGAATGCTTAATACATGGTCTCTTACAATTCCATAGAAAGGTAGATAGAAGAGATCTAACTTCTGAACAAAAGAGAGAGAGGGAGCGCTAACAAAGTAAAATCACGTTACTGAATTAATTTTGATAACCGCTAATCTACAATGGAATAACAGTGAAAGAAAGGACAACGACAAAAAGGATTCCTTGACACTCTTAATATCTGAATCAATCTGAATGTTTTTTTTTTTTTTTGGTTTTGGTGTGATTGGTCAGTTTGGCTTTGGTGAGGCAATTAAAGAGAAAGCTCGAGTGTGAGACACACATGTAGAAGAAATGGTATGGAATGCACGCGAAGAGGTACCTTCAAATTATAAAAGCAGGCAGGGTGCAAGAAATGTGCCTTGAAAATAATGATAGAGTCTGAGAAGCAGACTTTATGGGAATGTGCTCGAGAGAGGCAGTGCGGTGAAGAAACATTCACACACACACACACACACACAGAGGAAAGTAGCTGAAAGTGCACATAGGGCAGGAGATAGCAAATATTTTTTAATTATTCTGTTATCTTTCTTCGACAGTGGCTAATCTAATATACAAAGCTCAACGTGTGTGCATTTGTTCTTTATACAATTCCACACCTTTCGTCATTTCTCAACAAAATTTTGCACACATAATGCAATTTGTCAGGAAAATTGGAATTGGAAATACAAATTTTGACCCTTTTTACTATAGTAAGTTTTATATGCCTTTTCCTGGATCTTGAGCCCTGAAATAAATTAATTTAATTAGTTTCTGGGAGGGTGCACTTTAAGAAATGCCATTTATAGAAGTTAGATATTTCTGACTAAAATTACTTACGCAGGCAATGCAGAGAAATGGCAAAAGAACATACAACAGAATGTAACGGAAGAAAATCAGATTTTTATCAATAAATGTTATGTCCAGACAATGTTTGAAACTTTGTCTTCTTCTTTCGGCTGCTCCCGTTAGGGGTTGCCATAGCGGATCATCTTCTTCCATATCTTTCTGTCCTCTGCATCTTGTTCCGTTACTTCCATCACCTGCATGTCTTTTCTCACCACATCCATAAACCTTCTCTTAGGCCTTCCTTTTTTCCTCTTCCCAGACAGCTCTATCCTTAACATCCTTCTCCCAATATACTCAGCATCTCTCCTCTGCACATGTCCAAACCAACACAGTCTTGCCTCTCTGACTTTGTCTCCCAACTGTCCAACCAGAGCTGACACTCTAATGTACTCATTTCTAATCCTATCCATCCTCGTCACACTCAGTGCAAATCTTAGCATCTTTAACTCAGCCACCACCAGCTCTGTCTCCAGCTTTCTGGTCAGTGCCACCGTCGCCAGCCCATATAATATAGCTGGTCTCACTATCATCCTGTAGACCTTCCCTTTCACTCTTGCTGATACCCGTCTGTCACAAATCACTCCTGCCACTCTTCTCCACTCATTCCACTTGCCTGCACTCTCTTAGTCATCTCTCTTCCTCAATCCCCATTACTCTGAATTGTTGATCCCAAGTATTTAAATTCATCCACCTTCACCAACTCTACTCCCTGCATCCTCACCATTCCTCTGACCTCCCTCTCATTTACACACATGTATTCTGTCTTGTTCCTACTGACCTTCATTATTGTTCTCTCTAGAGCAGGCATGTCAAACATGCAGCCTGCAACAGAAATCTGTGCGGCCTGCATGACAGATCCTAGTTAGCACTAAACTTGACAAAGGCGTGCTTTCCCATGGCATTACGGTACCGGAAACGTCATCTGCTAATATGGTTGCAGCTACGGCGTCAGCTCCTTGATACCCTAGGCATGACACTGCCCAAAGGCCCCCCGCCACTCCCCACCTTGACCAAAGTTAATGAGCCGCGACGTCACCACTGAAGTGCTAGGCTGCGGCAGTATGGCAGGCTACACTACTGGCTGGGCTGCTAAGACTGGGGACTGGGCAGAACTGACCTTCACGAGCAGTAATAGCTTGCATATTTTCACGTTTTTTTGCTCTAGTTTTATGTAGTTTACAGCTGAAGATCTGAAGTGGACGCGAGAAGTTGGTGAGTTATTTATTAACAAATTTTTGTGATTTTGAGCTTGTAAAATTAGTGTAGGTCAGGGGGCTTTTTGCATATCGGCTTATTTTACAATATAAACTTTGAAGTAAACTTAGTAAAGTAAAATTAGATTTTTGGAGGATTTGTTTTCCTACTTGAATTACTGAGCAGTGAATTCAGTGAGTGTTTTTGTGATTTCAGTTCACACGCACGGGACTTTGCGCTGTTTACATCACCATACTCTTACAACATTGAGAATGTACCTGAGAATATCCAAATGGAATTGATCGAACTGCAGTCAGATTCTATTCTGAAGGCAAAATACAACGAAGTTGGTGTACCAGGCTTGTATGCTTACCTGTCACCCTCGTATGTGCAGATCTGTAATTTGGCATCGAGAATACTGTCTATGTTCAGAAGCACTTACCTTTCTGAGCAATTGTTTTCGTTAATGAAAGCTACCAAAACCCCACATCGCTCAAGTCTTACACTTGAGCACCTTTCATCCCTCATAAAAGTTGCAGCTGCACAAGATTTCAAACCTGATATTGACGAACTGGTTACTAACAGGAGATGCCAAGTGTCGGGTCAAAAGAAATAGATCTCACACTGTAAGACTCCTATATAAGGACCTAGCTAAGAGGCTAAGACTCTAATTGTACACTGTTGTACGGAGATTGTATGGAAATAAATTGCTTTTCTTTAAACTTTAAGTATTACATTTTTTTAAAGTTTTCAGTATTGGAAAGAAAGCTACAGTAACTTTGTATAATTGTATAATAGTATTTGTTATAGTGCGGCCCGCTGACGCATGTATGGCAGTCCAAGTGGCCCACCAATGGTAGTGAATTTGACATGCCTGCTCTAGAGCATATCTCCACCTATCCAGGGTCTCCTCAACCTGCTCCCTACTAACGCTACAGATCACAATGTCATCAGCAAACATCATAGTCCACGGGGACTCCTGTCTAACCTCGTCTGTCAACCTGTCCATCACCATTGTAAATAACAAAGGGTTGAGAGCCGATCACTGATATAATCCCACCTCCACCTTGAATGCATCCGTCACTCCTATCGCAGACCTCACCACTGTCACACTTCCCTGTTACATATCCTGTACAACTTTTATGTACTTCTCTGCCACAACTCATATTGCACCTTGTCATATGCTTTCTCCAGGTCCACAAAGACGTAATGCAACTCCTTCTGGCCTTCTCTGTTCTTCACCATCGACATCCTCAAAGCAAACATCGCATCTGTGGTGCTCTTTCTTGGCATGAAACCATACTGCTGCTCACTAATCATCACCTTACTTCTTAACCTAGCTTCCACTACTCTTTCCCATAACTTCATGCTGTTCCATGACTTCCAGACAATGCTTGAAACAAACTAAACAAATCAAGGATGTGAGGAAAATCGGAGCATTACCAGGATGGAACAAAATATCACTGGAGTATAAAGAAATTATATGATATGAATCATTAACTGCAATAAGGGTGATCAAATCAAGACAGCAAACAGCAATAGCAAAGGGTTCAAGAGAAATAGTAAAAATTAAAGGAGAGAAAGGAACACCCTGGTTGGCAACTTTTGAATCTGAAAGGGTTGAAAAATAGTTGAGTTGGTGGGAAGAGAAGTATAATGCCTTGGTCAAATTTAGATAGCTCACACGAAAAACCACAGTGTGTAAACAAGGAATAAATATAAATAAAAATAATGATTATAATAATCAGAACTATATTCATTTTTTCCCTTCAAATCAAATCAAATATGCTTTTCCCCTATCTGTTTTGTTTGCCCTAGTTGTTTTCTGTGTGGCTCCAGTTGGCCTCCAGCATCCCAGATATATGGGGGTTAGGCTAAGAGATGATTGATTCCATTGCTGTTCAAGTGCTGTCCCGTCCATGGGTGACTATTACTGTATTTTCCATCCAGTGGTTCATACCCTGAACTGAATTAGCCTGGTTTAAAATATTAGTTTTTTTCCTCTGTACCCTTTGATCCCTTCTATCCTTTTTCATCATTTCAGTTTAAGGTGTTTCTTTAACTTGCAGTAGATTTCATTATAATTCTAGCAAACAGGTGAGAGCTGATTTCTTCAAAACCCTCAATTTTAATTTTGCTGTGTTGCCTCTCATCAGTCTTTTGTCATAATGTTTATCATGCCTAACGCATTCAACAGCCTTGATGTGGCTTTGCCTTACACAACCTGATCCGCCTGGTAGATTGACTAATTAAAAGACAGTTCCATTTGCATTATTGCTGCTTCTTTCAGGGGAGCCCTGTAGCTTAATCAAATCATAAAAGAACAGGCTTCAAAGCAGCAGGATCAAAAGGCACTGACTATGAAGTATTAATGTGTAATCACATACTGCGCAGCATTCTTGCCTAGCCTTAGGGTAGTCTAGAAAAGTGTTTAAAAGAAATAAAAGAATAGCTCAGATTGCTGCACCTAACCTCAGGAAAATGCTCCTAACCTACTGATAATTTGCTGCTTTAAGAACAACTTTATAAGCAATTTAGAGCCAGCGGATATATCAGGGCTTAGTGACACTGCCTGTGTACAAGTGAATTACATCCCTCCTCCTAATTTGTATTCATTAATAGTACACATTAGTGTTCAGCATCCTTTAGTCATTTAATTGCCTTATTAATATTCTGCAGAACATATGCCTGATAAGTAGAATTGTACAGTGAAAATATTGCAGTAACTCAGGGTCCTGTTCTCCTTTACAATAATACCAGTTATTATGGTGTATTTGACTTGAAAGGACTCATTCCGCTTTGGGCTACTCTGCAGTTCTCTTGCCTTTTCATTTGTCCTAAATTTCAAATCTTTTCTATTGCAGCTATTGTTTAAGTTGTGACCCTTTTTCTCTCTTTGTATTATCTTGTCTCTCAGATGTTCTTATTTTTTGATTAACCTCTCCATATCTATGGCTATATACTTGCAATATGCTGTATTTTAAAGAAAGTGTATATGAATTGCTTTGGAAAGGTCTTTGTGGAAGTGCACACTACGGACAGTGCGCTATCAAATAAAGATCGATTGGTTACAGCTGGGTGCTCTTAGTGGTTTTAAGCGACTTCAGGAAATAAGAAAGAAAGAAAAAAGTTGGATGAGAACAGGCCAGTGTGCTAGGGTATCTAAAACAATATTGTGCTGAGATTTGAAAGTTCATTGAAACTGCTGGGTAAGAGGTTTCAATCTTCTACAATTCCATGGGAGATTAAATGGCTTGTAAAATGTGTCTGACCTCCTTCTAGACAAAATGCATCATTCATTTAGAATAACAAACAGCTTTGCTTTAAACAACAAATGTTTAGGACTGTAAGGCTGCACTTCTAAATTTCAAATTGTGTTGTTGGGCAGTTGATGCTTAAGATTTGGTATTTTTGGAACTTGTACAAGTGACCTGATATAATTAGAATGGCATCTTATATTAATTTCTTATAATGGTTTAGTGGTCACACCAGCTGTCTCACAGCTCTAGAGTCCTGGGATGAAACTGCCGCCCCAGGTGTGTGGAGGTTGTATGGTTTCCTCAAGTTCTTATAGGCTATGTTTCTGGGCCCTCCTGTATTCCACCCAAAGACATACATGTTAGATTAACTGGCTTCTCCAAGCTGGCTCTGTTTTAATGAGGGTGGTTGTGTTTGTGAGTGTGCCCAGGAATGTATTGATCAAGGGTTCTTTCCCTGCCTTATATCTGATACTGCCAGACTTTTCCAGTTCTTTTAATAGTTTTCTATCTCATCAACTGGGAAAAAAATTCAAGTCTTTGCATCTTGATGCCCCCATAATCTCCTGGATCATGGCCTACCTGACGCACAGACAGCAGTTTGTGAGGCTGAGGGACTGTGTGTCAGAAATAATGGTGTGTAATACTAGAGCACCTCAGGGAAATGTCCTGTCCCCCTCTTTGTCTACCCTCTACACAACACACTTCCAGCACAATACCAGTGTTTGCCATATACAGAAAATTTCAGATGAGTCAGAGTACAGAAAGTGTATGGTGCAGGGACATCAACCTGCAACTTAATACCAGCAAGACAAAAGAGCTGGCGGTGGACCTCCAATGTGCCAAGAAGCCTCTGAGTCCAATCACCATTTAGTGGGAGGATGTGGAAATGGTGTCTGGAGTGTCACAAGAACAACAAACTGGAATAGTCGAGCAACACAGTGGCACTGTACAAAAGTGCCAGAACAGACTGTACTTACTAAGCAGAATCAGATCTTTTGACATGTGCAGCAAGCTGCTGGAAATGTGCGACCAGTTCGCAATAGTCAACAGTGTGTTGTTCTATGCTGTGGTCACCTGTGGGGGAGCAAACTGAGCTCAAAAAAGGCATAATGCCTGAATGTACTTACCAGGAAAGCCTGTTCCATCACAGGGCAAATTCTGGTCACATTAGAAGCTGTTGTGGGAAAGAAGATGATGGCAAAATTGGATACCATCATGAAAAATCCGCTTTGTCCCCACCATGGACATACTCTTTTGTAGCAATTCCAGCCACCAACTCATTCCACCATGGTGTGCTAAGAAGCGCCTCTGGGGGTCTTTTCTCCCCACTGCTATCAGGCAATTCAATGTTTCCATCCAATGCACTTGTGAAGTTTATTTTTATTGATTGATTGATTGATTGATTGATTGATTGATTGATTGAGTTTGTATTCTTGTTTTTAATGTTTATGCCGCTGTATGCATCTGAATTCTCCCTTGTAATCAATAAAGTTCATCAAATCTATTTTCCTTCTTGACGAGTACTGTAGATGCAAAAGCTTTCTTTCTGCTATTTTTGTGAAGTACATTCACAATAATGACTTAATACACTGTTTTTCAGTTATTTAGTTCTTAATAAAAATTACATTTATACAGCTTACATATTTGTCCTCTGCATCTTGAGCAAACACCGTATAGTTTGCATTAGCCTTAGTTAAAAATAAAATCCATTTCCTTTGGATCAAGTGGTTCATTTAGTCCAGCCTTTCCCCATAAACCTGTTTGCAAGAATAAATCTGGTAGCTCCTCCTCAGACATTTTTAGTGCTGTTTTAACCTTCTTGGACACAATGGAGACTAAAACTGCACACACTATTCTCTATGTACCTTTTGCAAAGCATTTTTATAGTTATATTACAACACCATAAGGCTTGAAATCCACAAGATGTATTACCCAGCATACTAATTGAATACCAGAGTGAATAAACACAACATAACATTCTCAAGCACACTTAATATAATTCAGAATCACTAGGAGCAATCCCAGCAGCCCTGGTCACCAAGATGGAAACAGCATGGGGTAGAGTGCCAGTCCCCCTTCATATACAGCATTCTTAGAATCACCAATCCTCCTGATGTTGGGATATGGGAAGAAATCCTGTGCAGACAAGGCAGGACAACAGACGGGCATGGGACTCAAACTCAGGATGCTGGATCTGTGAGGCTGTGATGATACGGGATTCTCTTCTGGGAGCCTCTCGAACCCAACACCATTGGTAATGTAACCAGATGAATTGCTTGGTGGGGACAAACCAAACTGAGCAAGTGGATGGTGCAGAAATAGCAGACACTTCCTGGGGTGGCTGAAGTGAGCAAGTCTTCCCCCTTACATCCTCACCATGTTCTACAGAGGCACCATTGAGAGTGTTCTAACTAGCTGCATCATGGTCTGGTATGGCAACTGCAACATATGCGACCGCAAGTGCCTGCAAAGGATAGTGAAGACAGCAGAGAACATTATTGGGGTGCCTCTCCCTTCACTACAGGACATATTTTACAAACACAGTGTCCTCAAGGACCCCTGACACCCCTCACATGGACTTTTCACACTTCTGCCATCCAAGAGAAGATACTGCAGCATCACAGCCAGATCTGCCAGGCTGCAGGAGAGTTTTTACCCCTAAGCTGTCAGACTCCTTAACACCATGCTGCCCCCTGGGATCATCCACACTGCTTCAACAACCTCTAAAAACAGAACTTTTATACATGCAAGCCACTTTCCTGCAAAGATGAGTGGGCATGTAGAAAAGAACTGAAAATCTCATACTGACCTTTAAGTATTTTGGCATTCCTGATATCCTTGTGCTGTGAAACATTCTGACCTGTCATTGTTTACACGTCTTAAACAATTATCATACACTGATAATTTCTGTATTATCTATATCTATTATTTATTATATTACATATCTATTGACTATATTTATCTTGATTGCAAATACCATACATGCATCAATGTTCATATTGCTAACTACACGTCAATATGGCTGCTACTTCTTTGTCTTGTCTTTGCACAATGTCTTGTCTTGTTTGTGTTTTAATTTTAAATTTAAATTTTAATTCTATTTTTAATTTATTTTTTGCATGTCATGTTGTTACTCTGTGGACCCCGAGCTTCGCAATTTCATCTATCTGTATACTTGTATATGGTTGAGATGACAATAAAGTTCACTTTGACTTTGACTTTGAAATGAACCTTTCATGTATGAGAAAATCCTCAACAACAACCTTGAATGTCTTCCATGTGATTTCCTCCATTCCCAACAGCAGACCTTTTGAACCTTTTATCATTGATATCTGTCTCATTTGTAGACAAACTAAGATTCCATCCTTAATCTCGACATCAGTCATTCATAAAATCATCAGTCTCAAATACTGAAATTTATCACCTTCCTTGTTCATTGGTTTCACAAAATTTGTAATCATCAAGGTTTATATGATGAGAAGGCAAACATATAATTGTTGGGTCACCAAGTGGATTATGTGCCACTCTTTTCTGCCCTGGGACCAAATGCTTTTTAATATAGTAAAGCTCTTAAGTATGACTGGCATATTCACAAATGAAACAGCAGATTTGGTATATCTAAGTTGCATTCCTAGTAGCAGTGCCATAAATTTTACATCAGCAAATTTATTCCAGTTGTAGTTGTTGTACAGTATATGTATACTAGGTAACCACCAGGGGGCACCACTGAGCCCCCAAACATCAGACACAATATCACCCAGCATAGACCTGGGTTTATGTAAAGTGTTTTTACTTATCACAGACACTGTTAAGATAAACACAGCCAATACTGATAGAATGAAATAATAGTTCTTTTACTCCTTCTGTTCCTCCTGGTGAGAGCTGCCTCATTCCTCCCAACTCTGAGTCATTGGGATGAAGTAAAGGGGTCCTTTAAAGACAGATCCTGGAAGTACTTCTGGTTTTTGGGTAAGTTCTAAAGGAGGTACTTACAGGTCAAGCTGAAGTTTCATAAAATAAGGAAAGTCTATCCCTGTACCTCAGGCTGTCCCATAGATCTTTGATTCCCAACATGCCCACCAGGCAGGCAAATGGGAGATGCGAAATAGGAGTACTGCCCTTTATTATGTCAGTGGAGGATGCATACTGAAAAGGCTATCTCCTCTGTCCCTTCCGTTATTCTGTTCGGTATGCCGTACAGTCCCACCTGGCACTTACAACTAATAATATGACAGGAAATCACAAAAATGGGCAATTGCAATATAATTGTGTCTGATAGGAACAGTTAAAGGGGATTCTTGTGATCAGCAGGCCAAAGCCTATAACATACACTTAAAAGTGTTCCTTGTTGACCATGCAGGCAGTCATTTTATCATCATTCAGAATTTAGAACTCTGTGTGGCATGGTTGCATTTACGGTGTTGTGGCTTTGGAAAGGATGTTGAGTGTTGGGTTGTCATTTTATTACATGTTAAAAACTGTTATTTGCTTCTCTAATGTTAATTTTTTATGTCTTTTTATGATCAGTTTGTATTGATATAAAGGACTCATAAACAATCAAATTACAAAAGATAACTTGTGATGTGATAACCTTCTTGTGTGTCTTTTAAGAAAGACTCTCTAAATCTTTATATACAGGGGTTAGGCCTATAATTAATGAAAGTATTCACATGAAAATATCACTGCTGATCTCTTACACATGATGATGCCTCTAAGTATATAGCTACATGAATAATACTATACATGATAATTTCATTTAATGTCTACTATTGTTTTATCTGTAATGGCGTTCTTCAGGCCTTCTGAGTCTCATGGCCTACCCTCTACTCAGATGTTTATTTAGAATTTGCCTTATTATTTTAAATTACTGAAATGAGGACTGTATAATTTTAGCGAATACTTTAATGATATAAAAAATCAATTTTTAATGTAGTTTAGTTACCCATTTTGAATCTAAAGAGAAGCAATGTTCACTCAGGCATATCCCTCTTAGGTATCAAAGTATCAACATCCATCCATCCATCCATTATCCAACTCGCTATATCCTAACTACAGGGCCACGGGGGTCTGCTGGAGCCAATCCCAGCCAATACAGGGTGTAAGGCAGGAAAATACCCAGGCAGGGTGCCAGCCCACTGTAGAAGTATCAACATGTCCTAGTATTATAAAGGCAAGGGGAAGCAACCCGCTCTGTTGAGTGTCAAGATAATAAAAAGTGTGAAGGCAGCCAGAGGTAAAGATTTGTGCAGTTACAGTGGCATAGGAAGTGAAATGACTGCTGATGTCTCAGAAGCTCAGACATAGCCAGACATTTTGTTTAGTGGATTGAGTGTGGCTTGCCACATATTGCCAACTGATTTTATGAAGCTTGTTTATTCATGATTAATTGATGTTTTTGCTTTAATGCATTGAAGCAAGAAAAGAAAAACAAACATAATCAATCACTTCAGAAGAGTCAAATTTTCCATTCTGCAAAGGGTTTGAAATATTTGATAACCTAAAGAAAGGCTTAACAAATACAAAATCAACAGACACAGATGCAAATCATAGCCTCTGTCTAATGATACAATATTTAAAGGCATACGTATTAAACACGCTGCAATTATTCATTCATTCCCTTGTTGTCTCTGTACTTTTTTCCTTCATTGTCATTTTCTTTTTAAATATTTCATAGCAAAATAACCCATCTATTAATTTATTAATTAATTAACCCATCTATTAATTAATTCATTTTGGGCGGTGCATGGGCTTGAGCCTTTCCTGGCAGTATAAGTAACAAGGCAGGAAATCAACCCTGAACATTGTTCCATCATAGCAAAACGCAATGAAAGATGACATTTTAAAACCCACTTGATGCAATTCAGGATCACATAAAAAACCATGATAGCCTAAGGTGCCAGTCAGAAATGTAGACAGCAGTGAAGTTCAATCAGCGTTCATGGCATCACTGTGATATTCAATAAGCTTTGAACTCATATAAATTAGCCTACTTATAAAATATTATTCATTCACATACATGTGATGCTTCGTGAGCCTGCAGACATGGTCTCATTCTTTTTCCCTGCAAATTGATAGTCATAGCCGAAGATGGACTTGAATAGTGAGGACACAAACAGGTTTGAGTGCAAAATTGCATAGCATCATTATTAAGCACAGTGTCCAAAGTGTCATGCAGTTCTGATTGCTCAGTAAATCTGTAAAATAATGAAGTGAAGATTAAAAACAATAAATAAAAAAATATTTCCTTTAAGGGGTTTAAACCAGGGATAAAATCAAAGTCAGGATTGTCTCCTCCCTTTTGTCTTCCCCAAAGTTCTATTTCTTTCATCTCCCCTGCTCACCTTCCTGGTGACCGCAGTCAACCTTCTGGTTTACTCATCCCAGACACCTTGGTTTGGCACCTGCTGGATCTTCTTGCCACCATCACTCATCATCTACAGGTCTTGCAAAACCCACAATTACTCGGACACCTGGAGACAACCTGGACAATCTGTCCCTGGAGCACCATTCCTGTCACTACACCACGGGGTACCACAGATACTTTGCCTCCTGTCCTCAGCACAGGTTCCGCCTTGATCCTTCTCTTTCTTATTTTTTCTTGGTTTTATCTTCTGATTTCTTTTTTTTTAAACATTTATTAAAAGCAAATAACATTCCATACAAGCAACTCAAATTTTACTAAGCTAAGTTCAAATCAAATCAACCCCCACCCATGAGAAAGAGAGCTAGGCCAACAGAGTAAAACTTTAAGAGTAGGATAAATGAATAAATAAATACATTCTGCCGAAGGTGGGAGTTGAAGCTACTTCTGACAGGGGACGGTGGGCTACGACTCGCCTTTTCACGGTGACTTTGATATGCGACTCTTTTTTTATTTTGGGCACTGTGCAACTTTGTGAACTTGAGCTTTCGAGTTTCTCCGACATGCTATGTCACTCGATCTGCTTCCTTTTCTTGTTTATACCACTGTTTAAACCAACAAATAGTATGTTTTTTCTTGCCTCCACTTGGTATGCGCAGAAATTGTTCTATTTTTCCTCGTTGTTTTGCCATTGTCTTTTCACAGAACGCTGAGCTTAAAGGCTATAAATATTGATTTACATATTCAAAGAGGCGTAATTCTGGGAGTAGTTGGGGCGGAACAACAGGCGTGTGCACGTGCGTTATTTTTCACGCTGATCTGGATTTATGTAGCGGAAGAACTTGGAAGTTTGCGTACGCACAGATTCCTGCATCTGGATTTTTCTGTGCGTACGCACATTCCTGCTTTTGTGCTTATGCCATGTTCTACGCACATCGTTATACATGAGGTCCCAGCTCAGGCTCCTTCCCCTTCAGAGAGGTGATATTCCACGTCCCAAGAGCCAGCTTCTGTAGCTTCTTCCTTCAGAAGAAGGAGTCCTACAGGACCCTTTTGTCCTGTGGGACTCTGGAGGCAGCTGATAGGTATCAGCAGGCCAAGCGGAATGCGGCTTCGGTGGTTGCTGAGGCAAAAACTCAGGCGTGGAAGGAGTTTGGGGAGGCCATAGAGAATGACTTTTGGACAACTTCGAGGAGATTCTGGTCCACTATCCGGCATCTCAGGAGGGGGAAGCAGTGTAGTTTCAACACTGTATATGATGGGGATGGTGCACTGCTGACCTCGACTCGGGACATTGTGGGTCAGTGGGGGCAGTACTTCAAACACCTCCTCAATCCCATTAACATGCCATCCAATGAGAAAGCAGAGCCTGTGGACTCTAAGGTGGGCTCCCCCATCTCTGGGACTGAGGTCACTGAGGTGGTCAAAAAACTCTTTGGTGGCAGGGCCCCGGGGGTGGATGAGATACGCCCGGAGTTCCTTAAGGCACTGGATGCTGTAGGACTGTCCTGGTTGACACGCCCCTGCAACATCGCATGGACATTGGGGACAGTGCCTCTGGATTGGCAGACCAGGGTTGTGGTCCCCCTCTTTAAGAAGGGGGACTGGAGGGTGTGTTCCAACTACAGAGGGATCACACTCCTCAGCCTCCTATTAAAAGTCTATTCGGGGGTCCTGGAGAGGAGGGTCTGTCAGACAGTCGAACCTCGGATTCAGGAGGACCAGTGTGGTTTTCGTCCTGGTCCAGCGGACCAGCTCTACACCATTAGCAGGGTCCTGGACGGTGCATGGGAGTTTGCCCAACCAGTCTACATGTGTTTTGTGGACTTGGAAATGGCATTTGACCATGTCCCTCAGGGAATCCTGTGGGGGGTGCTCCAGGAGTATGGGGTATGGACCCCCTGATAAGGGCTGTTCGGTCCCTGTACAACCAGTGTCAGAGCTTGGTCCGCATTGCCGGCAGTAAGTCGAACCCGTTTCCAGTGAAAGTTGGACTCCGCTAGGGCTGCCCTTTGGCATCGATTCTGTTCATAACTTTTATGGACAGAATTTCTAGGTGCAGCCAGGACATTGAGGGGTCTGGTTTGGTGGACTCAGGATTGGGTCACTGCTTTTTGCAGATGATGTTGTCCTGTTTGCTTCACCAGGCCGTGATCTTCAGCTCTCTCTGGATCGGTTCACAACTGAGTGTGAAGCGGCTAGGATGGGAATCAGCACCTCCAAATCCGAAACCATGGAACCTAGCCGGTAAAGGGTGGAGTGCCCTCTCAGGGTTGCGAACGACATCCTGCCCCAAGTGGAGGAGTTCAAGTATCTCAGGGTCTTGTTCATGAGTAAGGGAAGAATGGAGCGTGAGATCGACAGGCAGATCGGTGTAGCATCTGCAGTGATGCGGGCTCTGCATCGGTTTGTCGTGGTGAAAAAGGAGCTGAGTCGTAAAGCTCTCAATTTACCAGTCGATCTATGTTCCTACCCTCACCTATGGTCATGAGCTATGAGTAGTGACCGAAAGAACAAGATCACAAATACAAGCGACTGAAATGACTTTTCTCTGCAGGGTGTCTGGGCTTTCCCTTAAAGATAGGGTGAGAAGCTCAGTCATCCGGGAGGAGCTCAGAGTAGAGCCGCTGCTCCTCTGCATCGAGAGGAGTCAGACAAGGTGGCTCGGGCACCTGATCAGACACGTCTAACCGGGAGGTGGCCCCGGGGAAGACCCAGGACATGCTGGAGGGACTATGTCTCTCGGCTGCCCTGGGAACACCTCAGGATCTCCCCGGAAGAGCTAGAAGAAGTGGCCGGGGAGAGGGAAGTCTTGACATCTCTGCTCAAGCTGCTGCCCCCACGACCCGATTTCGGATAAGTGGAAGAGGATGGATGGATAAATAAATAAATAAGTAAATAAATAAACAAATGAAGGAAGGAAGATAATCCACTTCCTCAATGTAAATGCTTATTCTAAAATGTTATTGATTTGATCCTGCCAACTGTTTTGCACAGATCCTCTAAGTAAGAAATTGATTTTTTCCAATTTCAAATAGTATATAACATCAGTTACCCACTGACTTAAAAGAGGTGGGCTGGGATTCTACCAAGTGAGTAAAATAAGTCTAATCTTCCTCTAATAGTGAAGTAAAGGCAATTATAGTTTGTTTGTCCTTCTCCACTTTAAGCCCATCTGGGAGTACCCCAAACACAGCTGTGGAGTGATTGTGACACCAAGGCTGTCTGATAGGCATTTAAAGATTTTGGTCCAGAATGATGTTAATTTGGTGCAGGCCCAAAACATGTGGTCTGGTGAGGCTGGAACTTGATTGCAAAGTTCGCAGGTTGGATCTTATCCTGGAAACATTTTGGACATCTTCTGATTTTTTTTCCGTTTTTTCACCATCTTTCCTACTCAGATCTTTTTTTATTCTCTGTGAGTGCAGATGCATATAATGGTCCATGGAGCATCAATAAGGGTTGACTGAACCAACTGTGCTTGTGTATGTAACAAGCAATTAGCCAAGTCCCCCATTAAGCTGTCTGTAGCTACACGCCTTTCCTCTCGTAAAACTACACTCGCAAAGTCTGAGCTGCACTATTTTATTCAAAATCCCTGCACTAGTTCTAAAACACCATGGACCCCGGACATGCTCCACCACAATACAGTATATATTTTATTATGCTTATTATTATGAAGTCTCTATTTATAGAAAAAATCTTGGAAGGCTTCAAAGGAGATGATACGTGATCTTCTCGGAAGACAATTTGACGTCCCGCGAGACAAGGCAGTGAAACAAAAGGACAGCTGTTCTACAGGCTTTTAAATTATCAATGCACAGCGCGACAAGCAAAACACGCAGCACGGTAGCAGCAGGAGAAGGACAGCAGCTGATCAGACCGCATCTTCTCAGTGTGCCTTCAGCCCACTCTTGACAATACAAGTGGTAGAGACGTGAAGTGGCTGGAGCGTAGCGCGCCGCGGGTGTGTGGGGGGGTTGATGTGAGGGGGTGGTCGAACGAAGTGAGCAAAGGGCAAAGCCCCCTAGTTATTATTATGTTACATTAATTTCTCTTCCTTTTTATTACACATTATTGATTTTTGTTTTCATTATTATTTTGCATCATTATGTGAGACAAAACCTCTTGAGCTCTGCTTGGGGAAACTGAAAAAGTTCTTTGCTTCCAGAGATTTCTATCAAAGGGGGAGCAAAGCTTCTACATTTACACTGATTTTTTTATTGTACTAAATCAATGTTATCTTAAAGCTGAACAAAATGTGCTACCATGCCCTGGCTTTTGAGAACCCAGCAACCACTGGACCCTGGCCATGCATTTAACCTTAGGACTTCTGAGTCCTCTGTAGCCTTCAGAAATCGATGCTTCTCTGCATGCTCAGGATTAGATAACAGTCTGTGCACTGAGGACACATGTAGATATGTGCTATGAAGTGAGACTGAAAGAGCTGAACCTTTTCAGATTAAGAAATAAAGATTAAGAGGTGACAAGATTGAAGTGTTTAAAATTCTAAAAGTAATTAGTATAGTGGAGCAAGGCTGTTAGTTTAAAATGAGTTCAACATGGATACAGATGGACAGAGAATGCACAAATGTAGACATTTTTATTAATGCAAGTAACTATATAAACATGGAATAAATTACCAAGTAATGTGGCGTAGAGTAGGATTTTAGGAACCCTTAAATCTTGACTTGATGTTATTTTGGACAAACTAGGTGAACAGAATGGATGAGCTTGTTGTACTAAATGGGCTGTGGATTTTTATAGGCACTGTAAATAAGATAAAGTAATGAATCAAACAGTTCTCTTGCATACTTTCCTATACTTTATTGCATTACTTATAGGGAAGACTGAAGAGGGTAGACCACATATTAACAATTTATTAAGCCTCATGTATTTCAATCAGGCTAATCTCTCTCCATATCCAGTTGTAGTTCCTATACTCCCTAACTCCTCCATCCTAATCATTACTATTGAGTAATGAGGGAATTGTCTATTTTCTTATCACATTTTTCAAATTTGAGGTCAAATAAGATAGAGGAGTGTTGAAGCACAAGGCTGGAGCTAAAAGTTGTCAGAATGCCTGTCCATTACACACATGCCAGGTCATATTAAAATCTCCAGTCAACCTACCTGTGGGATAAAGCCAGAAAACTCACAGAAACACTGGAAGAAGTTTAAGAATATTTAAAACAGGGTCCAAATGATGTAAACGGACAATATAACCCACTGCACCACAGTGCCACCCACTACTTATATTTTCAGTTCTGTAGGGCCATTGTTTTTTTATTAAAAGAATTAAACAGTGCCACCTGGTTGGTGTCCTAACATTTCATTCTTGAACCCGGGTCTCCCTATCGTTCAACCACAATGTCATGAGAAAGGGGTATTTAGAAATGCACTTAAAATAAAATATTGATAAAAGTGTGAGGAGTATGGATACATAGCAAAGAGAGAAAGCTATTCCCTTATATAACGTAACTGTAACGCACTCCTCTCAGGACTACCCAAAAAAGAAATAAATCGTTTGCAACGAGTGCAGAATGCAGCTGCTAGAATCCTAACTAGGAAAAGAAAATCCGAACACATTTCTCCAGTTTTGATGTCACTACACTGGTTACCTGTGTCATTCAGGATTGACTTTAAAATTCTGCTTATGGTTTACAAAGCCTTAAATAATCTCGCTCCATCTTATATATCAGAATGTCTGACACCTTATATTCCAAATCGTAACCTCAGATCCTCAAATGAGTGTCTGCTTAGAATTCCAAGAACAAAACTTAAAAGAAGTGGTGAGGCGGCCTTCTGCTGCTATGCACCTAAAATCTGGAATAGCCTGCCAATAGGAATTCGCCAGGCTGATACAGTAGAGCACTTTAAAACACTGCTGAAAACACATTACTTTAACATGGCCTTTTTATAACTTTAATTTAACTTAATTTAACTTAATCCTGATACTCTGTATGTTCAATTTCCTTATAATAACTACTCATGGTGGCTCTAAAATCCATACTGATCCCTACTCTCCCTTCTGTTTCTTTTTCCGGTTTCTTTGTGGTGGTGGCCTGCGCCACCTCCACCTACTCAAAGCTTCATGATGCTCCAACAATGATGGATGGATTAAAAGGAAGAAGTCTACATGACCATCATCATCATCAAGCCCTTCCGTGAGAACCCTAAATCCAAAGAGGACTGTTTCATTTATGTTAGGTAGAATGCCCAGAGGGGACTGGGCGGTCTCATGGTCTGGAATCCCTACAGATTTTATTTTTCTCCAGCCATCTGGAGTTTTTTTGTTTTTTCTGTCCCCCCTGGCCATTGAACCTTACTCTTATTCGATGTTAATTAATATTGATTTATTTTGTTTTCTTATTGTGTCTTTTTTCTATTCCTTATTAAGTAAAGCACTTTGAGCTACTGTTTGTATGAAAATGTGCTATATAAATAAATTTTGTTGTTGTTGTTGTTATATATAATATCAAGATAAGCGGCATGGTGGTCCAGTGGGTAACGCTGCTGCCTTAGGAGACCCGGGTTCGCTTCCTGGGTCCTCCCTGTGTGGAGTTTGCATGTTCTTCCCATGTCTGTGTTGGTTTCCTCCAGGTGCTCTGGTTTCCTCTCACAGTCCAAAGACATGCAGGTTAGGTGCATTGGTGATTCTAAATTGGCCCTAGTTGGGTGTGTGTGTGGGCTGGCGCCCTGCCCAGGGTTTCTTTCCTGCCTTGCACCCTGTATTGGTTGGGATTGGCTCCAGCAGACCCCCGTGACCCTGTAGTTAGGATATAGCGGGTTGGATAATATCAAGATACTTCACATACAGTGGTGTGAAAAACTATTTGCCCCCTTCCTGATTTCTTATTCTTTTGCATGTTTGTCTCACAAAATGTTTCTGATCATCAAACACATTTAACCATTAGTCAAATATAACACAAGTAAACACAAAATGCAGTTTTTAAATGATGGTTTTTATTATTTAGGGAGAAAAAAAATCCAAACCTACATGGCCCTGTGTGCAAAAGTAATTGCCCCCCTTGTTAAAAAATAACCTAACTGTGGTGTATCTCACCTGAGTTCAATTTCCGTAGCCACCCCCAGGCCTGATTACTGCCACACCTGTTTCAATCAAGAAATCACTTAAATAGGAGCTGCCTGACACAGAGAAGTAGACCAAAAGCACCTCAAAAGCTAGACATCATGCCAAGATCCAAAGAAATTCAGGAACAAATGAGAACAGAAGTAATTGAGATCTATCAGTCTGGTAAAGGTTATAAAGCCATTTCTAAAGCTTTGGAACTCCAGTGAACCACAGTGAGAGCCATTATCCACAAATGGCAAAAACATGGAACAGTGGTGAACCTTCCCAGGAGTGGCCGGCCGACCAAAATTACCCCAAGAGCGCAGAGACGACTCATCCGAGAGGTCACAAAGACCCCAGGACAATGTCTAAAGAACTGCAGGCCTCACTTGCCTCAATTAAGGTCAGTGTTCACGACTCCACCATAAGAAAGAGACTGGGCAAAAACGGCCCGCATGGCAGATTTCCAAGACGCAAACCACTGTTAAGCAAAAAGAACATTGGGGCTCGTCTCAATTTTGCTAAGAAACATCTCAATGATTGCCAAGACTTTTGGGAAAATACCTTGTGGACTGATGAGACAAAAGTTGAACTTTTTGGAAGGCAAATGTCCCATTACATCTGTCGTAAAAGGAACACAGCATTTCAGAAAAAAACATCATACCAACAGTAAAATATGGTGGTGGTAGTGTGATGGTCTGGGGTTGTTCTGCTGCTTCAGGACCTGGAAGGCTTGCTGTGATAGATGGAACCATGAATTCTACTGTCTACCAAAAAATCCTGAAGGAGAATGTCCGGCCATCTGTTTGTCAACTCAAGCTGAAGCGATCTTGGGTGCTGCAACAGGACAATGACCCAAAATACACCAGCAAATCCACCTCTGAATGGCTGAAGAAAAACAAAATGAAGACTTTGGAGTGGCCTAGTCAAAGTCCTGACCTGAATCCAATTGAGATGCTATGGCATGACCTTAAAAAGGCGGTTCATGCTAGAAAACCCTCAAATAAAGCTGAATTACAACAATTCTGCAAAAATGAGTGGGCCAAAATTCCTCCAGAGCGCTGTAAAAGACTCATTGCAAGTTATCACAAACGCTTGATTGCAGTTATTGCTGCTAAGAGTGGCCCAACTAGTTATTAGGTTCAGGGGGCAATTACTTTTTCACACAGGGCCATGTGGGTTTGGATTTTTTCTCCCTAAATAATAAAAACCATCATTTAAAAACTGCATTTTGTGTTTACTTGTGTTATATTTGACTAATGGTTAAATGTGTTTGATGATCAGAAACATTTTGTGTGACAAACATGCAAAAGAATAAGAAATCAGGAAGGGGGCAAATAGTTTTTCACACCACTGTATATATATTTTGAATGTATTAAAAAAGACTTTAAAAAATGACAATATAATTACATTTTATTTAAACAGCACCTTTCCCACATTCAAAGTGCTTTGCAGAAATTCAGGAAGAACAACACAGCATATACAACATTGGATTCAAATAATATCTCCATTAAACATTAAATAAAAATAAGTACAGGATTTGCAAAGCATTGAAATAGAATAAGAGAGAAAATAAACTAGAATAAAATACAAAAATGTGAATACTACAAGAAAACCTTGAACATCATTTTTGGCACAAACACAAATCTTCCTGGGCATCTGGACAGTGAGAGTAAACTGAAAGAGGGGTCAGAATGTAAGGCTAAGCCTTGCTAAATGAATGAGTTTTAAGCTGTTTTCTGAAAGAATGAATTAAGTTGGCTGATCTCATTAAATTCTGGGTGTCATTCCAAAATCTGGGCGCTATAGAGCTGAAGGCCCTGTCAAACATAGTGTGTAGGGTTAGTGTGAGACACAACGAGATTGCCAGAATCAGTGGACCTTGATGGGTTGACAGCAGCATAATGATAGAGGAGGCTACTGATGTCATCTGGTGCAAGGTCATGTAAAGCTTTGTTGGTTACTAGTAGAATTTTGTACTCAATCCTGTAAGACACAGGGAGCCAGTGAAGGTGGAGCAGGATGGGTGCTATGTGCTCACTGTTGCAGGTCTGTGCAAAGACTCTTACCAAATAATAAAATAACAATGAAAAACAAAGGGATGAATCAAAAATGATACCAAGATTTCTACCTACCAGAAGAAGAAGGTCTGATGACATCATCACCAAGGGTGATTGAGAAATGTTCTTAAGCTAAGCTTTGGTGACTTCAGTTTTGTTACAGTTTAATTTTAAAGAGTTATATGCAGTCCGGGTTTAATTTCACTGAGACAAGTTGCAACCTGAGAAATCTCTGATTAAGTTTCATTTTTACACAGAAATAGATCTGAATATCACCTGAATAGAAATGATAATACAGTCCAAACCTACAAATAACATGGCCAAGGGGAAGCATGTAGATACAGAAAGCACAGAGTTGAGGACAGAGACTTGAGGGACTTCTTGTGTGACTGGTGCTGAGTTAAACCTGCTGTTGCCAAGACTAACAAACTCTTGCCTATTATCCTGACAGGAGTGAAGCCACTGAAGTGCAGTTCCAGAAAAACACAGAATGTTCTCCATTCTGGAGAGCAGAATATCATGTTTGACAACAGGCCGCACTGAGGTCTAACAGAATTAATATGCTGGGTTGTCCAAAGTCTGCTGCCATAAACAAACCATTAGTTACCCGAGAGCAGTTACTAGTTTCCAATCAATCTTCCAGACCCTTATTGATTACAATGTTATAGAAAGAAAGGTCCTCTCCCTTAAGCATTAAACAGAAGTCAGGATTGCCAGTCCATTCTGGAAGCAGATATTGGAAGTACATTTTAACGACAGTGACTGGGGCAGCTGCTGAACCCAGAAATCCAAATGAAGCTGTAAGTGAGTAGTACTACTAACCACTATTTCACAAGCCCAGCCATTTTCAGATCTTATTTCTTTCATTTACAGAACTGGGGCCTCATGTATAAACGGTGCGTACGCACAGAAATGTTGTGTAAGAACTTTTCCGTGTTCAAATCATGATGTATAAAACCTACACTTGGCGTAAAGACACGCACTTTTCCACGGTACCTCATGCCTTGTCATACGCAAGTTCTCCGCTCAGTTTTGCAGACTGGCGGCACCCAGCGTCAAAGCAATGCTACTGTTCCTGTGTGGTTACTCCTTATTTTCCTGACGCGGCTTTATAAATACACTGAAACTAACCGCATATTGTTTATTAGTGTAACGCATCTGATTGTAATTAACTTGTAACAATATAATGGTCCAGGGAACAGCCATAGTATTCCAAATACCATAACTGCTTTAGTGTTGTTACTCTCACTGCACCTTCTTCTTCTTCTTCTTTCAGCTCCTCCCGTTAGGAGTTGCCACAGCGGATCATCTTTTTCCATATTACTCTCACTGCACCACTCGGAGTATTTATATCACTGTATCTGAGTGGGGAATCACAACAGCAGCTGATCGGAAAGAGAATTATCGGTATACAGCTTTAAGGACACGCTGTCTCAGCCACTGCAAAACGTTTCAAAGCCTTTCCTGTGGACCTTGCAGTTCAGAAACAGTTTCATCCCAAGAACTTTAAATGCACTCAATCAATTGCACCTTTTAGAACTGTTTGTACTTATAAGTACAATCACCCCACTGTAAACTTGCACTACAGTTATAATATCGCACAACCTGAGCCACTTTATAAAGCGCGTATTTACATATGATGACGATATCATTTTAAGATGAAATGCAGCAGAATATGTTTATTATATTATACAGATAAAACTTTAACTTCATTTAAATAATCTATATTCTTCACTGGGAGTGTCGTGAAGGATGGAATAATTAAACATGTACTACGAAGATATTTCAATGTTCCTTAAATGTTTTTAAGAATTGGCGCTCTAAGCTTACAGATGGCTTAACTTCTATTACAGAGCTGATTTTGTGGTGATTGGGTATTTGTGGAAAGAAAAGCAAGGACTGTAGTGGCGGCTACGCCAATATATATTGAATATAAAACAGAAAGAGAAAATAACAACACAGCTAAAAACGCAGCGACAAATTTCGGCAAAAGTTAAATGCTTGTGTCATGAGCACGAGGTGGCTGTGCAGTGTCTGCAATGGACGTGGCCATCCACCGTGCATAAGCTACCTTACTGACATTGACCGGCGAAGGAGCCACCGATTCTTCCTCTGCCCAGTGCCACCACAAGCCTAGAGCTGCCCCTGAGTACTGCTGCAATAAATTATTTCATCGAAGGTCGCACACAATCACTGCGCCATGAAACTCATGTTTAATAACGTGCTTTAACTCCTATCATCATAAAAATGACATCACGTATACATCTCAGTATTTTAGTTATTCAGAGAGCTGTAATATCACAAATATAATGGATTCTGTGTCCAGTTGGAGGAAGAGAGCCGGTTTAAGAAGCACGTAGTGATTCACACACATAGACCACATAGAAGATCAAATACAAAACAAAGTATTTAACGTGCTACTTTAATTATGATGTGATTTGAGAAACTGGTTAATTAAACAATTTTAAGATGAAGTTTATGATGTTCTACTTTAATGACAAAATAAACTATGTGATTAAAGTGGAAATGTCGAGATTCAAGTTGACATTCCGTGCTTTTTCCCCACTGTGTGCCTTTTTTTCTCTGTACCCTAATAAGCTTTCATATGACACTCAGACAGTGGGCTACAACTCGCCTTTTCACCGCGACTTTGATATGTGACTTCTTTTTTATTTCCGGCACTGTGCGATTTTGTGAACTTGAGCTTTCAAGTTTCTCCAACACGCTATATCACTCGATCAACTTCCTTTTGTTGATTATACCACGGTTTAATTTAACAAATAGTATGTTTTTCCTTTGCCTCCACTTGGTATTCGCTGAAATTCTTATATTTTCCCCCATGCTTTTAGCATTGTCTATTCGCAGAAGGCTGAGCTTAATGGCGATTTATATTCATTTGCATATTCAAAGAGGTGTAATTCTGGGAGGAGTTGGGGCGTTACATAAAGCGTGTGCACGAGCATTACTTGAATATACCTGATCGGGATTTATGTAGCGGAAGAACGTGGAAGTTGGATTATGCACAGATTCCTGCATCTGGATTTTTCTGTGCGTAAGCATATTTCAGCTTTTGTGCTTACGCCATGTTATAGTGCGAGTTCTACGCACGGCGTTATACATGAGGCCCCTGGAGACACTTGAGTTCATCCTGGCAATATTAAACCATTCCAGAAACTTAAGTGGATCTACAAGCAGGGAATCAAACCAAGGTCCTCTGAGGGGTTAGGCAGCAAAGCTGATCACAATGCTGAGATGGTGCTGGTGTCCATATAATCTGGTTCAGAGGAATGATGGATAGATATAAATTAAAATATATAGTTCTGTTAATCCATTATCTGACTATCTCATAGATACAGAATCTAAAATTTTGCCGTGCTGCTAATTTGCCTGTTGTTAAGGTCTCCTCATGTCTTCCCAAAGTGCCAGCTTGTGCTGAATATACTGAATCTGCAATTAAAATTCCTGAAGATATTTTTAGTTTCCGTACAAATACCAGAGGTATATATACAAGGAAAGTGTTGTAATGAGGTAAAAAGTTCGACTTCAGTTTTTTGAGGATTTACACAACATGACAACTTAAAAATGCATCACTCAGTCTCAAAGAAACTTGATGCACTAATTAGCATGGTAAAATTCTAGGGGTTTATTGATTTTAGGCAAAGTCGGCCCTCCTGCAGCACTTTTGGGAAGGAGAATCTCCTTCTAATTCAGAAAAGATAAGATTCTTCCATTCTTCATAGTAAATTATTGACCTTATAATATTTCACAGTTAAAATTATGTTGAAAAACCTATGTGCTGAAAGCATCAGATTTCTTCAATTGCTACTTATTTTAAATGCTAACAACTTTACCGGTACTTGTAAACAGAGTTTCAAAAAAAGATGTCATAAAATAAATCTCACTTGGGCACATCACTTAATTTTTTTTTTTTATTTTGCCTGCCCACATGTGATTTACACCTGCTGTTCAAGAAGATGAATGACTGAATGATTTTCTGCTGATATCTTCTTTACCACTTGTCATGCTCTTCTATCTCCTGGGTGTTCTGCTTCTTACAAATGACTGCCTCCCACCGCCTTACAGAATGAGGTACCTGCCAGACTTTTAGCAGCCATCTGACAAGGAGCTCTCTGTTGTGTCTTATCTTTTAATGATCAACTGAGTCATAAACACCGTCCATGAAAGATGATATTCCGGGCAGTAACATAAGGCACAAGCATGTTGCCTCAAGAAAGCAAAATTAATGTTTCAGAAAGCTGTACATCATTAGGGTGCCCATTGCTGCCGGAGTGTGTGTTTAAAATTTGAAAGCCAGTGCAGTTCTGTTTATTCATTGCCTTGTTAAAATATTCATCTGAAGGATATGCTGTACACCAAACATTCAAGCACTTAGAAAATTCAGCAAGGGCCTGACTCTTCCTGGTACAGTCAATTCAAAATTCAAGCGGAAACGAGTAGTGCTTTGTCAGTGCCAAATTCCCTGTGTACCACAGCATTGGGGAAAAAATTTACTTTTTGGTTAATTAAAGCACTCAAGGGTTTCTGCATATGGAAAGATCCTGCAGCACAAGAATAAGAAAGTCCAACAAATAGAAGAGTACTGACTCTTATCACCTAAAAATGTGGGGATCCTCAGCTTCTGGTGGAAACAAATACATCTGAACTGGAAACACTGAAATATGGTAAATAAAAATACTTAATTATGTTTCAAAATGTGGTAAAAAAACTACATCCTATGTTAAACTGCAAGTGTGGGCATGCTCAGTTGTCTGAAAATAATCTGACATATCATTTAAGTGTGCAGCTCAAAATTGGTCTGATTAATGTCAATAGTTACTAATTTTCTAATTTCTGGGGTGGTGTCAGAACAAATAAACTTTACGTTTCAATTGCTGCTCATTCCAAAGAGCTCTAGTCAAATACAAATCGAGTTGCATGTGGGCAGTCTCTACTGCCTTCTGATTTTTGAATTAGTTTTCTTTTAGATCTATTGCTTCTCTTATACAATTTTAGGCTTTAGAGTATCAACCACAGTAGTATTTTTACAACAGTAACTAATAGCGCCGGCATTAACCGTATGGAAGTGGGAGCTAAATGTCTAACATGCTGTACATCTTTGGAAAATAATCCTTGAAAATGTGATAGTGGAATTGTTTTTATTTTCTAGTGAGATCTGTGAGATATTTGTGGATTACCATATATACTGACATATAAGTCGGGTCTTGAAACTCAAAAAAGTGATCATAAAATGCGACACTTATTTATTATTATTATTATTTTTTTTACATCTTCTTGCCTCCTCCAATCTTACACCAGTTTCTCAAACGCATCGAATGTTGTTGCAGCAGCACAGTTGCCAATTTCTTTTGCTGCTTCAATGACATTTAAGTTAAAACCAGCTTCATATTTTCTTCTGATCGAATGATCCATTATAGATAAGGGATGCTCTTACAATAAAGCTGTATGAGGGTGTGAGATATAAAAAACACAAATCAGTACAAACGTTGCTTCGGAATAGTTTGGGTATTACCTTGTGGTCACTTAGGGCCGGTTTATACTTCACACTCAGAATGCATACGTGCCCGTATCATGGCTGCCATGCGTTCCCAGCGTTCATTTCAAGCGTCCTCTAAGCAGGTCCTCAGAAATTAACGCGACGCGTGCATGAGCTGCAGTACCAGCAGAAAGTCGGGGGCACAGTGTGCTAAAAGTTGGAACGCGACGTCAGAGTCTCTGTTTACTATCTACATGTGACAGAAACCCTCTATGTAGATCCTACGGGGATCGATGTGCACGCTTCGATGTTTGATGAATGGTTCGATGTGGTGAAGCAAAATGCCAACATACAGATGCATTCGTGGCACTTTTATATTCAAGAGTCGCATATTCCTGATCGTAATGACACAATAAATTTTAAAAGTCTCACATACCAGCAACATAATGTACAGCGCTGTATTTGAGCCACTGACAAAAAAAATTAAGGACTTGGTGAAAACGTGCATTTTGTGATTAAAGTGGAAATTTCGGTTTTAATCTCGAAATGTCCATTTTAACCTTATAGTTTACTTTATCATTAAAGAAGACCATCGTAAACGTCATCTCAGTTTTTAATTGCTATGGCAAGCAGCAAAAGATAACCACACAGAACACATTAAATGTGTTAATCTTTAGATTTATACTTGATATCACTTTCATGATGAAATGCATTAAAGTGTGTATGTTACATTTTACAGATAAATTGTTAATTTCATTTAAATAATGAATACTGTTAATAATTACACACATAGGGTGACACGGTGGCGTAGCGGTAGCACTGCTGTCTAACAGGGAGTCATGTCGCTGGTATTCTGTGCTTGGATTGCACACTGTGCTCCAGTGTCCTTCCAAAGATATGCAGAGTTGGTGACGCTAAAATGACGCTAGTGTATGTGTGTGCTTGTATTCACCTTGCGATGAGCTGAAGCCTCGTCCAGGGATTGTTTCTCACTCGTGCCCAGTGCTTGCTGGAATGGACACATCCCTGGATTGATGGATTTAATAAATAAACATCCTTTTCGGAGATATTGCGGGAAGGTGTCATCGGAATTTAATAGGTGTTCTAGGCAATTCACAACACAGAGAAGCCGAAACATGTTCTCACCATGATAATATCTCGCACTGCCACCTGGTGGATTCCTCCAGATTTACGTAAAATACGCGCACAAGTATAAACACTACAACGCTTGTGTAGCAGGAGTGTCCGCTGCAGCATGTGTCGCGCCACATGAAAAATAACACCGGCCTTGGGCACAATAGAGAGAGAGAGGTTAGGAGCAATATATACACAGCATTACTGATACAGAGCATTACCACATCCACATAGAAAACAAAAGCAGTATACTCCGTGGTTACTCTCTCAGGTGGGCCTTAGTATATCATAATCTCTTGGACCAATTGCATGAGTTTTCCATATTCGACTAATACAACTGACATTATAAAACACCAGAAATTATACGATAAAATCAAGTCCTGACTTATCCGTGGGAGAACTTATCTGCAAATATATATGGTAGTTATGACCATACCACGCATAACACGTGCCGATTCTAGAGATGTAGAGGTGTCAACTAACTTCAAAGAATTACCATGGGCAGGTGATGCTGACCTCCCTGTGAATGCTGCCCCATGGGTCTCCTGTTTTGAAAGTACTGGCCGAACATTTATATAAGCGACCACTGTCCTTTACTTTCAAAATTAATCAAACTCCCCCCGATAAATTATATTCTGAGTAAAAACTTTGTCCGACTTTTCTACTAATTTCCCTTGCAGTTGTTTCTGAATTAACTGAAATTTGCAAAACCACCAAAAAAACAGTTACACTATGAACTATCACCTACCAACAGTAAAAGAAACTGTGAAAAGGATCAAATTGAAATTACGAGTGACTAGTGTTCAAAGCAAGCAATAGAATGCACGTTACTGTATGTGCCACACTAAATAGAGGAAAATAGAAAATGAAATGGAATTGCAAATGCTTAATGAATCATTCACAATGAAATGCTTATTTCAGGCTGAGAAACACTGGGGGTGTTATTTTGAAAAAGCTATTGCTTCTTTCAGAATTTACTGTTGTGGTGCGATTAGTACCGACAACGGACTGACTCTTGTGAGATGTGCTCATTGATAGCAGCAACCAAGCTGACTTAATGGAAATGCATTCACTTCAGTGCACGCATATGTGCAAGAGGGGACCGAAACTTTTCTGAAATTGGATAATAGCAAGGTAGCAGGTGTTGCGACAGTGTCTCCACAGATTATTGTGAGATATAGGGAGATCAAGAGATGTCACATAGACAGGCTCATAGTGAGAGACAGGCAAGGTCGAAACTGAAAGGAAAAGAGATAACCAGCAAACAAAGTGTGGGGAACAAATGGAAAGAGAAGTCTGGGTCAGAAAGATGCCAAAACCAAAAGGAAACCTAGTGCTAGGTCTACCTTGAGAATAAGCTAGCCATGTTTGAAGGTTTTAGTGAAGGAATTTATCCACTAAGAAATGATGTTACATTGTGGAGCCTTCATATTTATAGAGGAACTTCCACATAAGTCAGTGATGTGCTGCTCGCAATCACATGGCACAAACATGCAGTAACATAAACAAAGGATGGTAACAACAAAAATGAAATATTCAACTTTGTCCAAATAGTAAAAAGAGCTTAAAATACCACAAAATGGATTCAACATTGAGCACAATGTTAACTCATAACAGTGGGGTGTAGTTATCGACTATGCCTCTAGGTATCATATACCTACAGTTTGGTTAATCATTTCGCCGAATGGCACGGTGCTTAGTTGGTCAATTGCATTATTTCTGACATTTATTCTACACTCGAGCATGTGACTTTGACAATTTTTTTTTCTCCAAGCCAAAAAATGCAGGTCAGGTCATATCAAATATCAAAACAACATTGAACAGGTTTTTGTAAATTGTTGGACTTCTTAATAAAGAATTTTCCAATGAGCAGACTTAAGCAGCAACATTATAATGAACTGCTAATGCATGTGTGGAAAAGAATCAAGAAAAAAAAAAAACGTTCAGAGCAGTGGCACAACCCCACCTGTAAACACCTCTGTACCATGACAGCTCACCTACACACACCACATTGTCAGTCAAAGAGATTATGACCAAAAACAATGAACCTTTCCTATGAATTCACCAGATCTCTCTCCATGTAACTTCTTTTTGATTCAAACAACTACAATTGAGATTGAAGGGAAGATGACTTGCTACCATGGAAGAAACCCAGAAAATAATATTGAAGCGGGCTCTAGACACGGTAACAAAATATGAGTACAGGAAAGGTTTCCAAGAATGGAAGAAGTGTAGGGACAAGTGTATTGCATCTCAAGGGGAGTAGTTTGAATGTGACTAAAACAGAATTGCTATACACTCACCTAAAGGATTATTAGGAACACCTGTTCAATTTCTCATTAATGCAATTATCTAATCAACCAATCACATGGCAGTTGCTTCAATGCATTTAGGGGTGTGGTCCTGGTCAAGACAATCTCCTGAACTCCAAACTGAATGTCAGAATGGGAAAGAAAGGTGATTTAAGCAATTTTGAGCGTGGCATGGTTGTTGGTGCCAGACGGGCTGGTCTGAGTATTTCACAATCTGCTCAGTTACTGGGATTTTCACGCACAACCATTTCTAGGGTTTACAAAGAATGGTGTGAAAAAGGAAAAACATCCAGTATGCGGCAGTCCTGTGGGCGAAAATGCCTTGTTGATGCTAGAGGTCAGAAGAGAATGGGCCGACTGATTCAAGCTGATAGAAGAGCAACTTTGACTGAAATAACCACTCGTTACAACCGAGGTATGCAGCAAAGCATTTGTGAAGCCACAACACGCACAACCTTGAGGCGGATGGACTACAACAGCAGAAGACCCCACCGGGTACCACTCATCTCCACTACAAATAGGAAAAAGAGGCTATAATTTGCATGAGATCACCAAAATTGGACAGTTGAAGACTGGAAAAATGTTGCCTGGTCTGATGAGTCTCGATTTCTGTTGAGACATTTAAATGGTAGAGTCAGAATTTGGCGTAAACAGAATGAGAACATGGATCCATCATGCCTTGTTACCACTGTGCAGGCTGGTGGTGGTGGTGTAATGGTGTGGGGGATGTTTTCTTGGCACACTTTAGGCCCCTTAGTGCCAATTGGGCATCATTTAAATGCCACGGGCTACCTGAGCATTGTTTCTGACCATGTCCATCCCTTCATGACCACCATGTACCCATCCTCTGATGGCTACTTCCAGCAGGATAATGCACCATGTCACAAAGCTCGAATCATTTCAAATTGGTTTCTTGAATATGACAATGAGTTCACTGTACTAAAATGGCCCCCACAGTCAACAGACCTCAACTCAATAGAGCATCTTTGGGATGTGGTGGAACGGGAGCTTTGTGCCCTGGATGTGCATCCCACAAATCTCCATCAACTGCAAGATGCTATCCTATCAATATGGGCCAACATTTCTAAAGAATACTTTCAGCACCTTGTTGAATCAATGCCACGTAGAATTAAGGCAGTTCTGAAGGCGAAAGGGGGTCAAACACCGTATCAGTATGGTGATCGTAAGAATCCTTTAGGTGAGTATAATTGTATAATTGTTTTAACAATTCCTGGAATTTTTGGATCTCCCCTCGTATAATGCTTTAGTTTGTACAAAATTCTCTCCAAATGGCATACACTGAGGCATGATGCAAAATGCTGCATAAATAGTTCACACCAAGCAGTAGTAAACTAGCAAGTAGAACATACGTAGTATCGGATTGATACAGAGGTACCAGACAAACTTGCTTACCTACCCAGTAAAACTCTGGTGATAACTGAGATGCAGGGACCAGACATACTTACTTACCTACCTAGTAAAATTCTCATGTAAGCATATGGACTCATTTATGGATAAAACAAAATGATAACTGAAACTTTGGGAAAACAAAGAACCTAACTACCAATATGGATATTCTAGTATAGGCTTCATTTTTAATGCAAAATCTTACTTCATAAAATCAACCATTTTAAACTCAGGGATGGTATAACAGTCAAGGGTACTTCCTCATGACTCCAGGAACCCGATTTTGAACCCTGATATGGTCCCTTCACTGTTTTTTATCATGTATTTCAATTTCTTTTGAGTGTTTGTCTGTTTGGGTGTGTGTCCTATGATGGCCTGGCAACCCATCCAAGGCTGTTTTCTTGCATTGCTTCAATTGCATCCAGAATAGTTTTTGGTGCCTTGTGACCCTCACTGGATGAAAGGATGGATCCAAAAGTCCCTTTCTACATTTTCTTGTTATAAGCAAGAGTGGTTGTGTGAATAAGTGTGTCCAAGGCATACTAGTGTTCCATCTGGGGTTTGCTCTACTTTTGTACCTGCTACTGACAAGATGAGATGAGCTCAAATTCTCTATAATCAGTCATGTAATGGAGAAAGAAATATTTAAAAATTAAGGATAAAAGGCTCATCAGATATCAGCACCTTAAACATATTAACTCTGAGGACAGCAGTATAACTATAAATAAATACGAGGAAATGCAAGAAACAATGCCATTTGAAAAAACCTTAGAGTAAGTCAAAATTGTAGTAAAAATATAAAATTATTAATAAATAATCAGATTAAAGGACAGCTAGGATTTTCTTCATTTCTAAACAGTTTCACTAAAAAATTGGGGACCAAAGCAAAACTTGCTATGTTACACAAACAAAAAACAGTGTATCTTATAGTATTTCTAATGCTCTATTTGAAAATGCTTATGGAATTTCAGTATTAGCTAAGGTTTTTGAGTGAAACACACTTTTACTTTGATAGTAGTCTATGTTTACAAGTTAAGGAAAAACACCAAAAGTATCAAGCAGTGATACAGAAGCAGTGTTTGCATTTAGGTTGAATTTCACCTCAAGAACATCTCTCTTAGGGGTCCAAAAGTAGTCTTCCAGCATACTGGGACTCCACTTGACCTGGTGATAAATCTTTGCGTGTGCTCATCACTGACTGTGCCAATGTTGTCAGGGAAAAAGTCAAAATGAGAGTCCAAGAAATGACCTATCAACAACGTTACATCCTATACCTTGGTATGACTTTAGGAGATCGCTCCTAAGGGAATGATCAATCAGGAATTTTTTTCCATGATGAAAAAGTACATCTTTCAAGCTGACGTCCGAAGAGCCAATGAACAAGCACCACTCATTTACATTACTTTACATCGGTAAGAGCCTCCACAACCACACAGACATCTCAATATAACATTAATTTCTCTTCTTTGGTGGGAAATACATTAAATTCATTATGTCGGCTATGAAAAAACAATCTTTATAGTATTTCAGTATTGTTAATTAAACACATCTACCAATTCTATCTTTGCGATTTAATTGTTCCCAGTCAAATTTAAGATAACCAGCTATTTCTTGTTATATCACCCCTATTTTACAATCCTGAAAATAATGCTACTACATTAAACAGAGATGATTTAAAGGGGACTAGATATATTTTCTGAAGTTATAGACAAACGAAAACAGAAGAAAACATATAGGTATTTCCAAAAGCAATTGAAGTAATCTATACTAATAAAAGGCAAAGCCCTCACTGACACACTCACTCACTCACTTATCACTAATTCTCCAACTTTCCGTGTAGGTAGAAGGCTGAAATTTGGCAGGCTTATTCCTTACAGGTTACTTACAAAAGTTAAGCAGGTTTCATTTTGAAATTCTACACATAACGGTCATAATGGTCGATAACGGTTGACAACGTCCGCCATGTTGAACTTTCTTATTTATGGCCCAATCTTCACGAAATTTGGTAGGCGGCTTTCCTATGCTAACCGAAACCAATGTACATACTTATTTCGGTGGTATGATGCCACTGTCAGCCGCCATATTGAACTTTCCAACGTCACTAATTCTCCAACTTCTCGTGTAGGTAGAAAGGTGAAATTTGGCAGGCTCATTCCTTACAGCTTACTTACAAAAGTTAAGCAGGTTTCATTTCGAAATTCTATGCGTAATGGTCATAACGGTTGACAACGTTCGCCATGTTGATCTTTCTTATTTATGGCCCCATCTTCACAAAATTTGGTAGGTGGCTTGCCTGCGCTAACCGAAGCCATTGTACATACTTATTTCGGTGGTATGATGCCACTGTCGGCCACCATATTGAACTTTTCAACGGTCTTTGTTACTTATGGGCCCATCTTCAAGAAATTTGGTACACGGGTTCCCAACGCTAACTGAATCCTACTTACGTACATATATACGTCCATAGCCTGTAGCTTGGTCAACATGTGTGAGGCGGCGTTGGGTCCCCCATCCCAACGCCTCCCACGTTGTTGGCTGCCTGCCTATATAAGGCCGTCTGTCGCTCCAGTCTCTACATTCCCTTCCTTGCTTCGCCACGGGATTCACGTCTCCTTTTTATTTAATCCACGGCTTCTCCGCTGTTTTATTGTTCGTTTATTATGATTATAGTTATTGTTTAGGTATTTTAGACTTACTTTACATTGTTCAGGTACCCATTTCCTTTATCGTTCCAACCGTACTCCCATAACATGTCTATCGAAGTGATCACCATTGATCAAAGAACTGTCACTTACCGAGTGGTTTCCATGCCTGGAGATGGCACCTGCCTTTTCCATTTTCTTTGTTACATATTGCACGGCCATATCAGGCTCACTCTGGATATCCGGAGGAACATTGTGTCTTATGTATTGAATGACTGGGACAGGTTCAAGGTGTGGACTGATGACGGTACAGGAGATAATTAGACTACACAGGAGCACTAGAAGAGTGAAATGCTTAAGTCCTCCACCAATGGTTCTGCATGTGAGTTGATGGCTGCCACTGAATTGTTTGGTTGTCGCGTTCAAGTGTACCGAAATGGCCAAATATTTTACACCTTTCGACAACTGCCAATGCCTCTTAAACATCTTAGACTCACAGGTGACGATTTCAGTAGTGGACACTTTGATGTTTATGAATGTTTAAACT
Source organism: Polypterus senegalus (assembly GCF_016835505.1). Classification (NCBI taxonomy): domain Eukaryota; kingdom Metazoa; phylum Chordata; class Cladistia; order Polypteriformes; family Polypteridae; genus Polypterus; species Polypterus senegalus. The sequence goes on from NC_053166.1 coordinate 63,644,194, forward strand.
CTCAAAAGCTGGATGTGAAGTTATCGATGAAACCGGTTGTGTGCTTACAACGCTTGACAGATGCCGAATGTCACTTCAACACAAGTCCTGCAAATACTGTCGTAATTGAAACAAACCATGAAACTCAAACCGATTATGACAGCAGCAATCCGGGCTGTGAGATTTGAAACAAGATTACCGTTCGCATGGCCAACTGTACACTGCATGCTCAAGAGTAAGCTCAGCGCACAGCTTGCTCATATTACAACTAGAGGGCCGAAATCACAATGTGGTATACAAAGAGATCCTAAAAAAATAATTATTGGCATATTTTCCCTCAGTTTCAAAGGGTTTAATTTTCTTCTTAATAAAAATTTTAATGCAGTACTTCGCCGCAGCGAAGCGCGGATATTTTGCTAGTTAATAATATTTGTAAAGGGTTGCCACATGATTGTGTCGTAAACTTATCTAAGTACACAAGTGCGAAAACTGTGGTGAGTGACATACCACTTCCTATTTAGCGTGTAAAACAATGCCATCACAATGAGCTTTCATTTTTATGACACGAAAATATATACAAATATTTCCCATGATAACATTTTTCCTATCACAACCTGTGAAACAATTAGACTGAGATGATTGACAGCAAAGACACGTTATAAGAAAGATAGCAAGAGGAGGGATTAACAGACAAGAGTATGACGTAAGGGAACTGCAGTATAGTTTGAAACGTCAAAAAGGAAATTAAATGATGCAGCACAAGAATATGATGTTTTTAGGAGTATTGTGAAAGGTGACTGTAAAGAATTGGGGTGTGTATTTTGTATATTAAAGCAGTTTCAGTGGCCATGGTTGATAAATCATTGTGTGTTTGCTCTTACAGTGGTGTGAAAAACTATTTGCCCCCTTCCTGATTTCTTATTCTTTTGCATGTTTGTCACACAAAATGTTTCTGATCATCAAACACATTTAACCATTAGTCAAATATAACACAAGTAAACACAAATTGCAGTTTTTAAATGATGGCTTTTATTATTTAGGGAGAAAAAAAATCCAAACCTACATGGCCCTGTGTGAAAAAGTAATTGCCCCCTGAACCTAATAACTGGTTGGGCCACCCTTAGCAGCAATAACTTCAATCAAGCGTTTGCGATAACTTGCAATGAGTCTTTTACTGCGCTCTGGAGGAATTTTGGCCCACTCATCTTTGCAGAATTGTTGTAATTCAGCTTTATTTGAGGGTTTTCTAGCATGAACCGCCTTTTAAGGTCATGCCATAGCATCTCAATTGGATTCAGGTCAGGACTTTGACTAGGCCACTCCAAAGTCTTCATTTTGGTTTTCTTCAGCCATTCAGAGGTGGATTTGCTGGTGTGTTTTGGGTCATTGTCCTGTTGCAGCACCCAAGATCGCTTCAGCTTGAGTTGACGAACAGATGGCCGGACATTCTCCTTCAGGATTTTTGGTAGACAGTAGAATTCATGGTTCCATCTATCACAGCAAGCCTTCCAGGTCCTGAAGCAGCAAAACAACCCCAGACCATCACACTACCACCACCATATTTTACTGTTGGTATGATGTTCTTTTTCTGAAATGCTGTGTTCCTTTTACGCCAGATGTAACGGGACATTTTCCTTCCAAAAAGTTCAACTTTTGTCTCATCAGTCCACAAGGTATTTTCCCAAAAGTCTTGGCAATCATTGAGATGTTTCTTAGCAAAATTGAGACGAGCCCTAATGTTCTTTTTGCTTAACAGTGGTTTGCGTCTTGGAAATCTGCCATGCAGGCCGTTTTTGCCCAGTCTCTTTCTTATGGTGGAGTCGTGAACACTGACCTTAATTGAGGCAAGTGAGGCCTGCAGTTCTTTAGACGTTGTCCTGGGGTCTTTTGTGACCTCTCGGATGAGTCGTCTCTGCGCTCTTGGGGTAATTTTGGTCAGCCGGCCACTCCTGGGAAGGTTCACCACTGTTCCATGTTTTTGCCATTTGTGGATAATGGCTCTCACTGTGGTTCGCTGGAGTCCCAAAGCTTTAGAAATGGCTTTATAACCTTTACCAGACTGATAGATCTCAATTACTTCTGTTCTCATTTGTTCCTGAATTTCTTTGGATCTTGACATGATGTCTAGCTTTTGAGGTGCTTTTGGTCTACTTCTCTGTGTCAGGCAGCTCCTATTGAAGTGATTTCTTGATTGAAACAGGTGTGGCAGTAATCAGGCCTGGGGTGGCTACGGAAATTGAACTCAGGTGTGATACACCACAGTTAGGTTATTTTTGAACAAGGGGGCAATTACTTTTTCACACAGGGCCATGTAGGTTTGGATTTTTTCTCCCTAAATAATAAAAACCATCATTTAAAAACTGCATTTTGTGTTTACTTGTGTTATATTTGACTAATGGTTAAATGTGTTTGATGATCAGAAACATTTTGTGTGACAAACATGCAAAAGAATAAGAAATCAGGAAGGGGGCAAATAGTTTTTCACACCACTGTATATTGAATCAAAATCTGTATCAGAGATGCAAGGAAGATTCTACATTAATTTTAACATGTCTCAGTGAGGAGGAATTCCATCTCATCACACTTCTAAAGTGCTTGGATAAGTTTCAGTCTGCTGGTAGTGTGAGGAACGTATTTGGACCACTGAGAACTGTAGGAACACCTAAAACATCATCAGATTTTCACTCAAGTCCTAAAAGTAGATAAAGAGAAACCAGTTAAACAAATGAGACAAAAATATTATACATGGTTATTTATTTATTAAGGAAAATGATCGAATATTACATATTTGTGAGTGGCAAAAGTATGTGAACCTTTGCTTTCCATATCTGGTGTGACCCTCCCTTTACAGCAATAACTGCAACTAAACGCTTCCAGTAACTTTTGATCGTTCCTGCACACTGGCTTGGAGGAATTTTAGCCCATTCCTCCGTACAGAACAGCTTCAACTCTGGGATGTTGGTGTGTTTCATCACATTAACTGCTCGCTTCAGGTCCTTCCACAACATTTCGATTAGATTAAGGTCAGGAGTTTGACTTGGTCATTCCAAAACATTAACTTTATTCTTCTTTAACCATTCTTTTGTAGAACGACTTGTGTGCTTAGGGTGGTTATCTTGCTACATGACCCACCTTCTCTTGAGATTCAGTTCATGGACAGATGTCCTGACATTTTCCTTTAGAATTCTCTGATATAATCATTGTTCCATCAATGAAGGCTAGCCGTCCTGGCCCAGATGCATCAAAACAGGCCCAAACCATGATACTACCACCACCATGTTTCACAGATGAGATCAGGTTCTTATGCTGGAAAGCAGTTTTTTTCCTTTATCCAAACATAAAGCTTTTCATTTAAACCAAAACGTTCTATTTTGGTCTCATCCGTCCACAAAACATTCTTCCAATAACCTGGTTTTTCCACGTGATCTTTAGCAAACGGGCAGAAATGTTTTTTTTGGAGAGCAGTGGCTTTCTCCTTGCAACCCTGCCATGCACACCATTGTTGTTCAGTGTTCTCCTGATGGTGGACTCAAGAACATGAATATTAGCCAATGTAAGAGAGGCCTTCAGTTGCTTAGAAGTTACCCTGGGGTCCTTTGTGACCTCACTGACTATTATATGCCTTGCTCTCAGAGAGGATCTTTGTTGGTCGACCACTCCTGGGGAGGGTAACAATGGTCTTGAATTTCCTCCATTTGCACACAATCTGTCTGACTGTGGATTGTTGGAGTCCAAACTCTTTAGAGATGGTTTTGTAACCTTTTCCCGCCTGATGAGCATCAACAACTCTTTTTCTGAGGTCATCAGAAATCTCCTTTGTTCGTGCCATGATACACTTCCACAAACATGTGTTGTGAAGAGCAGACTTTGATAGATCCCTGTTCTTTAAATAACACAGGGTGCCCACTCACACCTGATTGTCATCCCATTGATTGAAAACACCTGACTCGAATTTCACCTTCAAACTAACTGCTAATCCTAGAGGTTCACATACTTTTGCCACTCATAAATATGTAATATTCGATTATTTTCCTCAATAAATAAATGACCAAGTATAATATTTTTGTCTCATTTGTTTAACTGGCTTCTCTTTATCTACTTTTAGGACTTGAGTGAAAATCTGATGATGGTTTAGGTCATATTAATGCAGAAATATAGAAAATTCAAATGGTTCACAAACTTTCAAGTACAACTGTACATGCTTCCTATTTTATGCCTTTTCTCCCTAATAAAGACGTATGGCTACAGAGGCCTGTCAGAGACATTCTCGGGGTGAGCTGTCCTTTTAGTGTTTTTTCACGTTCTTCTATTTAAGAGTAGTGTAAAAGGAATGCAGATGCCAAAATAGAAATCATTATGTTTTAACAGCATTATGATTTCTAAACACATAAATGTCGCCCTGTTACATCTTTAACTTCAAGCTGGAGAAGATATCAGTCTCTTAATGCTAAACCTAAATGTTCAGTCTGCTTCTTAACTCTTTCAGGGCTGATGTCGACTTTTGTCAAAAGGAGGTAATTACGATTACGATGGTAATCAACTATAAACTGTGACAACCATTACATTTTAGTTGGACTCTCATTGATAGAAGGAAAGTTAGATTCATTGGTTTGACAAAGATTCCATGCGCTCACGTGAGTAGCAAGGTGCACACAATGGCAAAAATGGCCCTGACATCTGGAGAGAGATCAAAACGAATGTGAAAAGCAAAATACTCCGTGGATGACGTCTTGCCTATTATCTTTGAACTGGACTATGACTTGTCAGACTCAGATTTTGATATGTGATTGAAAATGAATGTGAGGTTCCAGCTTCAGCTGATCGGTCCTCAGCTAGTCGTGGTGCTGACAATGCTCGCCAGGGAGGACTGCCACTTAAAAATCAGATTGTAATGCACTGCAACCGTGACTGCTGTTGCTGCTGTCCCAGCCACACAAAGACAGCCTGGCAGCAAGCCTGCCACTCATTCTTGGCAAACTGGCAGCCACAGCATGCAGCAACAGACGTTTTATGTTGATTTCTGTGTGAAACCATCGTTTTTTTAGAAAAAATATTCAGCCCTCAAAGAGTTAAACAAGTTCAGGTCATGAACAAGATCACTACGATCACCTTGTGTGAACAAATGTGGCTCATTGAAAGAGCTGGTATAAAATGAAATGCCGAGTCAAAATTTGCTCTGCATATGCACCATCATCATCATCACCACTAGATAAAAGCTCACGTTTTCTGGAGGCTTTGGTACAGACAGCTACTGCAGATGGTAAAGCAGGGAATTTCACAGTGTGCTCACTTTAGATGTGATCCATGCTGCACTTGCTAGGCACAAATAACAATCTTATGAATGATATGTTGGTTCCCTCCAAGCCGCAGGTGACAAACGGCATATGGGTCAAATCATTTAGCCATCCTGTTAGCAGTGTGACATATGTCACACAGCAAATTTGAGGGGCCCAATTTTTATTGTGGTCATCCACTCTGCAATGTAAATAAAGTTCATAGCATTTTTTGTCAAGCAGGCTAAAATTTCGTTTCTGAGATTTAAATGTTATCTCACCACACACATAGCAAAAAGTATCAGGATGATTGACACAGGTTGATGCCATGATAACAGTATGGACAGTATTATAATATCGCTATTGAACAGAGAGAATATACACTTACACTATTTACACTGTGAGCTCTGGCACCAGACTGACAATATACTGCTCTCCAGGCAGAGACAGGGCTCGTGTGTAGACACATCCAAACATAACTCAACCTACACAGTGTGCTATTCTGTGCCAGCTGTCGTGACCTCTACCATTGCCTTGAGGTTATTTAAGCTAGAGAACGATAATGATAACTAAAAATTTTGCTCAATGATTGTCACAAATATGCTGCTGTACTTGCCACCTGCGGCAAATTGAATCGATTAGACATAATATTCAGACCTTTTGCTGTGTTTGTATACCTTTGCCCTCACCAAAATCTTATCACAGAGGACTACAGGGAGTTCCTTGGACTTCATGGCTTGGTTTTTGTTCTGACATGCATTGTAATTTCTGGGTACTTATATACAGCTGTGTAGCTTTCCAAACAATGTCCAATCAAATCAACTTGTAAGAGGTGAACTCCAATCAAATTCTAGACACATCTCGAAGATGATTAAAGCAAACACGATGCATCTGATCACATTTGGAGTGTCACAGTAAAGGTTCTGAATATTTGCAGAAAGGAGAGATTTCAATTTCAGTCTGCACTTAAAATTAAATTTACGACCATAAATTGTGCAGAAAGTGAAAGAGTCTGAATACTTTCAGAATCCACTGCAGAACAGGTTGTCATTTTTGAGGTCAAGTGTAAAGGCAAATATTCGACCTACAGTAAATGAAAGCAGGCTATTTTTGAAAAGATAATGTCCAATTGCGTGCTTATATCATTTAAGGAGAAAGTTGCCCCAGGGTTCAAGGCTCTTCTTTTCTGAAGAAACTTCTTGCTTACAGACATGGTTCACGCATTTTTATATGTGATTATCTTGCTTGTATGAAAATAACTGTGCTTTGAGCCACCCTATGAAGAGTGGCATTTAAAAGTGCTGTTTATGCTGTATGTCTTCTGCACATGCTTTATAAGATAAAGAAGTGATATTTTGTTTCAAACCCACCTCTAGTTGGGGCATTTGCCATTTTCTTTTGAATGATTTTGACAAAAACTGTTTCCTCATGCATTTGATAGGGCGCTTCTTTATCAGTATTGTTTAAATAGTACTGCATGAATTGACGTACTGCAGTAAATGTGATTCAAATGTCTAAGCCTTAAATAATTCTTTGAGAAAAAAATGATTTTTTGGTAGGGTAAGATCTCAGTTTTTTTCTCACCTTAGGGTCTGCTGAGTTTGATTCAACTACTGGTTGGCAACAACCATTATGAAACAACGATATGATGAGAGATGTGGGAGAAATAAAAAGGGAGCATTGACCATAAGCTGTATTCTAATATCATGACAAAGGCTTTGTGAAAACCTCTAGTCTTGTGTTTTTGTTAATTTGTGTTTTGGTTTTATTAATTAGGTGTACAGTTTAAAATCTTTGATTTCTTGCTTGTTTTTTAAATTTGTTTCCCATTTCCTTTGCTTGTCAACACTTACATTTTATCAGGACTGCATCAGTGCACCTCTCCTGCTTTTATATTATTTTTTTGGTGTCTTTTTATTTACTACCATCCCTTACCACTGTCCTGTTCACATTTATTTTGTGTTGTTCTTATTTCTCAATTTCCCTTACCCAGACAGGTACTCTCAGGAACTGCAACGAGTATAGTCAAGGCCAGCTGAGAGGGCCATTTAAGCCCCTTGTCTGCCACAGCACTTTGCTATGGTGTTAGATGATTTACACTTCTTGGACCTAAGGTGTTTTTCACATTGCTTGTCCCTTTCAAACCTTGTGTAATAGTGTATTAAGTTCTCTTTTCACAGCGTTTTTTTGTTATTAGAATTCTTCTGGTTTGGCGAATAGTATGGCAATTATGATTACAAGTATAGCTTTGTGTCCTTATTCTGGTTGATTAATTTCTTTATTTTGTTGAGCTTTCTATTGGCATCCTGCTGTACTTCTGTACTTGATTAATTTAGTTTTGTGTGTATTCACTTTTGATTAATTGCTTCTTTTTGTCTTTAACTAGTTCTTGGAAGGCTTTTCCATGTAATTATTTTAATTTAATCAGTTATCTTATTTAATACTTTTCCTTGTTAAATGGAATTACATAGTAAATGTTCTAAGGATTACGAAATTGCTTCTTGGTTATTTGGAATGTTTTTGGCTTTAGCCATCTATCCAGTATTCAGTATAATTCATATAAGTATAATATGCTGCCTTTATATTGTATATATATATATATATATATATATATACTGTGTATATACACACACTAGGGAATTCACTCACCAAACCCCCCAGCCTGGGCTATGCGCCAGCCATTTCGTTACTGCTGCTCGCATTGTGAAGAGGGAGTTGAACGCACCCCAAGGAGACGTGGTCGCTCCTCTGAAACCCCCTCTTAAATGGTGATACAATGGGAAGCAGTTTTTTTTCTTCCTCTTTGCTTGATCAGCTGCTGCTGCTGCTGCGATTGCTACAGCTACTGCTACTGCTACTGCTGCTGCTGCTTCGTTGCGTGATCTGCATCTCGTGCGGTGCTTCGAACATTTAAAAGCCTGTACAGCAGCTGTCCTACTCTTTGTATTTTATTTCAGCCCCAGGCATGGTTAAATCTTTTGGCACAAAGTCTTGTCTCGTGGGACGTGAGTTCTTGATGTTTTTTAGTTTATAATTTAAAAATGGAATAAGAATCTGAAAATCTAACATTGCATTAAAGTTTGATCAATTCTGAAAAGAATGATACCGAATATATACTGTATATGTAGGTTTTAAAATAAGAAAGAGAGAGAGAGAGTATATATATATATAATGTCTCACATGCATGAATAGGAGACAATCTCAGAGCTTGTGTATCGAATGTAATACCACTCCAGGATGTGAGGGGGTGCTGTCATTTACACATGATCTTCAAACCAGAGTGTCCCAGAGTTGAAGATAACTGAAGACACATCCACTACGGCTCCAACCACCTCTCCTTCCAGGGTAGAACATATATACTCACCATCATTTCCTGCAGTAACCAGTCATGGATGGACTCGCATCTGAAAAGAGGAACTTGTTTTATTATTATTATGTGCATGTTCTTCTTTTCAAGCCTGCATATGCTGGGTTCATATTCTTACGTTATTGACATTTTCGTTGGATAGCCAGTTTCCTGGCACTCTTAGTATTAGGCTTGAATTTTACTTGCATTGTTTCCCTTTTAAATGTGTGTCTGGTGGAACTTGTATGTGTGTAAATTAGAGACTGTGGGTCCTTCCTTCTGACAGCATCGTGATATTCCTGTATATATGTGGCAAGTGTTTGCCCAACTTATACAGATGGACATGAATCCCATGGTATGCTGTAAACTGCATTCTGTATGTCTGCTGCCGATTTCCTGCTTTTAGCATTAGAAAGGGCTGTGCGCAGAGTGTTTGTAGGCTTGTGTGCTATTTTGATGCCTGATCTAGAAAGGATATGTGCAGTATGTTCTGATACCCCGTGATGATAAGGAAGTGTGTGCCAGGTGGGTTGGGGGAGTCAGGTTGGAGTCGATTGTTTGCTGTGGTCTCTTGCATCTCCTATGTAAGCATTGTTTGATGAATGTCTTTGGGTAGTCGTTTGATGTGAACAGTTGTTAACTGTTTTTTTTTCATTCTTTTTAGTCTCCTTGGTATTACAATGGTGTGAACTGTTCTGAATAGTGTCTTAATACAGCTTAATGACAGGTGATTGCTAGCCAAGTAGAATATTAGGTCTGCATAACATTCCTTGCAATAAACAGCTATAAGAGGCATTGTTACCTCTTTCAGTGGAGATGTACAGGAAATTGATGTGTTGTTTTATTTTCTTTCCATAGTGAACTGGACTGCAGAGAATATTGCGTTGATGTGGTTGTGGAAATAATTAATCTTGTCCCTTTTTAATATGACAAATGCGTCATCAACATAACATATTCAAAGTTTAGGTGTGAACTAAGTTATAGCCACGCTTTTGAATCACTGCATTACCAGTTCAGTTAAGAGTCCTGATAATGGAGATCCCATTGGCATGCCTTCTTTCTGTCTGTGTTTTACATTAAAATGAAAGTGGGTTTACTTGAATAGGAATATTAGATGCATTATGTCCTTCATAGCCAGCTTCGTTTGTGACTTTATGGTGGGTTCATTGTTTAGCTTTATTTGTAGAGTTTCTGTGGCCAGATGAATTGGAATCATGATGTACAGTGACACAATTTCAACCGAGACCATGATCTCATCCCCAGCAATGGAAACATTTTTTAGATGCTGCAATGCCATCTTGGCACTATTAACAAAATATTCTGAACCATATGTTAAATGTTTGAACATCTGAAAAATATATATGTATAGTAAAATATGTATATCTCTCTATTATAAAAAAATTTTGGAAGGAGACGAGACGTGATTGTCTCAGAGAGATACTTTTACGTCCCACGAGACGAGTCTTCATGCCAAGAGATGTAACCACACCCGGGGCCGGAAGCCCAATGAATCAAGAGCTTATGCAAAGAGATTTGGAAAAGTCCTGTTATGTCAGACACATTTCTTGTAGAGAGAAAGAAACGATATTCACTCATGGGCAGTTATGTGTTGCATTTTCACAATGTAATTCTAAACATGGAATCAAAATTCAATGCGATATTGATGAAAAGGTAAAAGTGAAAAGAAATCGAATATATGGACATAGGTGATATGACAGAAGTGTACCGTGAAAAATGCAGATCACACGGCACAGCAGCAAGCCAGCAGCTGATAGAGTAAAGACACGGTAAAAAAAAACTGTATGTGTTTCCCATTGTATCACCATTTAAGTGGGGGTGTCAGAGGAGCGACTGCATCTCCTTGGGGTGCGTTCAGCCCCCCTCTTCACAACGCGAGTGGCAGAGATGCAAAGCACCCTAGTATGTGTATATAGACAGAAGACAGAATTGTGCTTGAAGTTTATGCTTGTGGATAACCTGTGGAGGAATTTTGTTAAAATAAACCTTTTTATTGAACCCATGACTTGTGTAGTTGTAGTTGTATTTGGGGTTTGGGGTGCTGCAATGGTCACAGGGTTAAAGGTGAATGTACATTAACTTGAAGCATCTTTAGGACCCACTAGATGCCCCAGTATTTATTACTGACATAATGTAAATGTCATCAGGTCCACTGACTTTGGGTTTATTCATTTATTTTTGTTACTTACTGAAGTGCACTACGTGTCACTTCGGTAGTATAATTTTCTGGTGTTGATTTGAGTTGTTCTTCTTGTATTGATTTTAGCACCAACTAATTAGGCTATGATATATTTTACTTATGTTTGACTAATGTTATTTATTTGCACTTGGTGACAGATGTGGTGAGGAAAAGCTGTGACACAGGAAGAGAAAGGAGTGCAGAATGAAAGGAAAAGGGAAAAATGAGAATGGATCCAAGAAGGGCTTGTGAGGAGAAAAGTCAGGTAAGTGATTATCAAAACATACTGGTAATGAGAATTTTGAGAAGCTGTGGTTTTTAAATTTGGGTTTTATTATTTTTTTTAATCATGTTTATTAATGGGTGGCACGGTGGCGCAGTGGTAGCGCTGCTGCCTCGCAGTTAGGGGGCCTGGGTTCGCTTCCCGGGTCTTCCCTGCGTGGAGTTTGCATGTTCTCCCCGTGTCTGCGTGGGTTTCCTCCGGGCACTCCGGTTTCTTCCAAAGACATGGTGGATTGGTGATTCTAAATTGGCCCCAGTGTGTGTTTGTGTGTGTCCTGCAGTGGGTTGGCACCCTGCCCAGGACTGGTTCCTGCCTTGTGGCCTGGGATTGGCTCCGGCGGACCCCCGTCACCCTGTGTTTGGATTCAGCGGGTTGGAACATGGATGGATGGATGTTTATTAACCTTATTCAGTCAGAGAGGCAAACCAACCTGCAGCATTTGGGTGCACGTAAAGTCCACAGTTGAAGAGCCATGAGACAAACGTGCAACGTCTTTGTTTGAGAATGGTGCAGAGGAAAAAATAAAAGAGTTCAATTTTGCCGTTTAATTATGTGTTTACCTTCTTATTATGGTTTATGAAGGTGACACTGTACAAACTAAGAAACTATACCTTCTATCCTTTGCTGGAGAAGCTGAAGGTGGCAGCTGGTAGATGAAATTGTGTCAATTTGTTCCACAGACATCAGCCTACTGTGCATCTGCATGTACCTAGTGAGGGGTTTGTGGCAGACGCTAGACTGTGAGCATTGCTGTTGGTCCTGGAGTGGTGGAGGGGTGTAAGCAGAGAGGAATATTGGCAAAGATTAATAATTAAGATTGGAATTCACTAGAGAGTGCGGAGTGAGAGTCTTGAGCACAGGCCAGGTGATAGAGCTAAGTAAGCTGATTTAAGGACATCACATACCAGTTAGAGTGTGCCATGTTGAAAATGAGAAGTGGTGTAATTGGGGAATGCCAATTCTGTTCTGTTCTGTTCTCCACTAGGATATGTAAATCCAGGTAGATATAAGTTAGTAGAGATGTTGTAATGGGGGTCAGTAGTCTCTCAGAAGGGTATTTGTTTCCTTTTGCTTCCATTCCCACAGATGTTCCAGGGAGATAAAGAGCAGGTAGGAAAATCTATCTGTGTTGTGCAAATGAAGTGATAGATGATGGATACAGATCTGGGAAACTAGGAAAACATAGCAAAAAAGAGAACATAGTTATGGAAAGACAGAAGTGAAGCACATTGTTTCCAGACTGGGCCTCTGGTGATGATAAACAGGGAGGTTTAGAATCAGCCACAGGGGAAGCATAATGGTACTTCATTTCTTATTCCAGGGGATTGTTTAAGATCTTCTTTTAAAGCATTTTTGATTTGTTTTCTAAACGTTTTTATTTCAAACACTGCAGTAGACTGAATTGAAAAATGCACAATTTATTTATTACTGGCAGAAGGTACATGACGTAATAAAGAACAGCCTGTCTTTTTGCACATCTTAAAAAAACTATTGTCTGAGTGTCTCATTCTTTCACGGGGGGACTCCAAGCCATGAAGTACAAGATGTCTAGGAATTTGATTTGCGGTAGGCGAAGAACAGGAGGCAATAGAAATTGCCAGCAGATGGGCGTCCTCTGCAATCATATTATTTTAGCTATTTATTCTGGTTTAATTTGACTTTATTTTGAGGTTAATAAACTATAAATGTATTTATTTTAATGCCGTCCATAAGTTTCTGGGAAGAGGACTCTAACTCTCATTGAAATAAAATGAAAATGGTGATCTACATGGTGGAATAGTTGGAGGTGAAAATTTTTTTGGTCCAAATGCTAATTCAGTGCATTAGGTGGTATAATCATATTTTGAAATTTGTTTAGGTTCTTGGACTTGACAATGATAGGGAGTTTCTCACACCAGAAAAAAAACAGCTTCTTATCTCACAAGCAACATATGATTAGCCATTCACTGATTCAGTCATTTGCCTTCTACATGAATAATGAAGTCATCAGGAAGAAAATAAAACACATTGTCTACGGTTAGATTCATTTAAATTTGAAAATATCCCATGTATGCTTAAAAGATAAGTTTATTATTTTTCATGTCAAAGTTATTTTTTCACAAACATGGTATATATGCATTTACCATTGAAAATTGAGTTAGAAAATTCAACTTTTTCTATAAGTTTAAAAAAAATGTCTTGCCCAGTATATCCATTTTATAAGCCAAGACAGTTGCTGAGTATTGATCCATGTCTTGCAATTACATACACATTATACCGTGGCTTCTACATGTCATTTTGTAACAAAAATGAATCAATATTATGAGATACAGTCATTTTAAAATAAAAGCAGGTGTGCACACTACCTCAGCACCTGTAGTCTACTGCAATGACCTTTCACCCCCCTAGGGTAGTGGTTTCCTCTTGAAAGACCAATCACAATAAACTGTTCATGCCACATGATTGTGTTTGCTTTGATTTACTTGCATATTTATGTGAGAACTATCACAAGCAAAGAAAAAAACATATCCTTACCTTGAGAAAAGTAGTACCAGCAATATGTGATAAAATCATTCTTTCCAGATCCGTTTTGTTATACTAAACATGCATCAGAAACATGGAAGGCATGCATTCTACTATAATATTTAATTAGTTAACCCTGCTGCCTCACAGCTCTGGTTTTGAATCCTTGCCCATGTGCTGTGCGATGTTTTCTTGAGATACTTTGGCTTTCCTCTCACATCCTGTTTTCTATTAAATTGCCTGCACTTTGTATGTTAATACACTCTTGTTTATTATGGTGCTGGAGAATGGCAACATGTTGCATGTTGATCAGAGATATAAGTGAGAATTTCAAGATACATGTGACAGTACAAGTACTAGTACTGTTAACACATCTCAATGATGTTCATGTTATTTAACTAGAAAGACTAAATTGGCCTAGTGTGATTGGACATTGTGAGAAACCTGCCCAGCCACAGACAGACAGACACCGCATGTCCCGAATACACACTTATTACACACAACACTACACAGTGCCACAACCAGCCAACTCAGTCTCTTTCTATCTTTTTCTCTCTCTAACTCTTCAGCCTCCTTCTCCTCCTCAGGCTCCTGTCTTCTCTCTCCCAACTCTAGTCCCAAGTGAAGTGCGGTGGCCTCCTTTATACAGCACCGCTTTTTGATTAGAATCCGGCAGCACTTCCTGGTGTGGCGGAAGTGCTGCATGCTGATTCAGCTCATCTTTTGACAGCATTTCCTGTTGTGGCGGAAGTGCTGTCGACCACCTTTCTGGAGCTGTCCAGGCGCCCCCTGGCGGTGGCCATGTCCTCCCACAGGGTTGAGCGTCCCGGCTCCATGGCCCCCATGCAACCCAGAAGGCTGCCCTCTCACGTTCTGGGGAAAATACTGTCCCTCTCCTGGTCCTTCCTGTCTCCTGGCGTCCTGGTGGAGCAATGTCCCCGGACATCTGTCACAACGTGTATGAGTATATTCTACATTGGAGTGGTGATCTTCCCAGATCTGGTTCCTTCCTTGCTCCCAGGGTTGCTGGGATAAGCCTTTGCTAACAGCAAACCCAAACTGTGTTTGCTGGGAATGGATGAGTATTACTTTATTATCAGATATCTGAAGTCACAGACAAATAATGATAAATTTAGTTTTTCATAAAAGGCAAAGATACAGTCATGAAATGTGACTGGTACATTTATACTAATTTCAGTGTATGTAGGTTAAGGATAATGACAAATGACTATTTTTCATAAAGGTAAAGAAAAATTTAGGATGCAACATAGGAGAAAGGGAGGAATCTTTGGTAATTAATATAAATAGTGGAAAATATAGTAAGACACATCATTATTGCAACCTAGCAAAGCGCTTGCACTTTCCTGAATTGAGGCATGGAGTGCCGCTAGTGGAAATGGTGGCTTTTTTACATGTTTGAATGTCAAGAATGGGGATTCAAGCTGTTGTCACTACTGTCAAGGGTATAGAATAGAGAGAAATTCTTACTTACATGTGCTAATCAACATGCAATGTGTCATCACTCTCCACTACAATGATTAGTGAGTATGTCTGCCTTACTTTGAAACTTTAGTCTTCTTTACCTGAAAAATCTCAGCACACATTTGTCATGTTCTAGCAGCAACAATTTATAAACCAAATATAGTAATGTATTATATTACGTCTGCCCCTTTTCATAATGGCATGAACAAGAAAAGGCAGGTTGCTTAGAAGAAATCAGCACCAGCCTGAATTTGAATCTCTATAAAAATTTACATAACCAAGAGATTGTCACTGCTTTTTTCAGACAGGAGCACTTACAGCATGTGGGCTCCACAACAAAAATGTCTGTAGTCTGAAGTATTCTGGCATTTTTCTACATTTTGGAGCAGCAGGTCTCCTTTGCAATGCAGCAAAAGAAAGCTGGAGTCAACAGGGGAAAAAATTGCCAGGCTGGCATGAGTCTTTTGAAGGACAACTTATGACCATGGACGTGAAATATCATTTAGTCAGTAGAAAATAACTTGCTCTGAGGAAAATGTAAAAAGCCTATTCATTGTTTTAGCAACTTCCCTACCAAAAAGTATGTATGGTTAGGCTGAGTTGGTTTAGATTATGGCAATTTCCTTTAGGTTACTGACAAATTGTTTTATTAGAAGCATTCATTATTTTAATGTAGATTAAATTATTGACAGCAGGCTACCAGAAATGTAGTCAATCCAGTTATTTTTATAGTTTTATCTTGATCTGATTGGAGAACTCTTGGAAACACAAATTAGAAATAAAAATATGTAATATTTTAGTTAATTTAATTAATAGCCATAAACTTTGTAATACATTTTAATAGTTCAGTAGCTATGTCAGTTTCCACTAGCTTGCCTTCTTCCCTTTCCTTTACATCATGAGCCATGTCCTATGCTGTAGCTACCTAGCTATGTTCCAATTTAAGAGTCTAATGCAGTGACTCTTCTATTTAAATTCCTAATAATAAAATTAACCAACTAACAATCTTTCTATAATTGGTTTCTTTCTTGTACCCTGTATTGGCTGAAAGGGATTCAGGTTCCTGCAACCTTGAACTGGTATGAACTGATTTGGAAATTTCTTTGCGGAATGCATAACGTTAAACTACAGTATAATACTAGTAGAGACATGGCTCCTGTCAAATTCATGTCAGTAAACTTATTCTTCCGTATTCTTCCCATTCTCCACTGCCTTCATGAATTTGACTTTGACACGCCCTTTCCCGTGAATCCCTAAATAAGATTGATTTCTTATCTAACATAATGAAAAGGGATGTATTAGGAACCCACTCAATCCACAACATATTCTCTCCTTCTCCAAACATCTCCATATCTGCTGTTTTTATTTACATAGCAATAATTTCATATACTGTTCAATTGCAAGTATGAAAAACCTTCTTAAATTCATCTTCTCAATTTTGATTCTGGGAAGAGGACTCCAACTTAACAAAGTTCTGACTCTTTTTAAGTAATGTTTATTGCTCTTCAACATCTTGAATAATTCATTTTCAACCTATTTGGTCTAGTCATATTGAATTCTAGCTGTGTATGCAGATGTACAGTATCATGGCAGGTTGTGTCATCTTATCCAGATAGCAGCACAGAGCCTTTGGTGTCCAAGTATCAGATATCCTTTCTTTATTTTTTTACAACTATTTTTGTTAGTGTAGAAGAGACTAGAAGTCATTTCCACAGAGACTGTAGAGTTACATGTTGCCACTCTTTGGAGCTATGATTAGTGAGTAGAATAACCTTGCCTCAGAACTTCTGCATGCCTTACCAGTGTCAAAGCCAAGTAACTCACTGGACATGTGTTGGCATTGAGATAAGTGGTCGAGACCAGATCATCTCGGAGAGACACTTTGACGACACGCAAGACTAGACATTACAACCTTAGGCAGCAAAACTCGTGAGACAGTGACCTTTGCACGTAACGCCCTACTTAACAAACAATTTAAAACAAGTTCACTGACATCTAACCTAGCAGTTATTGGAATGCTTTTGGCAGGCAAACATCAGGTGCTCCCAGCTCTTAAAACAACGGCAAGCAGAACACGAAGCTTGCCAGCAGCAGCTGCAGCAAGCCAGTGTGCGTTCAGCCTTCCCCAGACCATCTGGGGGCGACTGTCCTGGTTCGTTTGGGGGCCACAGGTGCAGAGCTTTGAAGCTCCACCCTGTAGGGGCCCGTGGTCACCACCAGGGGGTGCCCCCATGCCTTTGGAGCACTGGACCTCAACACCTCTGCCACACCAGGAAGTGCTGGGGGGGAAGAGGAGCAGAGACACCCTGAGTGCTTCCGGGGATACAGCCGGCGTTTCCGCCACACGGGGGCGTGTCGGTAGGAGATTGCCGGGAAGCACCTGGAGCACATCCTGGTGTGAATAAAAGGGGCCGCCTCCCTTCATTCGAGGCGAAAGTCGGGAGCAGATTGGACTGAGCTTGCTGGAGGAGGCAAGGAGGCAGCCTGAAGAGGAAAGTTAGGCATTGTGTGGCCAGGACTTTGGTGGTTTGTGTGGCACCCTTGTAAATAGTTGTGACGTGTTTGTGGGTGACATGAACGTGTCTGCCTGTCTGTGTCCGGGCCAGCCTCCAAAATATATATATATATATATATATATATATATATATATATATATATATATATATATATATATATATATATATATAGGGGTCTGCAAAATTAGGTTTACAGTTATGAGTACACCAAACAAAGTTTATTCTTGTATTATTATGTATTTATTAATTATTGTATTTTTTACTTGAATTATTTGTCTTATCTTTCTTCAAACTTTTGAGTTAATCAAGCGATTGTAATAATCATAACCTGCATGCCCTACTTTTGACTACCCCTATATATATATACTCATTCAACAGACTACAGCCCATATGATCCTTCATTGAACAAGTAGTAATAATGGATGGATAAAAGTAAATATATTTCTGATTATTATACTTTAGTTTAAGGGTTAGGTCAAGTTGTCAATTCCTAGTTTTTTCAATAGGAGGAGCCCTTGGAGCTGTTTTTATTAACTCTACTTCATCCCCTGCTGTATATAAAAATTGAGAAAATGAGGTAACATTTTCCTCTCTACTCCTGCACTGCAATGTCACTTCAGTGCCAAGGAACAGGCAGCACCCATACAGCAAATAACATGCTGTCAGTTTGACGCTATGACAACTTAATTAGCACTGTGTCACTTTTAGAATTTCTTATTCCTTGTCACCCTCCTATAAAACACATGCATTCAGAATTATTATACATTTTCTTTTGTACCAGATAGGGACAAATGAAGGGAGTTGGGTGTCTGGATTTATACAGATAGTGGGCATTAAAAGCAAGAAAGTCACCTGTAGACGCCTTGCAACTGATAAGTATTTTGTTCATATTTCTCACTTCGCAATGAAACATTAGTAAAGAGGCTCTCATTTTAAGCATGGGATGTTCATTTGTTCCATTTGATATAGCTAATTGATGTGCAATGCATTAAGCTTTTTATTAGTGTTTCAAGAATTAAAAAAATAACAAAATTAGGTTACATGTTGACCTATTAGGATGAAGTGTTCTTCCATTTTTCTTCATTTTTTAGTGCACATAAAACACAGTGCCTAAAAGATTATGTTTACATGAAGCCTTCAGTAAATGCACAGAAGATGCACTTTTCTAGCTAATTACACCATAAAAAGTGCAACATTTGAATCTTGTGTACTAAACTGTGCCAGTAGAGCAATTCAGAAGCCTTTTTCTAATTAGTTATAGAACAATATAAGTGACTGTTTGGAAATTGACTGAGAGAGAAACTGCTTTCAAATGGCTTTTAAGAGTCAATTGCTTTCAGTTTAGTCAAGTCTGTTGGAGGAACTCTTCAGGTGGCAGATGTACCATTAATTATCCTAGTCTGGATGGAAATGCTTTCAGTAACTTTCTGTTAGATGTTTACTACAGTTTGCCCTATGCTATAGAATTCTATTACAAGAATTGAATTGTATTTGTGTAGTGACTTTTATTTTTAAAAACTAAAAACATGACAAGCATGAATCATATTGCAGTTAGTGTTACATGCTCAGGTACCCTCATAATATTATGTAATCCAAAGCAAGGTCATGGGGGATGAGAATCTATACAACAGCAGCACTGGATACAAGGCAGGCACCACTCCGGAATGAGGTTCCCCACAGGGCCCATCCTCACACTTTCATTTACACATACCATTTACCTTAACATGCAATCCATTAGACAACAGTAAGCTCCTGTTGGTTTGATTTGTTTTCAGCTGATATCAAAAATGAAGTACTTGAGTGAATTTGATATTTAAATAATAGGTATGTTTAATTCTTTCTTCTTCTTCTTCCTTTTTTTTCCCACTTCTATGTGGGGTCGAAGTGCTTAATCAACCTTCTCCAAACAGCTCGTTCCTGCACCTTCATGCCAGTCAAGCCCTTCTCCTTCAGATCTTCTTTTACTTTATCTATCCACCTCCACTTAGGCCTCCCTCACTTTCTTTTTCTATGTACTTCCATTCCCATCACACTTTTTCCCATCTATTCACTGTTTCTCATCATCCATCCATATCCATACCTCTTCCATCTAGTTTTGATCCTATCATGCCCACTCAAGACCACACCTTGCTCATCTTTCATCTGCTTTATTTGACTCAAATCCTTTCCTGCCATGTTTCTAGCCTTCATATTCAACAAATCATTTTCTCTTCCTCTTTTGTCTCCTGTTTTTCATATAACCTCTCTAAAGCTTGTGCCTTGACTCTTGCTACTGCCTCTCTTTACCTGCCTATATATTTCCCTACCTTCCTTCTTCCCTGATTGGTACCATTTCTTCTCTGCCTCCTTCTTTGTCACACCCTGCACCTCTCTGTTCTACCACCATGTCTCTTTGTTCCCAGATGGGCTCCTTCCTTTCATCCTACCAAACACCACTTCGCCTATTCTTAACACAACTTTGCTATTCTTCTCCCACCATTCCTCCACACACAAAATGCACATCATTTAAAACTTTCTTCCCCTTGTTCTTAATCCCTACCACTTTATTCTTGGTGCTGCTTGATCTGGTTTTATTCTACTGCTGGTTCTGATCTCCCAATCCATTACCATTGCTTTATGTTGCACTGTCACAATTTACCCTTTTATGACCTTACAATTCTTTATCTCTTTCAAATGAAATCTTATACACATCAGAAAGTGTATTTGGCTTTCCCTTCCTCTGCTACTGTAAGTCACTAGTTGATTTAATTCCTTTTCAAAAAATGTGTTCACTATTACTAGATCAGATTCCACTGCAAAATCTACTATCTTCTCCCCCTCTCCATTTCTGTTCCCTACTCTCCACTCTCCATATACCATCTCAGTCATCTTTCTGTTCATTCCCACATGTCCATTTTAGATCATCACCAACAATAACCTCTTGTACTGCTTTATGTTCTTCGTCCATTTGTGCCCAGAAAGCATCCTTCTCCTCTTCCTCACAGCCCACTTGATGAGCATATGCACAAATGACATTAACTACAGTCTTACCAAGGCCCAGCTTGACACTCATCACCCTATCATTTTTCTTATTTACTGTATACTAACAAGACTATATTTTACTTCTTTAGATACTAGTATAACTACACAATTCTTCCCTTGTG